>NC_045426.1:571307817-571619067 GCF_902635505.1 Sarcophilus harrisii | reverse complement strand
TACCCAGAGCTTGAATTGAATGATATATTAAGTCTAAAACATTTTTCTTTTGGATAAATGTTGATATGCTGAAAGTTCCCAATGAATATTAGCTACTAAAAGAATCAGACTATTTTTCTTCTTGCTCTGTCCTCCTTGCCTTGCCTTGTTTTAGCTTTTTTGGCTTGTTTTGGAGAAATGATAAAGACTTATTCTTCCTTAACTTCCATTAGAGTTAGGAAACAGAAAACAACTTTAAAAGTCTAAAATTATGAATATTACATAAATATAAATAAAGCATTTAAAAAGCCTAATATTATAATCAGCCTTCCATAATCATAGTTCCCCCCTTTTCACCCCCAAACACTATTTCTGAAAGAAAGAAGGTAGGGACATTCTCATATTTTTTCTTTGTAGCCAAATTCAATCACTCACATTCTGTGGCTTTAGCTCTTGAGCCCCTTTTCAAATACCTTGGATCATTACCAGCAATATCTTGGCCAGGGCTTCAAGAGGAGCTATAGTTGAAGCTACTTTAAACATAACAAGATGTCTCTTTCTAGGACCATTCACCCCAGCAAGGACTGAGCAACTTTGCCTAAGTGAAAGCAGAACATGGTTCATTCTATTAATGATAGGTCCCAAAGAAACACGCAAGTCATTGCTCTAATTTAGGAACTTGTGCTTTTTGTATAGTTCCCTAAATAAGAAGTTATTTTCCTCACCAGCTTCTGGAATACAAGAGCATGGCATTCCACTGACACTTGAAGGGACAGGACTCCCTCTACCATCTCTATTCAAGTTCCATCTCCCCACCCCCCAAATCTCTCTTTACTTTGCAAAATCCATTAAGTTCCAGCAGACAATCCCTGAGAGTTTTAGAGATATTTATGATTTCTCTCTCCCTCCCTTCCTTCTTCTGTCTCTCTCTGTCTCTTTGTGTCTCTGTCTCTGTCTCCTCAAAATCCTTCAGTCTGGGTTAAAGCAAATGTTTGTGCCTTCCCCTCTCCCTTGTCTGCATTCAAACTTTGATATCCACAGTTTCAATTTTAAGCTGCAGTTATTGGTCTCTTGTTCCCATCCATTTGCTACACAAAGAATTGGAAACCACTGTTTATGACAAGGCTGTGATTTGACTCAACTCCTTCCCAAACACATTCAGCACCTAAAAATATGAAATAATTAAATATAAAATTGATATTTTGGCATTAATATCTTACCAAATTACCTGCTCTCTCTATAATATTTATTACATAGTTGAATTTAAAAATGTAGCTTTATCTTCAGGGGTATCTTGTAAGTCTTTGCTAAAAACTTGTAATTCAATAGCGAGAGAACTGTCAGTATATTTTTATTTCTCTCATTTCTATAGGAAAACAGGAGAATAAGTAAATGGACCTAGTGAAGCTAATTTTTCTTTCATTTCTGGTACCTGATTACAGTCAGGTACTCAAAACAGTTCTATTTAGTTTCTTCTGAAATTCTTTAGAAATTTTTTTTTGTATATAATCTAAGCCAGCTGTTTTCTCTGAAGAGCAGCCTGGAAAAGAAATATTGTTTAGTTAATCCTTTCCCAAGCCCATACATTCTTGGGGTTAGGCCCACTGAAGTTGGGAATGATTCAGTAGTTGTTTATTCCAAAAACATTCTTATTTATTTTTACTTTCTTCTCCAGAAACCAAACTTTTCAGGAGAGCAGGTAATAACACCATATTTAGGTAATGCTAATCATATCTGGTCAATTGGATTTTTTCAAACTCAGGTTTTTCTTTTAAAAAAGCATTCTGTTTCAAGTTAAATGAAAAGTACTGTAATGATGATGACAATGATGATGATGATGATGGTGATAAATAAATTCCACAGTAGAGTTTAATGTTGATTTCTTATTTTGTCTACTTCATTTAGATCTATTGTCTCCCTTAGAACATAAATCGAATCTTCACATACATTTTTAAAATAAAGGATGATTCTACCTAGTAATACAAAATTCTACCCTTGTTTCAGGCTTACTTTTAAGTTTTATCTATAATATTGATATCTAAAAAAAACATTAACTCTAAGGTTCAAAAGTTATTTCTTTGGCTTTAATTAATTAGGTTTATATAGGGCCCAGATTCTAGACTGGGAGATGAATACACAGAAACACATGGTTTTCATCCTTTTGGCATACACTTACCCTGGACTTGGTACAATGGTAAAAGTACTGCTTCCCCAGTCAGAGGATCTAGCTTTAAATCCTATCTCTGACCTTTCATAAGTCATTTAGCTTATTTGGCTTCATTTTTTTCATTTTTAGAGTGAAGGTGTTAGATCAGAAAGCCTATGAAGTACTTTCTGAGGCTAAATCTCTGATTCCATAATTCTATTTGTTACAAGATTGCTTTAAATCATATAGTAAAATCAAAACTATCAATTCATTCATGATATCAAATGAAATTATGAACATATTTAAATAATATGACAGATAATCCAACATTGAGGAATCAATGAAAATTTTATATTATAGATAACATTGATATGGATAAACACTAACCTAAGTCTTCGAGATGGACATTGGTATCTAAGTTGAGTTTCATGATATGCTGTTTATTGTACAATAAAGTTCTCCTTCCCTAATATCTTGTGACAACACTGGACCAGCTTTTCATTTAAAGTCATCTGTGATGGAAAGAAGTTAGAACTGTTATGGTTTTAACTTCTAAATTTTGAAATATATATCTATACCAAGCAATATGTTTTGTAGTTAAATCAAGTACTGGACTGGTACAACTATAAAACTGTCAATAAAGTTTTAATACCATGTTATAAATAGAAATCTCCCTGTGGTTTGATAGAAAAAGACAGTTCTTTATTGGTTATTCTTAATTTATTTCTGACTTCTTTCCAATTCTCTTTCCTAATGCTACATATTTGAGATGATGAAAATGATGATGGCAATTATAAAAATACTTCATGTTTATATAGAAATTTAAGGTAGGCAAAGTGCACGCCATGTATACATTATCTCACTTGGTCTTCACAACAATCTCTCATCAAAGTTCATTAATTTAGCTGGGATTATACCCAGATATTCTGACTCTACACTCAGATGATTTACACACACACACACACACACACACACACACACACACACGGCAATCACTCTCTTGAGCATCACCAATGGAACTCTAAAGTAGTGAAACTGATAGGCCTTGGCAGCACTTTATAATTGGGTGGGAAGGTGTGAGATTGTGGGGAATACAGGATGATTTCTCAAATCTGAGGAACTGAAAGGCTGGTGTTATCCCTTAAAGAAATAAGGGAGTTAAGGGAGGTGAGAGTGGAAGGTTGAAGAGAAAATATGGATTCTGTTTTAGACTTTTTTGGTTTAATATAACTCCTAACACATCCAGTTGGAAATTTCTGAAAGGCAAGTAGATATGAGTTGAAAATTAGCAAAGAGACTGGAACAGAATAGGTAAATTTGAAAATCATCAGCATAGAGATGGAAGCCCTGGGTTGAGATTTAGCCTCACATACCTCTTGGCTATATAACACTGGGCAAGTACTTTAAGGATTCTCTGGCTCAGTTTCCTCATATGTAAAGTAAGGATACCAATATTATCTGTCCTTAGACCCTAAAGTTGTGTGTACTTGGGCAAGTTATTTAATCCTGTTTGCCTCAGTTCCTTCATCTGTAAAGTAAAATAGAGAAAGAAATGCCAAATCACTCCAGTATCTTTGTCAAGAAAATATTAAATGGAGTCATAAAGAGTCAGATATGACTAACAATATAAATGCAATTATTATATCAGTGTTTTCTAGACTTACTATGAATTTCCTTTTCATCCAATCTCCTAATTGATTTTCTTATAGTTTTTCACTCACAAATAGTACTCTATCACCATATCTGTGTCTCTGCACCTTCTTTCCTTCATGGCACTTTAGAGTCCCTATCTTCTTTTTAAAGTTCAGTTCAAGCACAATCTCCTACATTGATCTTGACCCCTTCCTAATTCTTGATATTTCCTCCCCCAGTATTTTGCATTTACTTTGTGTGTATGAAATTTGCCTTTGACTCAAGCCTAGGACAGTTTTGTATACTACTGCGTAATGCAGAGAGACATGTGATTCTTGATTGGTGGTGAAAATGTTGAGCCTGACTATGAATACCTAAATAAGGGACTTAATGAGTTGTTCTATACACTCTTCAAAAAAAGACACATGGTAAAAGGAGAGATGATAGACAGAGAGGTGGTAGACAGAGAGGAAAACCTTGATATAATGGACTTGCATAGAGAGCTAGGCCCCTTATTTCCCTGGATTTGAGTGATGGTCTAATAATTGTTGAAAATTAATCTTTTCTGAGTGAGATTGCTTTCTCCTGGTTTGAGCTGAGAACTTACTTGATTTTCAGCTGAAGAATGTGCATTCTTTGGTATGTTCAAATCTATATAATTTCCATGTTTTATGTTTGTTCTTTTGCTTAGATAAATTGATTTACTTTATAGTTATTCTTTTTGATAATCTTTTGTGAAACCAGCATTTAGCAGGAAGAAGCTAACCTGCTCTGTATAAGCTAAGGGTTTAATATTGATTACAGAAACTGCTTCTGTTCTCAACCAATCATCCCCTAGCTACTAATATTTGTAAGGTTAAAGTAAATATAACTCTGCTTACTATTTTCAGAGATTGAAGGAAAGAACATCTAAACTCCATGGAACTCCTGGAGTCTTCCTGCACATTATCCCCTCCCTCAATGAAAATTATGGTGGTGTACATTTGGTCCTTGGCTTTCTTCCTTTCCACAGATCACAGCTATCCATGCTACCCATGAGCCACACCTCATTTAGACAATTCATGGAGGCACACATGTTACATATATTTTGTCTAATCTTTTGTGAGTTTTTAATCTCCTAGAGGATAAATACTATTTTACTTTTGTTCTTATTTCAGCAGTCTATTGATGGTAGTAAATGTCCATGATACACATTAAATAAATATTTGTAAACTGATTGATTGATGCTGGTCTAACTATCATGGGTGAAACACTACTATTATAAAACTATTGCTTGTCCTGCATTACCTAGAGAAGGGAGTTAAGAATCCATTTTCTATTACTACCATAAACACTTTAAACATGAGAAGACACGTGTTCAATCTATGTGTCCACTTGACCTATGAGCCCTCTCCCAATCTTTGTCCTTTTATACTGAGTGATCACCTCAGCAGTTGGAGAGGTTTGAGGATAAATTCTATTGCTTGGCAAGGGAGACGCAAAAACACATATTCCATTTTTTTGGGGAGCATATCTATCTAGTATGTGATCCATGGCACCACATAGATTTGTTTGCACAAGAAATTAAAATAATAGTGAATTTTGACTTATCTGGATGAAGTCTGGAAGAAATGGAAAAAAGTTTTCCATAGTCAGAAAATATTGACAATGTCCTATGGCATATGGCATAGTCCAGTTGAATTAATGAGCAGGTATTTAATGCCTTTTATATGAAAGCCACAGTGATATATACTAGGAATACAAAGATAAAAATGAAATGGTCTCTGCCCTCATTCAGCTTATTGGAAGAAAGTAATAAAAAAGATAAGCATATGGATAAATACAATCAAAATCAATATTGAGTAATTCATGAATAAGAGAATAGCACTGATAATTGGGAAGAGTGAGAAATGTCTGCTAGAGAAGGTAGCACCCAAACTTTGAAGGAAGATAGTCATTCTCAGAGGCAGAGGTGAGAAGGATGTTCACTGAAAGTATGGATTAGGGGTCCTGTATCCTATAGGATAATAGATATAGAGCTGAAAGTGATCATAAAGAGCAACCAGTTAGTTCAACTGTTTCCTACTGCAATTGAAGAAAATGAGTATTTCTGTTAACCATTCCGAATCAAAAGGATTTAGAAATAATCTTCCCTAATACATTTGAATTGAGAAGTAATGTAGTTTAGAGGATAAAAGAATAGCCTTGGAGTTAGGAAGGCATGCTCAAGTCTTATCTTTGACACATACTAGCTTTGTGAACATGAACAAAATTTTCCCCTATTCTCTGTATCCTTAGCATTTAATGAAGTGTTTGGCACAGGGTAGTGCTTCATGAGTGTTAGTTGAGTGACTCTCACTACCCCAAATAGCTCTCTAAGTATATGTTACAGGATGGTTTTTAATTGAGATTGGTTTAGAGAATTTTCACATTGGGAATATCTTCACTGATGAACTCACAGGCTCCAACCTATCCCGCCAAAGTCTGTGTCTATATCAGCTAATTTTGAAACCCATGTTAAATGCCTACCACATATCTATATTTATATAATCAATATTAATGTTAATATCTACATCTCTATCAATATTAGAGGTTCAGATTTAGAATTGGAAAGGACCTTAGAGGTAATTCAGTTCAATCTTTTCATTTATAAATCATAAAACTGATGCTCAGAGAGATTGTGGCTTTCTCTGAGTTATATAGAAAGTAGCTAAGTCAGGGTACAACTTGGCTCAGCTCTAAAACTCTATCCCTAAATCACATAGAACAAAAATAAGCATTTATTAAGCACTTACTGTGTGCCAAGTACTGTGCTAAAAGCTGGGATACTTAGGGAAAAGGTACAGAAGAGAAGGGAGGAAAGAACTTCTGCAGAGATGGAATTTCAGGTATCCCAAAGGAAGTCAGGGAAGCCAGGAGAGAGAAACTAAGGAATGACAATATTCTTAGCATAGGAGGATAGTCAGAAGGAAAGTATTGGGTGTGAGACTTAGTGTTCTTGAGTGGTTAGAGTTCATGGAGGAAAAAGTAAAGTAAAAGAAGACAGGAAAGACTGGAAGTGCTTACAACTATATATATTAATACTCACCTACAAAAATATAATATATTACATATGGATGATATGGTATAGCTTCTAGAGAAATGTAACAGAGATTTTTGGGTCCCAACATCAACATTTGGTGGCGTGGTATGGGGAGAGTCTGGCCTTCCCTGGCTTGATTCCCTTCTTGTCAAAGTAAGCCCCCATTTTTTTCTCCCACAATCCCAAGACACTGGGAGAAAGCTTGTCTGGGTCATTATGAGCAAATTTTCCTTGACTGGGGATGCCCAGAATGGGAAATTCTTTCAGTTCTGGCAAAGTTCCCTAGAAACTCTCACTTTCTCTGGGATGCACAGCTTTTGGCAAAATTTTATGGCTTTTGGCAAAGATGGGACAGTTCTCTTTCATGTCATTTTGTTTGTGTTTGTGCCTCTGTGAAGAATGTCTGTATCATGTTTGTTCTATGAGCTAGATTTTGTTACCTGGAAAGATTTGAAATGCAACTAGCAAGCAAAAACCTCTATGCTGTAGTTAGAATGCTGGGGAAATTTCTTTAAAAGCCTAGCTTTTTTTCTGTGGACTTCAGCTCTGTCCAAGATGGGAGCTACACAAAAAAAGTTAGCTAATTAAGATTAAAATAACATCTTAGCAGATTCTCAAAGTTTCGAGACCAGTGATTAAGGAGTTTGGTAATTTGTCATTTTAAGATTGCGAGAAAATTATTGAAACATTGGGGATAATCCAGGAATTTACTCCATTCTGAAAGAAAAGAAAAAGAAAAAATAAATTAGCAAATAGCAACTTTTTGCTAATCATTCCTTGACTCCTATCTTGCCTGGAATCTCCCTTCTGCTCCTTTGGGAAAGTACCCCAAAGGGTATTAAAAGATCCTCTCCATTCTACTCCCCAGAGAGGTCCTGAGTATATCTCAGTTGCGGGGATTACTAACGAGATCAATATAGCTCATAAAAGGGATATGTAAATTGTAATCTATTTGCACTCATAGTGTTAACAGAAGAGTTTGGGAACTTAAAACAGAAAATCAGCTTGCTACTACTTTAAACACTCTAGTTTAATCTAGAGTCAGACTTCTGAGGGCCCTTTCAGCAAAAACTGACACCTTAATGCTTTTCCTTGCTCACAAAAGAGAAATGATTTGCATAAATTGGAAAATATCCAAATGACAATTCAGTTTGTTTAGAACCTTTAATCAAAATCTAGAGAATTTCATTAGAACTAGAACTAAAGTTGCCTATTTTAAAATCTATTCTATCTCAATTTTAAGATTTTTCTTGTTTTGTCCCTAAAACAAAAGTGAAACATTTAAGGGAATAGAAATTACAGCTAAGACTATTTTGGCTATTAGGAAAATTCTAAAATTTTCCTTATCATCATGACAAGTATCCTTGAAGACACAATGGTTTTCCACTCTAGATCTTAAAGATGCTTTCTTTTGCATACTGTTGCATAAAGACTCACCATTTTTTTTTTGACCTTGAAGGGGCAAATCCAGGAAAATGTAACCCTCCATCAATTAACATGGACAGTCATATCCATAATTTGGAAGTAGCTCGGGGCTTCTGTGACAGCCCTCACATATTTGGACAAGTATTGGCTATCCAGTATGCAAATGATAATCTTGATCTGCAGTCTCACCCACGAGGATTCTCTGGCATAGAAATTCCTAACATCCGGCCCTCCTCCCCCAACCAGAACTATGAAATTTCTTTGTCTAAAGGCCCAGCATTCACTTCTCAAATAACTTAAAAAGGGGCCGAGGTACTTAAGATTACTTATCATCTTCACCTTGCCTAGTGGCCTCAGTCTTCTGGGAGAATCTTTATTAAACTGGAAACTCCAGAGAATTGGGTGCAAAACTGAAGGTTTTCCTCCAGCTGGACTCATACTTCTAGAGTTAAAAGGACTACTCTTGTTATTTCTTCTCCCTCAAACATTCCTGAGTATTCCTGTTAACCCACAGAGAATCTGAAACTACAGTTCCACAGGACATCTGGAAACACTGGAAATACACTGAACAAAGAAGGGTAAACTTGTCTAGGTCCTTCTCTCCTTCCCTCCAGCTTTCCTCCCTTCCTCCTTCCCTCCATCCCTCCCTTCTTTCCTTCTTCCCTTCCTTCCTTCTTCCCTCCCTCCCTCCTTCCCCCCTCCATCCCTCCCTCTATTCCTTCCTTCCTTTCTCCCTCCCTCTATTCCTTCCTTCCTTTCTCCCTCCCTCTTTTCCTTCCTTCCTTCCTTCCTTCCTTCCTTCCTTCCTTCCTTCTTTCCTTCCTTCCTTCCTTCCTTCCTTCCTTCCTTCCTTCCTTCCTTCCTTCCTTCCTTCCTTCCTTCCCTTCCTTTCTTTCTCCTCCAGGCTCCAGGCTTATGAACTTCCAACTACTCATTCAGCCTGAATACCATGAGCTAACTGACTGACATTCAGCACTCCCTGGATGTTGCTGCTGCCATCTTCAAGTCGTGTGCCTCCCCTCCTCAGTCTGGACCCCACTAGGGACAGTTCTACATCCCTTATCAGCATGAAGCAGCTCCAGAAGATGAGATCTACATCTCTTTGTCTTGAATGAATTTGGGATGCAACTGCTTGACAGGGGAAATGATCCGGTATAGCATCTAGGGAACTATAGCGGTGATTTTGGAGTCCCCTAACCTTGGGGGGGCTTCTGTTCTGTCAGACTATCAGATTCCAAAGTCCTTTGGCTTTGAAATCTGACTCAAGTTCCTCCCCCACCGCCCAACCTAAAACTCCAATCTCTCTGATTCTGGGTCTTCTGGCCTCAAGGTAGTCCCAGGGATCGAATTCTTGGAACAGTGGTGGTGGAACACTCCTCAGTTCCCTGCTGACTGTTAGAGATAATTTGTTGGTCAGTGAGAATCAAATTCCTGAGACCATTCTTTGGTTCCACTCCTAGGCCATAAAATTAGCATACCCATAATATGAAGAACTGGATAAATTTATCTCTTTGCTTCTGTTTCTTTGCTAAATTTTCTTGGAATTTAGACTTGGTGTTGCAATTATAATAAATTTGAATTGGCGTTGCAATTATAATAAATTTTGCTCCTTCTCTAGGAAATGGGTTCAAGCCTGCAATTTCTTTTGAGCCACCTTGTGATACCAATCTGTGATCCCAAACTTTGGGGGTCCTTTCCCAAACTTAACTTAGAGATATATATAAAATCAATTAAATGCAAAATAAGAGATAACTACAAATTCTGCATTAACATAGCCCATATCTGATCTAGTATCCAGGAAATTAAGACTGCAATTTTCAATTTGTAGGAAGTTGTACACACACACACACACATACACACACACACACACATGCACACACACACACACACACACAGATTCTTATTTTAAAAAAACTTTTTTTCTCATTGAAATATAGATGGGTACCAGCTAGATGTTTCTGACCTGAATATTTGAATCAGAAGCTGTTCCATATTGACATTGCCTCCCTCAAATAGTGCATTTACCCCCTTTCTAATGGAAATATTTGTTATTATAGCTTTTTATTTACAAGATATATGCATGGGTAATTTTTCAGCATTGACAACTGCAAAACCTTTTGTTCCAATTTTTCCTTTCCCCCCGATAGCAGGTTGACCAATACATGTTAAATATGTTAAAGTATAAGTTAAATACAATATATTTATACATGTCCATACAGTTATTTCGCTGTACAAAAAGAATCTGACTTTGCAATAGTGTACAATTAACCTGTGAAGGAATCAAAAATGCAGGCGGACAAAAATAGAGGGATTGGGAATTCTATGAAGTGGTTCATACTACAAATGGAAAATTTTTAACCCAGAATTCTTATAATATGTGGGAGCAGGGAGAGGTTAAACTTCTGCAGATTATAATCTGGAATGGGGATGTTAATTTACTTAATTTTCCTCAGGCATAAAATGAACAATGGGTCTGTCTGGGAAAGAGAGAAACTAATCATTCTGTCAGTCTACAAGCATTTATTAAGCACTTAATAGAATTTTTCAAAGAGTTGGGGATGGGTGGGGGAAGAAAGAAAAAATGTTTTGTTTCTGTCAACTGGTATTATTTATATAATTGGTTCAATTTCTTATTGCACTTTGCTCCTATAGCTATAGCCCAAGAGTCTTCCTCTGTCATATTCATCTAGAGTAATTTTCTATTGAAGGAAAATCTGGGAAGTCTCCTTTTTTTCCTCAACCTTTTTCTCTTTAAATACAGTAATTTTTCTTTTTTTCTGTAAACATTTTTCATTGCCAGACTCATGAATAAAAGATAACTGTTCGCAATGAAAAAGGAAGCAGTTAAACACACACATGCAACTAAAGCTTGCTAAGAGTCAATGAAGATGATTTGCTTAGAATAAATTCTATTTTTCCCTCTTTCCTTTCTAAAACCAAGTATTTATTGCTATATTGTGCTATCTTTTGCTATGGATACTTTGAATATTCTTAAGAGCTAAAGTGTATTTTAATATCTCTTTCCAAGTTCAGTGCATTGTACTCTAAAGGTCTTTTTTTTTAAACAGTCAGCTCTAATTAGCTTTTAATTAATTGCCTTTTTATTAATTAATTTTTGTGCTTTTGACCTAATAATTATAAACCACATATCATAGGTTCTCAAATGACACCTCATTCATTGAAACCAGTGAAGCAGTTTAGCAGAAGTTTGCCAGAAATAGCTATTCAGTTAATATAGAGATTAGTCCCATCTATAAGGATGATACTAATGCAGTTCAAAATGGCATTTCATTTTCACTTGTTTTATTTTAGCAATAAAATATTTTGTCTTTGGCTTCTTTAATAAGAGATTAATACAATGGCCTTTCTTTCCTGTCTATGCTTTGAAAAAATATTCCCTATTTTCCCCTATTCCCTTATTAATATAGGTTTTTTCTTGTCTTATCTGGACTCCTTTGACCTGATTTGTTGGAAGAAAAGGTTGATTATATTACTCTTTCTGCTGATTCTATGGTACTATTCTCATGGAATTAAATTAAAATCATCTTGGATAATGTGTAGGGAAACGTGGTTCTTCCTTACTAAGTCATTTAGAGTCAGATGACATGGAATTGAATCCTAACTTTGTCATGTACTATTTCTGTAATCTGGAGCAAGTTATTTTACCGATATATGTCTTAGTTCCCTCATCTCTAAAATGAGGGCATTGGACTTGCTTCAAACTCTATAATTCATGAGAAATGAATTTAACTTCTTTCTCTTTTCTGTGGGCAACTTAGAGGAAAGTGAGTTTTGTGATTTTCTGTAATATCTTTGCTAATATTTTATTTAAGATTTTTGCATCAATATTCATTAGGGAGATTGGTCTATAATTTTCTTTCTTTGTTTTTGTCCTACCTGGTTTAGCTATCACTACTATGTCTGTGTCATAAAAGGAATTTGGTAGGAGTCCTTACTTCCCTATTTTAAAAAATAGTTTATGTAATATTGGAATTAATTGTTCTTTAAATGTTTGATAGAATTCACATGTAAATCTGTTTGGTCCTGGGGACTTTTTCTTAGGAAGTTGGTTAATAGCTTGTGCTATTTCTTTTTCTAAAATGGGACTATTTAAGTAATTTACTTCCTCCTCTGTTAATCTGGGAAGCCTATATTTTTGTAGGTATTCCTCCATTTCACTTAGGTTATCAAATTTATTGGCATAAAGTTGGGCAAAGTAACTCTGTTATTTCTCTAATTTCCTCTTCATTGCTGGAAAGTTCTCCCTGTTCATTTTTGAGACATAATTTGATGAAAGTGAGTTTTGTGAATTCCAACTTCTGCTGCCTGGAAGTATTTGTAGAATATTATTCTGTGCATACAGCAATTGATAAATAGCATTTATCTAGCACTTACTACATGCCAGGCATTGTGTTGAGAATTTAACAAATATGGAGCAGCTAGGTGGTGCAATGGAGACAGCACCAGCCCTGAAGTCAGGAGGAGCTGAGTTCAAATCTGATTTCAGACACTTAACATGTCCCAGCTGTGCGAACCTGGGCAAGTCACTTAACCCCAATTGCCTCAGCCAAAAAAAAAAAAAAATTAACAAATATTATCCCATTTAATGGGCAGATAAGTGGCATAATGGATAAAGCACTGGGCTTGGAATCAGCAAGACTCATCTTCATGAATTCAAATCTGGCTTCAAATACTTTTTAGCCATGTAATCCTGAGCATACCACCCAATTCTGTTTCTCTATAAATGAGCTCAAGAAGAAAATGGTAATTCAATCCAGTATCTTTGTCAAGAAAATCCCAAAATGGAGTCATGAAAAGTCAAGCCAACCAAAAAGACTCACAACATATCTTGTTTTATTCTCACAACAATCTTAGGAGTGCTATTATTTCCCCATTTTTGCAGTTGAGACAAAAACGGTTTAAGTGATTTATGCAAGTCAACTAGTATCTGAAGTAGGTTTTGAACTCAGATCTTATTGATTTCAGCTGTAAGACCCTATTCACTGTAAAATCTCACTGTCTATAAAGTGAATACTTAATAAACACTCTTGAATGAATGAATGTGTAAATGAATAAATTTTGTATCTAGTTATAGACCATCACCATATTAAGGGCCCTTAGGTATTCAACAACCATCAGCTAAGCACACATCATAGATAATCTTAACTCTGACATATTCTAGTGCTATGAACACACAGTCATTTAACATCCCAGTGCCCTGTACAATTAAGGCTATGACTTAAAGGTAAGTTTCTCATCTTCATTTGTGAAAGGAATTTCAGACCCAGGAGTTTTCTACATGAGGACTGCAGGCCTAATGGAGGATAGGTGTCATGTTTGATTGGCTTTTATCTTCCCTAACATAATCCAGAGACATTCAAGTAGTAATATTCAATAAGATTTTTTTAATGAAAAGGTGTATTTAAAGACAAAATTTTAAAAATAACACAGGAAGGAGGTATCACTGAACTGAATGAAGAGCTTTCTTTACTTTCTTGAGGAAATAGATTTTTGGTTAACAAAGCAGGGATGGAAACAGAACTCTTTATTGCTCTGAAGCAAAAGTGCAATAATGAAAAAAGCTATGATATTAAGTGTTTAACAATCTATAATGGATGAATCTATCAAAAATTGAATAAAATGAAAAGTTGAATGGGAAAGAGTGAGAAATTTTGGAAATTTCCTATTGTTCCAAGCAACAATGAATTTCTAACAGGGCTACTGGTTAATTCCAATTTTAAGGAACACATATAGCATGTTTTGTTTGATTCAATTACTCATATGGTAGCTGGGTAAGCCTGTTTCTGGAAGGTCAGGATGACTTGAGTAGAGGGGTTAGCCTCTTTATTTCAGCATGTACTCAGGTATTTTGGATCTGTTTCCTCTGAGCTTCCTACAACATAAAAGAAGGTCCTTTTGGTTGATGGTTAAGCTGGAATTAAGAGAACACAAGAAAAACCCAAAGTGAAAACTCACTCTATTCCCTCCCTCCCTTCCTTCCTTCCTCTCTCCTTCCTTCCTCTCTCCTTCCTTCCCTTCCTTCCTTCCTTCCTCCCTCCTTCCTTCCCTTCCTTCCTTCCTTCCTCCCTTCCTTCCCTTTCTTCCTTCCTTCCTTTCTTCCTTCCTTCCTTCCTTCCTTCCTTCCTTCCTTCCTTCCTTCCTTCCTTCCTTCCTTCCTTCCTTCCTTCCTTCCTTCCTTCCTTCCATCCCTTCCTTACCCTTATACCTGAACTAGTACAATAGCCTGTTGGCTGCGCTCCTTGTCCAAGTTTCTCTTTTAAGTCTATCCTTCCCTGATATACTAAAGTAACCTTCCTAAAGGGCAGATCCAACCATGTCACCTCCCAATTCAATAAACTCAAGTGTCTTCTTAACTTGCACATTTCACATATAAAGTCCTTTGTCTTCTAAAGTCCTTCAGGAATTTTCTATTTTTCCAGTCTTCTTATATTTTATTCCTTGCACATACTCTGCAATCTAGTAACATGGACTTCTTTATATTGTTCCTCAAATGTGATACTCCACATCTTTACATTGTGCATTTTCATTGGCTATTTTTTTGCTTGGAATGTGTTTCTTCCTTGTCCCTACCTCCTGTTTTCGCTGACTTCTTTCAAGTCTCAGTTAAAATTCTAGTTTCTGTGAGAATCTCTACCAGTTTCTTTTTAATATTAATGCTTTCCCTCCGAAGTTATCACCATTTCAACCTCTATATAATTTGTTTTTTTTATCCTCCTTGAGGACAGGGATTGTTTTTGCCTTTAGATGAATCCCCTGTCATGAGTACAGTCCCATGTTGCAGATGGTTAATATTATTTACTCATTAAGAGAATAAATATGCAATTATTTTCTATTGGATGTAATCCTTCCTTAATTTTAACTCATTATGTAATACTTTCTTGTTTAGGACAATGGGAAGAAGGCTAGATTAAAATATTTTATGATTTTAAAAAATGATGATATATATAAAGGCACAATGGCAGATGGTCCTTCAAATGTAACCTATAAAGCATTTGCCATATTCTAAATTTATACTCTTTGCAGACATGCACATATATTCAATTTTCAGAATATTTTTGTAAATTATAAACAAACAAAAAAGGGAAAAGCTTTTTAATAATGAAAATTGCATTTGTAAATGACCTCTAGAAGAATATAATAAATCTCCAGCAGAGTCAATTATTATTTGTGTTATATAACAGATTCATTTTAATTAGGTTGCTAATAAAGAGCTATACAATTAAATAGATGTGCAAAATATATAAAATATATGCAGAATAGCAAGAACCTTGGTCTAGCAGTCTGAACCACAGAGTGTGCAAAAGGAAATAATGTATAAAAAGAATGGGAATGTTGGACTAGGTCAGGTGGTAAGAATATAAATGCCAGATAGAAGAATTTATATTTGATCTTTGAAGCATTTATTGAAGTATTTATCAAGGAAAGGAGTAGGGTCAGTAAAATCACTTAGGCAGCTGAGTGGAGGATAGGTTGAAGTAGGCAGGGACTTGATGAAGGAAGGCTATTTAGGATACAATAATAATGATACAATTGACAGTTATGAGGGCCTGAAGAAGAAGAAAGGCTCTTTGATGGTAGGGAAAAGGATCAAAATAAGAAATGTGAAGACTAACAAGATCTGACAACTGGTTGTATACACTGGATGTTGAGGATAATACCAAAATTTTGACCTTGCTTATTGGAAGAATAATGGTGTCCTTGATATCAATGGAGAATGTAGAAAAAGAGTGAGTTTTAGGAAGAAGAAAACCAGTTCTGTCCAATGAATGTCTATTTCTATTCAGAGCAAAAAATGTACATACATTTTCTATATAAATCATTCTCAGATTGCTATTCATTTGTAGTTTAGACTTTACCTTTATGTGGTTGTTGAACTGAGCAAGTTATATGGCCATATGATAAAAGGAACATAGATTTAGTTATATCAATGAACAAACTTTACAGAAAAAGAAGAAAAAATATCAACTGTATAGTATTACAATTAGTTGGATCCAGAATTTGTTAGTAAACCAGTCCCAAAAAGCCATAATTAATAGATAGATAGAAAAAAAAGTAAAAATTGACTGCTACAAGGATGGATTCTTAAGTCTACTCTACAGTTTTACATTTGCTTCATTGAGCTAAATGAAGGCAGAGATTGCACGCTTATCAAAAATGCCTATATCATTATCTGGGCAGATTTACCAATATACTCTGGGTAAAAGAAATAGGATGTAAATAGATCTCAAAAGGTTGGAATAACAGGCCACATCCAAAGTCATAAAGTTTTATTGGAATAAATGTAAAGTACTACATGTAAGTATAAAAAATAAATTGTACATGTACCTCTAAAAATTTAGCTATAAGACAAGTCATATAAAAAAAAGAGACTTGGTGATTTACATAGAACACGTTCAGCTTGAGTCAGCAGATAAGAGGGCCAGCAAAACAGCCAGTGTGATCATAAGCTGCATTGAAACTAATAATGAAATAAAGAAACATAGCATTAAAAATAAGAATCAATCACCAAAAGTAGAGTTTTGGCTTGATGTGAAGAAATTTCTTGATTCCTCACCTAAATATTGGTTCTGCTTAAAGAATAATTGAAAATGATGTACTTTTGAAATGAATTTGCCCTCTTGGAGAAGTGACTGGGGAACTAAACCAACTGAAACTTTCCTTTACTTATGACTCCTAGGTTTAGAGCTGGTGGGATTGCTATAGGATGATGGGAGTATAATCACTGCTTAGATATTTTATTATGTACTGTTCATTGATTTTATTATTTATTTGTTGATTATTACTTATTCATTTATTATTTTACAATTACAACTATCATTTATTTATTAGTTATTATTAATTATGCTAAGAGTCCTTGTAATTATAGATAATTAATAAAAATACTAAAAATGTGAGCCATCTAAGAGAGGAATGGGTTACTTCAAGATATACTGAGTTCTTTTTTTGTTGGAAGTCTTCAAGAAGGGGATAGATTAACATTTTTTGAGGATATTGTCTCTCCCTTCCCCTCCCTCCAAGTGTGTGTGCATGTTTATCATTCTGTATCTATTGCCACACTTGTGTCAATCTGTACTACCTTCCAAGATGACCAAAATCATCAGGTTCGCCATTAGTTTGTTCTTTTCTCATAGATCACCATAAACATAGAAATTATTACTTCCCATTTTTGCACTTATATTGACCTATTACATTGCTGATTAGAGCCAAGAAGAGTGCCTATTTTATGCTTGGAAAAATAGGGACAAAGACATTATCTCAAATGTTGACTCCTATTTAACTTCTGGTTTTATTCAGCTTTTGAATATCTTTCACTAATTGTACTTTTAAAATAACCATCAACATCACTGTTGTTGGTTATATTTTGTTTTGTTTTTGTCCAGAGTTGCACATTTTGTCCAAGAGCAGTATGCAAAGTATTATTTCCTTTCTCCATTGTATGTTACCCAAAAATGGATTTCTTCAATAAATGATTCTTTTGATCCAAAAGAAGAAAACATCATCGAATTTTGTTTCATTTGTTTTGTTTTAAAACCCAGCTTTCCATGTATTAAATACGTATGCATACACATACTCTTATTGAGTACCTGTCATCTGCAAGAATTTATGTCAGATACTGAATGGAATACAAAATAAGAAAAACATGAAATCTACTTTCAAGAAGTTGGCAATCTGGCACTAAAGTCAAATGATCACAATACAAGTCAATAAATGATTAGTGGCTTTAGAGAGGTGTAGACAAAGTGCTATATTATTGCAGAGGAAGAAGTAAATTCCAGATGGGGAAATAATCCAGTATCATAAATGGACATTTACTTTTAAAGGAACTACTAAAGAAAAAACAAAACCTCATGGTCCTGATGTATTTACAGGCAAATTCTATTTAACTTTTAAAGAACTACATAAATTATTCTCAAAAGTTGAAAAAGTACTCTGCCAGACTTATTTTACAAAATCACAATAGTCCTAAAGCTAATCAGGAAAGGGCAAAACCAGAGTATTGACCACTATCATTAATTATTACTAATTACTATTCTACTAATTACTAATTACTATGAATATGTTTCTACTATTACTAATGAATAATTATTCAAAAATATAAATGAATTCCTGTCAGTCATCACGCCTGTCTCTCGCTCTCTCTCTCTCTCTCTCTCTCTCTCTCTATCTCTATCTGTCTCTTTTTCTGAACATCTTTCAATCTGTCTCTTTGTCTATGTCTCTGTCTCTCTTCTCCCCACCCTTACTATTTCTCTATTTAATCTGCCTTGATATGTCAATTTTCATCTACCTTCTGAAATCAAGTAGTCCATTTTAGTTGTAATATATCTGGTGACATTTCTAAATGATTGGAGAGGACTATCTATTTTGGGATAGAGTTTGGGACTTTAATGGTGATTTTGAATTGAAGTAGAAACTAATATCCTATAATGCTTCCATTTAATAATTGGGTTATGAATCTGATGATCATGGCTATTCTATCACTATTCTAGTGATATAAGATCTGTGAAGTGCCTTATAAATTTTAAAGTGTTACATAGCAAAATCAACTATCATCATATTTATTTCTTACTTTGACTATTTCTTTATAATTATATTTATATCATGTACTGTCCAGATAGCAGAACATAGTGATCACTGGGACAGTTATAGAGAAAGGAAGAAAATAATCATTAAGCATCAATTACACCATTGTGTAGCACAGGAACTGTGCTAAATGCTTTCCAAATATTATCCCATTTGACATCATAACAACTTTGGAAGGTACATGCTATTGTAATCCTCATTTTACAATTGGGGCAAGACAGAGGTTAAGTGAACAGTTGTTCAGAATCACAAATTTCATAAGTATCTGAGGCTAGATTCGAACTAAGTTCTTCTGATTTCTGGAAGACTTCTTGACTATCCACTGTGCCATCCTGAGGACAGAACCAGGAAAAATGGAAGTTAGGGAAAGGGAAATTGAGACTTGATGTAAGGGAAAAAATATAAAAAGTCAACTTCCTAACAATTAGAGCTGTCCAAAAGTGGAATGAGCTTTCTTGGGAGGTAATAGGTCTCCTTGGAGTCTTCAAGCAGGAGAAGTAGTGAGAATTCATGTCAAACTATCTAATAGGTATTTTTCCTTGCTTTCCTTATTTGTACCTGATATTATCCTTTATGTCTAAATTGTGTACCCATTTTGAACTTATGATATGAGCTATTGAGACCTAGTTATTAAATGCTAGCACACTCTTGATTGCTCATGGCATGAGCTCAGCAAGAGTGTAGTAGAAATTTAGGGAATGAAGTCATCACTAGAAATTTAGGGAATGAAGTCATCACTAGACTGGAGGTTTAGAGAGTCTTAAGCCGATATTAATAACAATTATTATTATGTATAAAATTATATATTATAATAAATAATAACCATATATAATAATTAATAAGAATAAAATAAGAATATATTGAATTTATATAATGATTTAAAGATTTCAATGTGCTTTACATATTTTTTCTCCTTTAAGCATCATAACATCCCTGTTTATGTGTTAGAACTAGGATAGATGATAGTTTGAGGCCATTCAGCTCTCTTATTCTCTCTCCAATTTACCACATTGCTGCTCATTAAAAAAGTCACTTCTTTTGGGGGTCAGATTTTCAATATGATAATGATATTGGTACAAAATGATTTTTCAGAGCAAGATACTGGAACTGTTTTCTTTTATTCTCTTTTTTGTTTTTTAATCTCTCAACAGAATCCTGGAAAACCAACATTCAAGCTCAGCCCATTGTTATTTCCTGATTTAGTGGCAGGCAAATTCCAACCATCTAAACAGTTGAATGGAGATTTTTGTAATTTTAGCTGAGAAATAAATTCCCCAGCTCTTGTTAGAGTGAATCTTTGGACACTGGGGGTTTTTAATCGACATCCTGAAGCAACTAAAACTAGAGATGCCCTGTGAGGCACCTCACTCTAATTACCCCAGTGCTGTATAAATCACAGCTTTCTGTCTGTCATTTTTCAAAGCCCCGTTGTGAATCCAAACCAGGTGACTATGTGGGATGATCGAAAGCAAAGTGACAGAACACACCTGAGCTCCCATTTTGCTCAGGGCAGTGATTATTAATGTGAGAAATCCAGAGTGATGTGAAGTGGCCAGAGCACCAACAGAATTTATTGCTTGCAGCTTGGCTGTCCCTTGGCTTTTGCCAGCTGTTCCACACCTGGAAGTAGAGAACAGAAACATCCCTCTTCAATTTATCTTTCGTGGACTTGTTGCTTCTGGGACTCAGATGCCAGGTGATAAAGCTGGGAAGCAAAAGGGAGAGGTTCCACCTGTCGAAGCCTGATTTCCACAAGGATTCCCCCCTCTCACTCTGGTAGAGCTACTAGTTGTTAGCCACACCCAAGATTTATGAGTAAGTCAGGAGGATAAATTAAACTTAATGAAAAATGGGTGTTTTAATCCTTGAAAATTCCAATTCTCCCTATTATCCTAATGTATTTTTTCATTAACTTTTAGTGCAATCCATATTACATTCATGAGGTTTTAAATATTAATTTATATGTGGGGCCTAACAGGCTTTCTTATTTTACATATATTTTAAAAATGTGTTATTTTAAATACAAATTTCTGTGTTTTTAAATTTTCATGTTATTTAAATTTTTTAAGCTTTATTGTTTAATGATATCTTTTGTTTTTAGATGAGACTCTTTTTCTCCACTTTCCTCCCCAATAAATAATCCCTTATAAAAAAATTTAAAAGAGAGGGAAAAAAATAGTTTAGCAAAACCAACCAACACAATGACCATGTATGATAATATATTTAACACCTATAATTCTCTATTTTTTTCTGTTAAGGGAGATGCATTTTCTCAAGTCTTTTCAGGGTCCTCTAGCATATTTTAAAAATTATTTTTATATTTTGTTTTTGAAATACTTCCATTGACCAGTATGTGTGGATAAATAGGCAGATCTCTCACTCTGTGTCACTGTCTCTATCTCTCTCTTCTCTTTCTCTCTCTACCTCATCTCCCCCAATCATAGAATATCTGTATATGTCTGTATCCTTTCCTTCCTTCCTTCCTTCCTTCCTTCCTTCCTTCCTTCCTTCCTTCCTTCCTTCCTTCCTTCCTTCCTTCCTTCCTTCCTTCCTTCCTTCCTTCCCTCCCTCTTTTGTTTTCTTTTACAAAATGACTAATATGAAATGTTTTACATGATTGTATATGTATAAAGTATAACATATTGCTTACCTTCTCAGGGAGGGATAGAATTTAGAACTCAAAAATTTAATAAAAATATATGTTAAAATTGCTTTAACATGTGATTGGGGGAAAATAAAATGTTTTTCAAAAGAAAACCCAGAAAATTAAAAGTGGCAACAATATCAGTCTTTTGTTATTCAGTTTTTAAGTAGTGTCTGATTCTCTGTGACCCTAGTTGGAGTTTACTTGGCAAAAGTATTGGAGTGGTTTGCCATTTCTTTCTCTAGCTCATTTTATAGATTTTCTGCAACTTTGCCTAGCTTAAATCCAATTTATGTACAAATTAAAATATAACTAGTGATGTCAATGGTCCTCTTTAAAAAATGAAGAACTACAGCAACTAATGAGGAAATTGAGGCAAACTCGGCTAAGTTGACTTGCCAGGGTCACAGAACTAGTGTCGGAGGCCAAATTTGAACTTAGGTTTTTATAACTCCACACATTAGCTGCCCAAATTATAATAATAGCTAACATTTATATACTATTGTAAAGACTACAAAATGCTTTACATCTATTATTTTATTTAATTTTTACAACAATCTTGGGAGGTAGATGCTATTTGTGTCCTCATTTTATAGTCATATAAAATGATACTGAGAAATCTTAAATGATTTGCTCAGGTATCTAAGGAAAAATTTGGGTTCAAGTTTTACGGAGTTGCAGATTTTTTGCAGTTGTATTCACAATGCCATACTTCTTCCCTAAAGGCAGAGTATGATAAAAGGATGAATACTTTTGGAAGTATTACCCTTATACATATTGCCATACAGAACAGTTTAAATTCATTAAAGGCAGAAATTATTATAAAATCACTAAAATTCAGAGTTGCAAAGGATCTCTCAGATCACCTCATGTCTTCCTTGATACCTTTTCTCTGTCACTACCGTGATTTCCTGCTCAAAAATCAGCACTCAGTCAATGTCACTGCTATCCCTCCTCAACTCTACCTACTGACTTTGCTAGTTTCCTTTAAGTCCTAGCTAAAATTCTATCTTCCACAAGAAATTTTCATCAAGTCCTCATAATTTTAGTACTTTCCTTCTGTGAATTATCTTCAATTCAATCTGTATCTATTTAAATATTGTTTCCTTCATTAGACTGTAACCTCCCTGAGATTTTCTGCCCTTTTTTGGTATCACCAGTATAGTAAGCACTTAATAAATGTTTATTGATGATGACTGAGTAGAAGCCAAATTTTTGTCCTCTCCACCAGATCTCACTCGCTTGCTATATGAAGATATATTATATAAACTAGGTTCACTAGGAGAGATCTTCACTGGACATCTGAGCCAGCTGGAAGTTGCTTTCACAGACTAATTGATTTTAAGCATCATTGCCTCTTCACAACACACTATTATTCCCTGCTAAAATGTGGGAAAAGTAAAACAAAACTGACAGGCATTCTCTCTTTGTCTTTCTGTCTCTTTCTCTATCTGTCTTTCTCCCCCCATCTCTATTTTTCAGTCTTTGTCTGTCTCTCTCATACACATACACAGGTATTTAGTACATTTAATCCTATTGTTACTTCAAATGGGACTATGTAGCCAGGAAAGTTTTTGTGTAAGGTCAAAAGATATCTAATAAAACACAAGGAGTATTGATTATGGATATCATAAAGCAACATGGTAGTCAAACTTTGCCTGAAATTATGAGATTAATAGCCACTGTCCATGAAATATTATTAACTTGGATACTAAAGATCCCAGATTTCCTCTATTGTGACATAGAAATTATATTGGAGTTTTTCTCTTTCAGAAAAGACATGATATAGAGTTGGTATCAGTAATACTTCTCAATACATAATTAGGATACAATTCTTCTCATCTTCCATATCATTTGACCCTTGTGTCTAATTCTGTGGAATTAAGTTATGTGTTTAGGGAAATTGAATGCATTATGACCATTGAAGAAATGAGTGCCATCCTCAGGGCTAACCCTAGGCATTGTTCTGTGAGGACCTATCTTATCCCTGTCACTCATTTCTTTTTCTTCTTTCTCCTTTCAATTGGCTCCCCAGATACCCACAATCCTCATTCTTCACTGGTTTATTAGGCTACTTCAATGGGGCATTCTAGTCAGGTCAGCTTTCTTTGGACTATATCCAATTTGTGACTCTTTTTTTGTTTCTTTCCATTACATTCATGTACCACATTTTGTTTAATCATTTTCTAGCAAATGGGCAAATATACTTTCTTTCCAATTCTTTGGCATCACAAAAAGTGGTGTTATAATTTTTTTGGTGTATATGAGGACTTTCTTATTGATGATATTCTTGACATATAGGTTCATTGAACATTTGGGCCAAAGGGAATGTATATTTTAGTCACTGTAATTGACTAATTCCAAATTGTTTTCCAAAATGGTTGTACTGTCTCACTGCTGAATCAACAATTTATCAGTATATATATCGTTCCACAATTCCTCCGAAATTGAGTGAAGTGATTTTTTTTATCATCTGCCAGTTTATTGGTCCGAAGTGAAAACTCAGGCTTATTTTGATGTACAATTCTCTTCATATTAGTGATTTGAAGCATTCTTTCATGGGGTTGTGAATATCATGCACTTCTTTCATTAAGATTAAGAAAACAATAAGGAAAGTAAGTGGAGTTCACTATTGTAGATCATCTTTTCAAAATGTCAGGGGTCAATTGTCTTTCTCAGGTAGATTGTAAATTCCTCAACTCATACTTTACACTTCCTTTGTGTGAAACTTCATTGCTTTAGAGTATACAGTAGGCTACTCAATAGCTACAGAAAAGTCTGATTTGATCCATTACCTATTATAGCGTTCTGATTTGTTTTCTGGAGGTCTCTGGACCAGCCTTCATTTCAGCTGAGTAATCACCACGAGAATAGCCAGGCATAAAGTCCAAATTCTTTATTATCTCCTTCAAAGTCTGTTTCCTTAACTTGAGGCCTGGCCAGCTTTCTGGAAGTCCTTCAGACGGGACTTGGTTTCAGTAGAGAAATGAAGGAGAGCCACCAGGAGCCTGATCAAAGATGGAATGTCTCTCTGAGTTGGAGGGCTTGTGCTCCAGCCTCCAGCCACCACAAAGGTGGGAGATGGAATGACTGTCTCTGGCTGGGTTTGTCCTAGCTTATATACTCTATTATAATTACATCATTGTAGGTGTGAATCTTGTAGAACTATATTAAGTACTAAGTACATGTACTGAAGTAGAGAACTATTAATCATGTTAAACTAGATAACCTTTGTCTTATCAATTCCACTGAGTTAAGACCTTGTAAGTATCCTTGTTTCAGAGTTCTGGCCCATTACAACCTATATATCTTCACAACCATATAAGACAGATGGTTGTCAAATTTATTTTTTAAAAGTATAAGATATGCTCTGCCCATATAAACTTTTATATCCATCTTACATGTCTAAATGTATAGAAAAATAGCAAATGGTTGGATTGGTAGTCTTAGAGCAGTGGTTCTCAAACTTTTTTTTCTCAGTATCTTCATGTTGTTAAAAAACTATCGAGGATCTATTCAAAGAGTTTTTGTTCACATGGGTTATATTTATAGCTATTTACTATATTAGAAATAAAAATACATTTGAATTTGTAGATCCTCTGAAAGGGTTTCAGATACTCCAACAATTCTTTGGACTACACTTTGAGGACCACTGTCTTAGGGTCTCCACTAAGTGTCTTTTTGGGACTACAAAATGTTCTTATGACATCAAAAATTCTTCTAACCTCTCACTGACTTCCTCATATAACATTCAAGGACTATAATTTATGGTATCTTAAGTAGCACTGCAAACATCTAAAAACAGACATGTGCATACACAGATTCTTTCATACACTTTTCTTCATTCCTCTGTATTTTCACTAGTCATTATCTGTCTTTCTAACTTCACTTTCTTTCCTTCCTGTTCTCAACCTTACATTTAACTATTTCAACTCTATACTATTTTTTTCTCTTGAGTTTCTTGCTGCCACACCTTTCCACATACCTTCTTGAAACTAAAAAGTTGCCTAATATCAACCCTGGATTACTCCCACATTTCATTTCTTTTACAGGCCATTCAATAGACTTGGAGACATATAAAGTCCTTGGACTTGGACTATAATAAGAATGACTCCATTATAAATTTGTGTTACCTAATTTCAGGGTTACTAAGTCAAGGCAATTCTTTTATTCCTCCACAATTGATTCTTTATCCCTTTTCAAAGTTATTTCAAACATCTCTCATTAAGCTTCACTATTCCTATCCCAACCCATTCAGCCAAGATCTTCATCTATTACTTCACTGAGGGAATAATGACCATTAACTTTTTGAGTTTCCTCTTCTTCCTTTTGCTACATCTAAAAATGGTCTACATTATCTCTCATTATTTTGTAAACTATTCCAGTATCTGATGATCCTTCTCTCCATCAAAGCTGACATTTTCTGCCTTGATCCTATCCCCTTTCCTTCTCATATACCAGATTGCATCCATAAATCATTCTCTTCTTTCTAAACTTCAACTTTTCCTTATCTTGCTCCTTTCCTACTTATCAACTAGCCCAAATCTTCCCAGCTTTAAAAACTCTTATTGGACTCTATCTCCTGAAGTTTAGGAGATAGATTATTCTCCTTTTTCACAATCAAAATTCTAGTAAAAGCTATTTAAACTTATTATTGACATATTTTCTCCTCTCATATATTTCTCAACACTCAATTAAAATTGCTTTGTCTAGAGTTATCAGTAATCTTTTAATTGCCAAATCTGATGGCTTTTTATTGATCTTTATTCTTTGTTTTCTCTGTGAAGTATCTGCTCTATTGACCACACTCTTCTGGAGACTATTTCTTCTCTGTTTTGGTGACACTATTTTTTCTTGGTTCTCCTCATACATGTCTAACTGTTTCTTCTTTGTCTCATTTGCTGGTTCTTCTGGATCATCATTCGTACCACCCTCTCTAACTGTTTGTGGATCCCAAAGTTTTGTCTTGGATCTAATTCTTTTTTCTCCCTGTGCTTTCTCACTTGTAAACTCTATCAGCGCCCATGAATTTAGTTATCATCTCTATGGAAGAGACTCTGAAATCTACATGCCAGATCCAATCTTTTTACTAAACTTCAGTCATGAGTCTCCAATTTCCAAATTGGACATTTCAAACTAGATGTCCTATAAAATTCTCAAATTTGCCATGTCCAAAACAGAATTTATTATCTTCCTTGGCAACCCTCTTGTCCCTCTTCTGAATTTCCTTATTTCTATAGAACACATGCATCCTTCTTAGTCTAGTTACCCAGGCTCAAAACATTAGTGACATCTTCAACTCCTCACTGTACTTTACTTAGGTATACTCAGTTGCCAAATTTTTTATTTATAATTCTACAATATCTGTCATGAAACAGCCATCCTTTTCTCCCAACTGACATAGTCACCAACTTATTTCAGGCCCTCATTACCTCACATAATGGTATAGTAAAAAGATACTGACTGTGGAGTCAGAGTTCAAAATTAAAATTCTATTTATGATACTATCTCTGTGACTTTGGGCAAATCATTTAATCTATCTGAGCTTAAGTTTCTTCATGTGTAAAATGAGGAATTTGAACTACATTGCTTCTTAGGTTCCTTTGAGCCCTCTCTGAATGTTAAGATTATTGTAATAGCTTCCTAATTATTTCCCCTATACTTCATCTATCTCAATTCTAATTTATCCTCTGATAAAGGGATTTTTTTTCCTAAATCATAGGTCTGATTATATTGCTCTTTTAAAGTTTTTTAAAATATTATTTCCCTTTGAGTATCCTACAATCTAGCCAGTTTTTTGCTGTTCTTCTTGCTGCTCTTGCAGTTGATGCTTCATTTCCCATATCCATTCCTTTGTGTGCTCATTGTCCCTATTCTGAGAACATACTCTTTTCCTCTTGGTTCTCCCAGTTGCTAGTGCCCTGTATTCATAGCATAATCAATCAAACAACATTTTTAGTTATTTGTTATGTACCAGTTTCTGTGCAAAACATTTGTGAAAAGATGGAAAATATCAAGAAAGTAACTAGTATGTTTGGATATAGTGTGTGGGTAGATCAATAATGTGTCATAAGGATGAAATTTTACATTGGAAGTGATAGTCAATACTAGAATTTATTTAATTGGGGTGTTGGAAATTACATAATACCTGAGATTTAGAAAAATTACTGTTGTTTGTATGGATGCTGGATTGAAGTGGGGAGGATCTTAAAGCAGAAATTAGGAAGCTATACCAATGAATGAACAATTTAAGAATTGGGACAATCTAGCCTCATAAAAAAGCCACATTCACTCAACTGAATTCACTAAACATTTAAAAAAAAATTAATAGCTTTTTATTTACAAGTTATATGCATGGGTAATTTTACAGCATTGACAATTGCCAACCTTTTGCTCCAATTTTTCCCCTCCTTCTCCCCACCCCCTCCCCTAGATGGCAGGATGACCAATACATGTTAAATATATTAAAGTATAAATTAAATACATAATAAGTATACATGTCCAAACCGTTATTTTGCTGTACAAAAAGAATCAGACTCTGAAATATTGTACAATTAGCCTGTGAAGGAAATCAAAAAATGCAGGCAGGCAAAAATATAGGGATTGGTAATTCAGTGTAATGGTTCTTAGTCATCTCCCAGAGTTCTTTTGCTGGGTGTAGCTGGTTCAGTTCATTACTGCTCCATTTCACTAAACATTTTAAAAATTCCTACCATGTAAAATACACATGAGAGATGATAGAGGTATAAAGAAAAAAAGGGACAATCTCATCTTCAAAGTATTTACATTCTTCTAGGGGGATATAAAACACATGTGGGGAAATAAATGTAAATAATTTGAGGGGGGTGGGATAGCTCAAGCAGCTTATAGCATTGGGAAAGACTTCATGTAGACTGTGCAGTCTGAGAGAATGAAGATAAAGTTCTCACAGTGATAGATGAGTAAAGAATAGTTTCCAAATGAAGGAAAACAACTATGTGAAATTATTTCAATTAATAAAGGTTTATTAAGCACCTGTTACCTGCTAAAAGAGTCCCTGCCCTCAAGAAACTCAAAGTTTAATGGGGGAGACATCACATCATATATACAAATATATACAAAGCAAGATATATATATGATTAAAAGGAAATAATGAATAGAAGGAAAACATTAGGATTGAAGAGGGTTGGGAAAGGTTTCCTGTAAAAGATGCGACTTTAGTTGAGTCTTAAAGAAAGCCAACTAAATATTTTGACAACACA
The DNA here is from genome assembly GCF_902635505.1 of Sarcophilus harrisii. Classification (NCBI taxonomy): domain Eukaryota; kingdom Metazoa; phylum Chordata; class Mammalia; order Dasyuromorphia; family Dasyuridae; genus Sarcophilus; species Sarcophilus harrisii. The sequence continues at coordinate 571,590,334 of NC_045426.1, read as the reverse complement.
AATATCAGATAGAATAGGATGTAAAATTTGGGGAAGAATATATGCAGTTTAATAAAATGTGAAGGGGAATGACACATACTGTGTGTAAAGGTAGAGTGGTGTTATAATGTGGAGGGTTCTTAATGTCCTGCAGTGATTTTTCTGCAGTTCTGCATGCAAAAGAGAAAAAAGAAGTTGGATATCTGATCTTAATATCACCATTTCATAGACATTTCTGTGTAGCTATGTAAAACTCTGGGATAAGTCATAATTTCATTTGGTTTAGGTTATGACAGAAGCCAGTCACAGCTTTATTAATTCTGGGTTGTTTTCATTTTGGTTGGATGAGGCAGAGCTGTTAATAGAAACAATATATAAATAAAGAAAATCCAGAAAAAGGATGTTGAAATTTTGGAGGAAAAAAAACCTGACAAGAACTAAGATCTGCAAAAAATCATCTTTCTATGGGAGACAGACAGAAAGGCTGAAGACAGACACTTTGCAAGAAAGACCCCAGCTTTGCCGAGGAGGATGACTTTATAAATAGATGCACAATAACAGCAGCCAGATGTTCAAGATAAATTGTCAGGCGCTATTTGGTGATGACAAGATGAAGAAATTCATCAATGCAATTATTTCACACTAGATCAGTCCAACTGATCTGTTGAACTTCTTTGCCTTTTGTCAAAATGTTCTCATCTGTGGAGATACACATGCTTCTTGATATGCCAATACTGTTTCCTCAAAATGGAACCCAACAAAGACGTATTTCCCTTTCTTGAAGTTATAACTACATCATGTTTGTTATTGTTGTGCTCAATAGATTGAACTATCCTTATGTTGTTACTTTTTTATTAATTGAAGAATGGGAAACAATTAACTAAGTGGGTTAAAATCTGGTCTTTATAAGACTAAAGACATAAATTTGTTTATGGGTACAGGAAAAAGGAAAGCAAAATAAGTCCTTTTGTTTTGGTCAAAGACTATGATGCTGGTACATGTTCTCATGGACAATTTGCATACTATTTGGTGATAAAAAAATGGAGATTTAGAAAGTCACACACTGAAACACAAATTCAAAGCTAACCAACAGGGAATCACAGTTGGAGGCTAAGCTTAGGACATCCCCTAAGTCATTGACCAATTTGAGACCTATTGATTCCCCTCAGTCGGGGTTAGTTGGTCTGCTGAGACAGTTTTATTGGGGTATGGCCGCTGTGCATGCTACAACTTCTTAGAGCTTTGTTTGAGAGTTGGATGATAGGTCAACACCAAATTTGAATGAACAGTCCTAAAAGGGCTTGGCAGCCCACACGTGAGGTGTGCCAGTTCTTCCCAACACCCCATATATTCTAGTGGGACAGAGAAAAAGAGAGAGAAGGATGGATGGAGGGAGGGAGGAAGTTTGTTACTATAAATAATGAGCATTGTTGATTTATTTCTGCTTTTGATCCCTTGCAAGCACAGAGTCTCTAGAATGCCAAAGAACAAAGTGTTACAACTCTACATAAACAATCCAAGAAGTATTGAATGAATTGGATGGAAAAAGTGGACATAGAGATGCTAATCCTATTGGAATACCTCATAAACCCCAATACATTACAGACATTGGCCAGTCAGCCAATTCACTAAAGAGTGTTGTGTGTGAGAAATAGAGAGAAGGCCAGTTTGAGTGGTCCACAGAATGTGAGAAGGGGATTAATGTATATATAATAGACTAGAAAGTTAGGCTATGGCAAAGTTGTAAAGGGTTTTAAAAGCTAAAAAGAGGACTTCATGTTTTGTTCTGGACTCAGAGGGAACCAATGGAGCTTATTGAATAAGGAAATGTCATCGTCAGATACAAACTTAGAGAAAATCACTCCAGCAGCTGTATGGCAATCTGTTTGGCAGAATGGAATGGAAAGGGAAGAGAAAAAGAGACTCAATGGGAGGTGATTGAAATAGTCTACAGAACTAAGGTGGTTCCTGTGTGGAAAGTGGACATATGCAAGAAATTTTGCTGACCTAGAAATGACAATATTTAACGATTGTTTGGATGTGCAGATTCTGCAAAGTGGGGAAATTGTAAGGACAGTAGAGTAAATAGAATAAATAGAAATAACCATCATCATTCCTACCATATTACCAAAAATTGGAGAAGCTTAGTATATAGCAATAAGGTATCAGATAGTAACAATGAATAGTACTATACAAAATAATACCCAGTTTCTTTTGTTTCCAACTTAATACCTTTCCCTTCTCCCATCTTTATCTTGCACTTTGGAAAAGATTTGAAATTAATTTCCTGGAGTTGAATGAAGGAAGAACAAAATAACCATACAAAACCCCAGTCATGAAGATTTCTAATGCCTTGATGGACTGCCCAGCACATAGCCAGGTAAGTATCATTCTTTCTGTATAAAATACTCAAGTATTCAAATAGTTTTAGGTTTTATCAATGTGGATATTCTCACTAATGGTATTGCAACCTAGCCATGCCTGTTTATTCAGTGCCTCTTGGCCACCTCTTTTCGTGTTTGCCACAAGGGTTTTCTCCAGAGCTAAAGGCGTTCCTGACTTTCTCTTGCTATCAAAGGGATATCAATGGAGCATATAGGCTATCTATCAATTATCCTACTCATATGCCATGGGGTTAACTCATTTTTTTGTTTATATGTTTCTTTAATGGTCTTCTTTATACCATTTCTTCTTTATAATTCCCCATTTTTAATAGGTTGAAGACTATTCAAAGTCTTTTTGCCTTTACAATGCCCTTGGGGTAAGCCTTGGGTAATTGCTTGAAGAACACAGCATTGTATAATTCATAGTCATGCAACCAGATGAATATGCATATTAAAATGTTGGGACTTTGTTTCAGGTAGAAGTTTGGAGTCATTAAATAAAATGACCAGTTTTCTGAAGGCAATGTGAAATGTTCTTTCTCCTATTATTCAAAGATATGAATGATATACTGCCATGTGCCAGGGACTGTGCTGAGGGCTTTACTAATATCGTCTGATTTTATCTGATTTGATTTATAAATCCTGTGAGATGGGTACTATTATAATCCTCAGTTGAAGAAACTGAGGCAGAGAGAGGTCAAGTAATTAGCCCAGGGTCACACAGCTAGTAAATATTTGAAGTAAATTTGAATTCAGGTTTTCCTTAGTCACACCCAATGCTCTATTCATTGTATTACTTAGCTGCCTCTATAGAAATAGATATAGACTATGTCACTGTCCATGTATTAGAAATAGATATAAATTATGTCAATCTCTATATAATATATTTACCTTTATCTTTACTTTTGGAAACAGCTATCAAAATGATCTTTATAACACAGATCTTACTATGCACTTCATTTCTATTCAACAAAGTTTAGTGTTCTTCATCATCTTCAGAAGCAAATATAAGCTCTTCTGTTTGGCATTCGAAGCTTTTTATTACCTGGCCATTTTTCCTACACCTTACTCCTCCTACATACTCTTCAATCCAGGCAAGCATTCAGTATCCCATTTCTGGACTCCAGGTATTTTTTGCTGGCTTTTTTTCATGCTTTGGAATGTTCTCCCTCCTCATGTGGCCTGCCCTGGCTTCCTTCAAGTCTCAACTAAGATCTCACCTTCTAGTAGAAGTCTTTCTTGATCCCTCTTAATACTAGTTCATTCTTGCTTTAATTATTTCCATTTGTCTTTATGTAGTTTGTTTGTATATAGCTCCTAGAGAGCTCACTGTCTAATGGAGAAAATGACACATGATTATGTATCTTTCTTTGTATCATTAATGTTTAGCATAGTGCCTAGAACATAGTGAGTGCTTAATGTATGTTTATTGATTCACTGACTCACTACTTGCCTCTTAATTTTTGTAATTACATCTAGTGGCTGAGTGAAAAAAAAAACAATTGATCAGGAGTATCCTCCTAGATTTTGCTCCTCTCCATCCCATACATAATAAATAATTTCTTATTTTAATTAGAAGCACAAAGAAATGGAATAGGCTAGTTAACTCCCTAGCACTGGAATAATAAGCATTTCTATAATACAGTCCATTTTTTTCTATAATAAGTCCATTTTTTTGATCCCTACAAAAACTTAGTGAGGTAGATATTTTTATTATTCTATTATTTTCAGGTGAAGAAATTAAGACACAGAGTTTCTTACCCAGAGTCAGATAGTATCTTTGAGGCAAAATTTAAATGCAGAGTTGAAGGTTTTTTGACATAAAGTCTCACAATCTATCCACTAGAGATATAATAGAGGGCATTGATATTTCAAGAAGAGATATGGTTGAATGATATCTGGATACTCCCTATTTTAAGACTGAATGATTCCATGTAATCATTCTAGAAAAAAAAAATTTCCTTTTAGAAATGTGTAAATTCTTCTTTGGCACCCTCATTTTATTTAAATTTCATTTGAGAAAAAACAATAGCGCTATTATTATAATTTACTTATCTAATTTCCCTGTTTTTATTTTTATTTTTTGTAATTTTTCAGTAGTTTCAAACTATGCTTTTTAGCTGATAAATATCTGAGTCTTGTAAGCACTGTTATTCTCAGCAAGCCAAGCAGTTTGAAGATAGAAGAAAAAATACTGATCTACTCTTCCCTTTTCTTAGACCATCTAGCACCAGGGATAAAGTATATACCACCACCTTACTGAAGAGTTTCTTATTTGAAAAATCTAGTTTAAGTGAAAGAAAAATGATTTAAGCTTCCGTGTTATAAATCACTTTACCTCCACCTGTGAAACTGATTGATATTCTGAAAGCCCCCGAGGAGCCCCTGCTGGCCACAGTGGTTACTGTTTCAAGGCAGAATAAAAGGAATGAGAGATATGAGACTGTAAGGGAAAATATTTTTTCTTGATTTTTCTCCTTAAAATTGGATTCCTATAAATTATAGTATAGGATATATATATGTTAATAAGCTAACTGTAGATATCCTGAAGTCATCAGAAAAATTAATTTGACTTTAGATAATGTATCAATATTCAGTAGAATAAAATTGTGGTTGTGGCTGGCAAAAGTTGGTTTCTGATTTTGATTTTTTTTGGGGGAGGGGATCTCAGGAAAGCAATTTGGCATGCCTTCTTTTGCATTATCTTAGAGTTGTTTGAGTTCCCCCTTTTCTGAATTCCAATTTTATCAGCTATTCATTAACTTAATTTTACTTCAAAATGTCTAAATGTTTCTTACAAATTCTTGTCGTTCATTTAACCAAAGATATGTTTTCTTTTGAAAGCTTTTTCTGTTTTTCTTTCTTGATTTTGTCTCTCTTTTTCCTCTTTCCCTCCTTTCCTCCCTCCTTCCTTCCTTCCCTCCCTTCCTCCTTCCTTCCTTCCTTCCTTCCTTCCTTCCTTCCTTCCTTCCTTCCTTCCTTCCTTCCTTCCTTCCTTCCTTCCCTCCCTCCCTCCTTCCCTCCTTTCTTTCCTTCTTTCTTTCCTTCTTTCTTTCTTTCTTTCTTTCTTTCTTTCTTTCTTTCTTTCTTTCTTTCTTTCTTTCTTTCTTTCTTTCTTTCTGAAATGCTATCAAATTGTATCAAGGCTCTCATTAAATTACCTTGAAGAATTGTGCAGGTATGCTGGGGGCTAGACTTCATGATTTCTAAGATTACCTACTAACTCAGGAAACCCTGAACTCAGATATGACTTCTTTTCAAAAATTTTCAGATTTTTCTAGGTGTTATTATATTTTGAGCCATTCTTTCCATAACCTGAATGGAGGAAAGTCAATTTGTGTCATATAATACAATAAAAGTCTAATAGAGTTGCATGTAGTACTAGCAACAAATAATAATTGCTAACCTGATTTGAAATGGAACTATAGGATCATATATGTTGAGCTAAAAGGGAAATAAGAAGCCATCTAACCTTCAGTTCACTTATTAAATAAGATTAATTAAGAATCTCTCCTGTGTGCTAAGAGCTGTGCTAAATGCTAGGAATACAAAAAGAGACAAAAAGTAATCCAATTCCTTCATTTTATAGATAAGGCATCTGAGGTTAAAGGAAATGACTTGATCACAAAGTCTAAGACTGTCTTAAAGACCACTTTTTTTTCTTTTTCACTCATTTGCACCCTGTTTCTTTTTTAATTTTTCATTTATAGCATTAAAACCTAAATTTATGCAGCACATGATATTTGAAATCTTCCTCCTCTTTGTCAAGCATGAGTGCTCAGATTTTATGTATCTGATGAGGTTTGGCTCCCCTTGATTCCCGATCAGGGAACCAAAAATGATGAGGTTCTGCTCAGGGCAGAGATTTGTGGGAACCCCCTTCTGGTTGGTCAGGTTCTTCATAAGTGAATTTATGAACTTGAAAAGTTAGACTGGCAAAAAGAAGTTATTGGCACTTGGCACTGGGAAGTTAGCCTTTGCTAGGAAGACTGATTTCCAAGTGGCAAGGTCCCAGCAAAGAGATAAAGGTCTAGCAGAGAAATCCTGACAGAGAGGTAAAGAAGGGTAAAGTGCTGTTAGCAAAATGTGTGAGAGAGACAGAGGTTAACACTGAAAAAGAGAATGTAAATAAAAAGCTATAATAAAAAAAAAAATTGAGGGCAATTAAAAAATACATTTCTGAGGACAGGTATGTAGAAAAGGAAGTGACTCATCTGACTGGTTATGTTAGAAGCTTATAAACCCTATCTCAGAACTTTAGTAAATGGGTATATTTAAACTCTTAGGGATTCCCAGGTAAGACAAAATGTCATTAAAATTTATGTCCAAATTGAGAAGTTATTAAACATAAAAAATTAGACACATGTACAAATATAGCTAACTATTGATATAAACCCTGAGCATCTGAAGATCTTTATAAAGAATTGATAAACCTGCCTTCTTCCTGAACATTTTAGGAAGTTATGTTCCCTTCATACTTCTTCATCATTAACCCACATAATTTATGCACTGTGAGCAGTGATGGTTGTTGCAAATACTAACATTGAATTATAGACATATGCTATAATCATAACTCTACTGCCATGAGATAAGTAAGGACAGTGAAGGGTGGTGAAAAGAACTAGGATGAAAGAAGAGATCAGAAGTCCAAAGGAATAAAGATATTTTCAAAAGGCCATATGAAGAGGAAACTAAAGGAACAGGTAGCTTAAGAAAATGGGAAAGATGAGAGCCATGTGGTAAAAAAACATACCATCTGGTATTAGAATATAGTACAGAAAGGGATAGGTGCTTTGTAAATATAATGAAGATAAAAGTGTGTTGATGAAGGCCAGAAGGTAGCTAGCTAGCATACAATAACAAAGTGGGATGGGAGGATAAAAAGAAAATGAATCTATAATGTTATCTCACCTCTCAAAAGGAGAGAAGATACTTTTTGGAAATACAAGTATATGAAGTGGAAGAAGAGAAGCAAAAATTAATAATATTTATAAAAAGAATGATCTCTAATGAAAAAAATATATTAATATTGAAGAAGGCTGTATAAAAAGAAGTTAAGGATTATAGGTCTCCAAGAAGAATACTACAAGTCAAAAAACCTGAACACTATTATATAGGAAATAATACAAGAAAACTATCCAGAATCTCAAAACACAGGGCAAAAAAACTAATTAAAACAATCCACAGATCATCTCTAGGAGGAAAAAATCCAAAAGTTAAACAAAGAACCCAAGATGGAAAAACTTCAAGACACAAAGTTTCCAAATTTACTAATTTCACTGATGAACAAAAAATTTTACAGGTAAACTGAAGAAAGATTTTCAAATATTGAGGAAAGGAAATTCAACCAACACAAGAGTATTTTGTACTCATCATCAGGGAGGGAAAGCAGGACAGAATGGAGTAATGTGTTAAGAAGTTCAAAGGTGCTTAAGATAAAGCCCAAGGAGACCTACCCTGCAAAACAGACATTTAAAATATTCCCATAAAGAAAAATCAGACCTGAAGAAACTATTTGTTTTTCAAAAACCCCAAACTAAAAAAAATACAAGAAGGGTAAATAAATTTAGCAACTAAGGACAAACAGCAGCAACTAAGGACAAAAAAAATAAAGAAAATTAATTTCCTTATAAATGTACACAAAGAGAGAGATGTGGAAAGAAATTAAAAAGTAATGATTGGGAAAGGCCTGATACATGATATCAAACTTCTTATTACGCTACTTACAAGCCAATCAGTGTTTTTTGTGAGGTTAAATTACAGAAGTATGTATTGAAGGAAGGAGGGGAGAAGATGATAAATAGAATGTTTTGAACCCTAGTCAAGTGAAAGTAATGATTGGGAAAGGCCTGATACATGATATCAAACTTCTTATTACCCTACTTACAAGCCAATCAGTGTTTTTTGTGAGGTTAAATTACAGAAGTATGTATTAAAGGAAGGAGGGGAGAAGATGATAAATAGAATGTTTTGAACCCTAGTCAAGTGAAAGTCTAATAATGAAGGAAAAAAAAAACTATTTTAGTCTCTTAAGAAAGATTTTACAGAAGAATGAATGAGAAAGCAAAGAAGAAAACTGAAAATGGGGAGATATTATTTCAGTGTTGGAAGAGGGTACCTGTAAAAGGCAGGATGATTGATTTAAACAAGGTATTAACTCAGTGGAATTGATATTACAATGGTTATCTAGTTTTACATGTACTTAGTACTTAATATAGTTCCACAAGATTGACACCTATCTACAAGATTGACACCTGCCATGATGTAATTATAATAGAATATATAAAAGTCAACAAGGACTGGACTAGAGACATTCACTACATCTCCTGTCCTTCTTCATTTCTCCACTGAAACCAAGACCCACCTGAGGGACCTCCAGAAAGCTAGCCAGGCCCTAGGTGAAGGAGACAGATTATGAAAGAGATAATGAAGAATTTGGACTTCATTTCTGGCTATTCTCATGGTGATTACTCAGCTGAAATGAAGGCTGGTCCCAATGTTCTTACAAGAGGAGATATGTTTTATAAAAAGAGATGGAAACTTTGAAATAGGAATTCTCTGCAGAGATTTGGTCCTTAAAGAGATACTTATCCAATTGTAGAAAGCTCAGGGAACTTGACACAAGAATGAAGGAACATGGTTTACTACGAAGAGATTTTGAGATGAATGGGTGAAAAAAAAAACAGAGGGAAGGTCAAAGATCAATAATAAATTGAATGATATAGGAAATAGGAAGATTCTATCATGGGACAATATCTTCTCTATTATATGCTGAAATTGATATTTCTAAGAATGAAGTGCAACAGACAAAAAGAGGGACCAAAGGACAAGATATATAATTTTTTTTGAAGAGGGAGTCTAAAATAAGTATTTCAAAAGTTTTAGTATCATGAGGAAAACAGAAAATAGAAGGAGCAAATAAGAATACGGGCCATGAAACAAAGCCTACAGGTCCAGAATAGAAAAAGATGAATAATAAAAAATGAGAAAAAAATACTTTTTAGGAAGCAGAATAGTAAAGGAAATTTTAAAAATTAACACACAAAACAAGTTGACGAGGAGGAAAAAACCATGCAACTTGATTATTTAAATGAAAAGGAAAAAAAGAGGTAAATAATTAAATAGATAAAAGCAAGGAAAATAAAAAAGGAAATAACAAACAAAATTCTAAATCTAGAAAAAGGGTAACAAATGGGAGGAGTACCTGGCAGTAAGGGGAAGATAGTGGAGATAAAGTTACATATGTTATTCTAAAATAATTGCAAAGAAATAGTACTATGTTTTTAAAGGAAGAAGGGGGAGATCCTAATAAAAATATTAAAAATAAGTGAAGGAAAATATCAACCTAACTCTAATAACTCTAAATGTGAATGAATTAAACAACCCAATAAAATGAAAGAGAGGATGGAAATGAAATGACTGGGTAAAACAAACATTTTTGTTGTTTGCAACAAACACATTAAGAAAACACAAAAGCATACTCAAAATAAAAATAAGGGACTGGGAAAAATGTACCATATTTTAAATGAAAAAATATAATTATGCTATCATATAAAGGGGGAACACATTTAAAACTTTAAAAGGGATAATAAAAAAACTATATTGTACTATAGAAAACTATACACAACAAATATTAATATGTAAGCTCTGAATGCTGTAGCAAAGAATTCATAAAGGAAAGCCTAGCTGAATTATGAGAAAACAGAAAATAATATAATGTTGATAGGAGATTTCAATAGTCTCTAAGTTTTGAATAATTTTAACAAAAGATAACCAAAAGAGCAAATGTGGTACTAAACAAATTGCTGGAGAAACCAGAACTAAAAGATTTGTCTAAACTAAACTAAAAGATAGATATCTGGAACTGCTAAAACACATTTCTCAGCACCACATAGAACTTTTACAAAAATTGACTGTTTTAGGGCACAGAGATATTGCAAACAAATGTAAAACACAATAAATTTAACCCAATAAAATTGATAATCAGTTCAGGGACCAAAAAATAAATATATAGATCCAAATGAACTCAACATTAAATTATAAAAAATGTCAAAGAAAAAAATCATAGAAGCAATGAAAAATTATGGGAAAGAAATGACTAATAATGAAACAATTTACCTTACTTTACTGGGATGTAACTTAAGTAATCATTAGGAGAAAAATCATTATCTTTCTATGATATATTAAGGTAATATAAAAAAAAGACGATTAATGTACTGAATATGCATATGAAATTAGAAAGGTAATAAATAAACCTAAAATAATCACATCAGAAGAGATATAAAAAATTTGTAAAGAAATAGGTAAAGTGAAAACAAAAAACTGTAGAAATCATAAATAAAATTAAAAGTTGCTTGTAAAGACATAGAATTGAGAAGCTAGAAAATTATATCAATAAATCAAATAAAAAATCAAATAAATAAAATTCAACAAATAAAAACATGAAAACACAGCAAAATCAGAAGAAATAAAGAGAGTAATCAGAACATATTCTAGTTATGTGCTAAAAATTTTTATTTTTAATAATTAATTTCTATTTTTAGCATGTAATAGAGAATACAAAAGATAACTTACTCGATAAATGGAAGACCATATGGAGATTTTTAAATGACTTAATCTTAAAAAAAAGAAATAGATGTAAAGGACTACAACAGAGGGAAAACAAAACAAACTTTTTGGTCCTGATAAATTTACAAGATTTCTATCAAACTTTTAAAGAATAATTAGTACCCATATTACACAAATTATTTTCAAAAACTGAGAATGTATCCTACCAGAATCCTTTCATGAGAAATGTAGTCCTGACATCTGAATCAAAGAAGGATAAGACACAGATGGAGAATTGTAGACCAATATCATTTAAAAATATCAATTCAAAAAATTTAAATAATATCCTGTCACGCAAATTGCAGAAATTTGTCCAACAAATCATTTATTATGATCAAGTTGGATTTATTACAAGGATGCAAGGATGGTTCAGCATTAGGAAAACAAACAACATAATGATTTATATTATAAACAAAAACATCTAAACCACATAATATCTTAATAGAGGAATAAAAAAATCTTTGAGAAAAGTACCTTTTTTAGTAATTTTTAAAAAGTACTAATTTAAGCTAAAAAAATCCTACAAATTATGGCTTTATAGGGAATATATTTTTAAATCATGAAAACTTTCTGAAACCAAAAAAAAATTATATAAATTATAATGATATATTTGAACTTTTTCCAGTAAATATAAGAGGAAAGCAAGATTGGTAATTCTTCACACTATCATCTAATTTAATTCTAGAAATATTTATAGCAATAAGATAAGAGAAAAATTAGAAGCATAAAGACAGATAAAGAGAAGTGGAACATGTTGATGACATGTTTTTGGAAAATATAGGAAATCAGAAAAAAACTAATTAAGAAAGTAAGTTTCAATACATTTCTGGCAACAAAATAATCAAAGAATTAACTCCATTTATTTGTAATAATAATACAATTACAGAGACAATTAAAGAAAGGGAAATGCAATTTTAAAAAATTGTGAAATGTCTATCTACCAAAGCACATAAATTACTTGTATAGATTCAATTAATAAAGATGATGGTGAAACCAACATTTACATATATGTGTCAGTCACTGTGCTGAATGCCTTACAAATAATATCTCATTTTATCCTCAAACAATCCTGGAAGTGTTATTATTGCTCTCATTTTACAGTTAAAGAAAGTGAGGCAAAGAGAGGTTGAATAACTATTCAGGATCAAATAACTAATAAGAGACTGAGCCTGAATTTGAGCTGACTTTTTAACTGGATTTCCTGACCTCAGGCCCAGTATTTTATCCACTACAATTTCTAACTGCCTTATCTTCTCAAAATGTTCCTGAAAAGAAATTAAGAATAGATTAAATAGCCAATGAATATTCAGTGCTCATGGCTGGACCTTGCCAATATAATAAAAGTGACAACATTTCCAAAATTGATTTACAGTTTTAATACTACATCAATCAAATTATCAATGGGATATTTTATAGAACTTAATAGAATGATAACATTCATTTAGAAAAACATTCATTTAGATTATTATCTACACAATCAAGAAAAATAATTAAGAATCAAGGATAAACATGAATGGCAATTGCAGACCTCAAGTAAAACAGCAGTAATCAGAAACATTTGATATTGTTTAGAAAATGGTGAGATATATCAGTGGAAATGGCTACACAAAGGAGAATTAAGAATAATGGAATTTAACACAGTATTCAAAAGAGTACTTAGAAAAGATCTGTCTATTTGATAAAAAATTGCTAAAAAGATTTACAATTTGAAACAATCTTTCAAAGTAGATTCAAATCAAACCATTAGATTCAAATTCTATTTATCAAATCAATACTTTGGTTCATACTCCACAATATATTGTAAGTGAATCTGTAACCTTAATAATAAAGCTCCTATTATTTTAATAGTTACAAAGGAACCAGATCATATATCTCTTAAAGTTATTGGTAGGAGATGTATTCTTAACCAAAGGATAGAAACAATAATAAAAGATAAAAGAATTAACTCTAAATAAAATTGGAAAAATTTCTGTACCAACACAATTAATGCACTTAGGATAAGAAAGGAAAAACTAAAATGGGAAAAATGTATCAAATTTATTGGATTAGGATATCCAAGATATATAAACAATTCATGCATATATGTATATATGTATTTGTATGTATGCATATGTACAGACATGTGCATATATACCTATATACATTTATTGAGATAATCATGTGTTTCAGATGTTTTTGTTTTTAATATAATTCTGTTGATTGTTTTCCTAATGTGGAATCATCCTTATACATCTCTTATATAAATCTAACTTGGTCATAATGAATGATTTGTGGATGCATTTCTATGATCTCATGAGATCCCCTAGTACTCTATCCACTGCACTAGGCCTGGAATCAGGAAAACTCATCTTCAGAAGTTCAAATACGGTCTCAAGCACTTACTAGCTATATGATCCTGGGCAAATCATTTAACCCTGTTTGCTCCAGTTCCTTATCCTTAAAATGAACTGAAGAAATAAATAGCAAACCATTCTAATATCTTTACCAAGAAATACCCAAAATAGGTTATGGAGAGTTAGACATAATTGAAAAATGACTAAACACAAAAACAAGAATAATTTTTTTTTAGTTGAAAATGTTTTTACTTTATTTCAGAATTAATACTTTCTTTTTTTTTTTTATTTAATAGCCTTTTATTTACAGGATATATACATGAGTAACTTTACAGCATTAACAATTGCCAAACCTCTTGTTCCAATTTTTCACCTCTTACCCCTCCCACCCCCTCCCCTAAATGGCAGGATGACCAGTAAATGTTAAATATATTAAAATATAACTTAGATACACAATAAGTATACATGACCAAAACATTATTTTGCTGTACAAAAAGAATCAGACTCTGAATTATTGTACAAGAATAATTTTTAAGGCATAAAATTTCTTGAGACCAAAGCATTTGAGAAGTATTGCTCTAGAAAGTCTTAAATAAGATAAAATAGTCAGAACAGTATTTTTAATGTAGTGAAAAATCAGAAACAAGATAGGGGCTCATTATTTGATAATTGGTTAAACAAATTGTGACATTTGGTTGCAATGCAATGTACAATAAATATAATATAAATAACAGGAACAATAAAAACTAAACAGTGTGTAATCATAATGATATATGTTGGACTGGGAAATGAGAAGAAGAACCATCTTTTCTTTATTAATTGCAACTGATGTCAACATTTTGATGGGTTTTCCTTAATATTAAGGGACATTCATTAGCTATGTGCAGGTATACAATTTAAACTTAGATAAACATAAAAACAAAAGTCACCAATACCACTTAAAAGAAAACAATCTCTTTGGGGTATTACTCTATCTGTATATTCTCATCATTCATTTTTTACTTTAGAAGTTAATTTCTGGTAGAACAATGCAACAAGTCACATGAAAGCTACTGATTCTAAAATTAAGGTTAGGGAGCTAGTCCTAAGGGAAGATGAACATTGTCATGTTGATTAGTTATGAAGGTCTTTTTTCCCAGCTTGATTTCTCCTAGTGCTTCACCACAGTGCCTTTCACATGATAGGCATTAGTTAATAGACTTACTGATTTGGGGACTAGTTGAATCATTAGAAAAAATTTCTAATTTGCATGCAAGCTCATGGGAAAATCACATAGAAAAAGACAAAAAAGCATAGCAGCAGTGTATAGGTCAAGAAATGTTTCCATCAGAAAGGACTAACTGACTGAATTATCTCTTGTGAGGAAAGTAATTACAGTCTGAGTGTTTAATATAGACTTCAGCAATGAGACTGATAGTGATGTGGAAAATGGCCATTTACAATTTTACTGAGTTTTTCTCATGGATGCATACAACATATCTGTATGCCATATGAAAGTAGTATTTGTAAATAACCAGTTTTGGTCACAGACTGGAAATTAAAATTATCTCACCTATAATATAATATATTGAGGTAAAACTCTGAGCCAATGGCACTTTATCAAATGGCCCATAGTCTCCTCTAATGAAGTGAACCTCAGATCTTCCTCATCATCTGAGATGCTCAGTCAGTTTGAAATAGATGTACCAAATACAGAATAATTCTATTGATTGATATGTGATGCATAAGCTAAAATAAGCAAAATAATATGTCATCATGGTCATCAATTGGGTAAAATGAAGAATATCCCTGCATGAGATGGACAGGCTTCTCCTTAATTTAGGCAGCAGAAAATGGCAAAGTCAGTGCTCTAAGTAGTCTATTTCTATTGGACAAGTGATTGGTATGGAGGTACAAAAATACTTTGGGAGACTTTCCAAGTAGTTGTGATTTCTGTCACTCTGAGCTTGGCAATAATGACAAGGCAAAACAAGGGTGAAGGGACTTTAGTTAACTTCCTATAAGTAAGTGAACTTAGAATCTGCAGCTCACAACTCTGGGGCCTTATATAAAGAACCCTGATATAATTCTATCAATTGAGTAATACTAATAGGAATAGAGCAGGGGTCCAAATGAATTATTAGTCTTGTGACAGCTCTTCCAGAGCAATGCAGCATTGATTATTCAACTAAATGTCTTGTAAATTCCTTATAGTCACCAAATAAAGGAACACATTTTTCTTATTTGTCTATCACCACAACTGAAATGAAGTCACTGGCCATTTCTCTGCCATCTAGTATAATTCTAGAGATAATCTTTCAGAAGATGAAAGTAATGTTTCCCTGGTTCACTCCATAGAAATAGCAAACAGGGAGTCTTGAGGCTAGCTGGGTCCTGAGGTAGCCTCAGACAAACAACAGAGACTTTGACTTCTCAGAAAACATGGGGAGTTTGAGGGTCTGAGAGTGAGATGACTGAGGAAACCTCTGCTGAATAGAAACTTTAGACCCAGATGTGCTACAGAGACATGGACCTGGGGGAGAAGGAACCAGTGAGCAGTAAAGCAGCTGCCTACAAGCAATTACTGGAGAGTGGAGCTTTTGGTTTGATGTTCCATGTCAGAGAAAGCTAAAGTGAAGCTAGAGGTACCGTCTCTCTACTGAAGCTCTATAGGTGCTTACATTAATACTTCTCATTAAAAAAAAATTAACAAGCAAAGAGGAAAGAATCCAACTATAGAAACTTACTATAGGAAGTAGGATGACTGGGGTTCCTCTTCAAAGGAGGACTGAAGTAAAAAACAAGCCTCTTTTACTCCAAAGAGTAACATTAAATGGCTATATGCCCAGAAAGAATTCATAGAACTCAAAAAAGACTTCAAAAATCAAATGAGCGAATTTTAAGAAAAACTTTAAAAATCCAAGAAAAACAGGAAGATTATGAAAAAAATGTAATCAACTAGTAAAGAAGATATAGAGTCTTAAAGAAGAAAATATTTTTTTGAAAATTAGAATTGGGCAAAGGAAAATAGTAAAGCTATGAGACCAAGAAATAATCAAACAAAATAAAAAGAATGAAAAAATAGAATAGAATGTAAAACATCTTATAAGAAAAACAATAGATCTGGAGAAAGCTTAAAAAGAGAAAATATTGGATTACCCAAAAGCCATGACCAAAAAAAGAACCTTGATACAATAATGCAAGATGTATGTTTACATATGTGTAAATGCTTGTGTGTGTGTATATAGGTGTGTGAAATATATATATGTGGATATGTACATGTGTAATTGTATGTATATGTGTATATAAGTGTGTGTGTGTGTAAATATCTGAAGTCTACTTGGGGGAAGTGGGGAGGGGATGAAAGGGAGAAATAAAGAATAAAATAAAAGTACACAGCAAAGGACAAAAGAATAACCTTCAAAGAAACAAAGATAAGGTAGACAATCATGAATATAATCTCTTCCATTATTATATATGCTTTCTTGAAATGGAAATTTATTGTTATATATTTTGTATCCTCCCTGATGTGGTCATGGGCACTTGACAATGGGTTTTTTGTTTGTTTTTGATTTTTTTTTAAATTTTTCTTTGATGTCTTTCTTTTTCTAATCTTTTTTCTTATTTTATATTAAACTTAATTAAAAATGTTATAAAAATAATTTCTATGGACTCTATTTCCATAGACTGATATAGGTGATTTTTCTTTCCCTATTTCTCTTCAGTTTATTTCTCTGTTGGTCAGATTTTAAGACTCCAGTCAAACATATTTTTTACCAACTTGTATTTGGTGTACTCCATCTCTGACTAAGAACTCATCAATCCTATCTTTTAAGCTGCATTTCATAATTCTAAATATTATTTTCACATAACACTCTCTAAACAAGCTATTCTATTTCTCACATCTTTTCTTGCCTTCTGAAACCTTTGACTTTGATGGATAGAAATGATATTTTTATCACCACATGTACCCTTAAGATCATCAATTCCTTATCTGGGCTTCTGTAATCTCTAGCTTCCTTGTTTCCTTTTAATAATCATTTTCACTATCAGAATTGGATTTAGAGACATCCGCTTTCATTGAATGTTTATTCAAAAAAATTAAGTTTTATAGGATAGGATGAGATTGTCATCCTCCATTCCCATCTGTCTCTCTGGCAATGATTCTATCAGTAAAATATTTAAATCTTCCTGTCTTGAATCAGTATTCATGTTAAATGCCTTCCTCCAACTATCTTTTTTTTTTTTTTAACTTCTCCATTTCTTGAACCCCCGTGGTGGCCAACTCATGTTCAGATTGTTAGTTTCTTTATTTCAAGTCTTAATCTGTTTCTTAATAACTCCTGCCTCCTGCTCCTAGTTCTGCTTTCTAGAGCCAATCGTATCCTTCTGGTACATAATAGCCTTAGTGGTATTTGAATAAGGCTGTCATATCTCCTTTAAGCCATCTTTTCTCTAGGCTGCACACCTCAAATTCATTAAATTGATCTCTTTTTAGCATGATTAAGAATCCTATCACCTCTAAGTCATTTTTTTCCATAGGCCAAATGCCCCCAGTATATTAAATTGTTCCTCACTTAGCATGATTGAGAATTTCCTCATCACTTTGATTGCCCTCCACTGAAGGAAGTTCACCTTGACCTACATCTTTCCAAAACCTCAAAGCCCCAAACTGAACACAGAATTGTAAGAGGAGCTGGGTGCTCTCTTGCAATCACTTGCTTCACCAAGCCCTGATGAAACATTATTATGCCATAATGATCCCCCATCAAGAGGATATCTAGATTTATAGGAACACTTCCTCATCTTCCTCCCATCAAGAAAATGTGCTTTTTGTTTGTTTGTTTGTTTTTTGTTTTGCTTTTAGAGTGGTCCAATTCTAACATCATTCTCAACATAAGTTATAGGAAACAACTATTAAAAGAAATATAACCTGAAACATAGGCTCCCATGCATCAGAACTGTCAAAGACCTTAGGTATCACCTCATCCACAGTCTTCCTTATTTCTCTCAGCAGTTTCAACCTATTGCTTTGTGGATTTGAGTAAAACTATAAAGACTCTCACTGGCTCCTAGAATTAATGGAAGAAATTTAACAACCTATGTCTGCTATCTTGGTAGGTTTTAGTTGCTTTGGGCTGGTTGTCAGCAGCTCATCTGGCAACCCTGTAGGAGAGGTTAATTAGAAGGGCGAGTTAGAGTGCTACCCAGAGGGAGCAAGTGTGCTGTGCCTACTGTGAGCCTGGGAGATATACAAAGAACTTTGGAAGTATTTATTTTCTCTGTTGGGGAATCTTTTTCTCCACAGGACTCGAGTTCAGACAGGGGCCAGCACCTTGTTGCCTCCACATGAGAGACAGAGAATCAAAGTACACTGAAAATGAATGATGGTTAGAATGGGGATCAGAGCCTTGACTTCTAGTCAGAGGAGCCAAAGAGGTTTTCTGCAGCTCTCCATAGTAAAAAGCTATTGATTTCCTAAAGTAAGAGCTTGCTGTTTCCTGAAGTTTAAGTTTATTCAATTTCCTGCCCTTTGAGAGTCCCTTGCTGTTAAAAAACTACTATAGAATTTAGGACTTGTTAATAAAAAGATGAATTATTTGTCTCTGGCCATAACTGACCCCTTGAATTGAGACTTTGTTGTCAGGGTCAAATGAGAAAAGGGAGGAATTGTCTACTATTCTCTCCTTTTGATGATCTTCCAATGATGCAACCAAGACCAACTCTAGCAAGAGATTTTGAGCTAATATCCCATCTGGATCACTGTTCTGCAGATTTCATATAGTAATCCCAGAGGCCATATTTCACAAGTACAGATCAGAGATGGAAGCAAGCTTGGAGACCATGTAGTCCATCCCTCCTCATTCTACAGAGATGGTACAATAGTAGTTTCAATCCTGATAAAATATTTACAAAAGCATTAGGATACCAGTACTTTTCATGCAGACATATTGGATTAATTGCAACCAAGAAAAATATCATTGACATATTTATGCCAATGGTACAAAATTATTGGCAAGTGTCAAAATGACTTTGAAATCAAAATCTTTCTAGAAAGTGTCTCAGTTTTAAAAGAATAGCAAAGTGACACATACAGTTTTAGAATACCAAAAAATTCTTGTATCTCTCCTGTGTCCCATTGTTTTCAATCTATCAATGAACTTTGTGTTGGTTGTTGGCAAAATATCAAAGCTTATCAAAGAGATGTTTAGCAAATGTCTAGAAGAAATATGAAAATCATAGAGGCAGTATGGTTTCATCAAGTACAGATTGTATCAGACTAAATTTGTTTCTTTTATTAATAGTTACTAAACTGAAAGTTAAAGGGAATGCTATAAATATAGCTGACCTAGATTTTAGCAGAGTGTTTGATAAAAAAGTTTTGTGTTATTATTGTGAAAAAATGAAAAGATATGGACTAGATAATAGTTCAAAGAGTTTCCAAATTGGTTGCATGGCTGGACTCAAAGAATTGTGTTCAATGGTTAGGTATCAACTTGGAGGGAAAACTCTAATGGAGAGCCCAAGGAATTTGTGTGAGGCTCTGGACTTTTTAAACATTTTTATTTAATATGATTATCATTAACTTGAATAAAGGATTAAATGGCATTGTTATTAAATTTTCAGGTAATTCAAATCTTGGAAAAACAGCTATACACCGAATAAAAGTCAGGTTAGAAAAATATTTTTGGTAGGTTAGAGAATCGAAATTCTGGAGGAAGAGTCAAGATGACAGAGTGAGCAAAACACCAAATAAAAGGGGCTTCTGAAGCCAACACTCAGAACCGCACAGGAAGTACAGTAAAGCTCCACCTTTACCCCAGGAGCAGAGCTCAACCATAAAAGGCACAGAAGAGGACATACAAAAAGAGAAGTAAAGAAAACGATCAAGAAACAGAAATGAAAGTTATTATGGTGATAGGGAAGACCAAAACACCAACTCAGATGAGGACAAAATGTCCAGAAAGGAAAACTCATGATATGAATTGGTCTCAAGTCCAAAGAGGCTTCTTGGAAATGTTCTTAAAAGATTTTAAAAGGCAAATAAGAAAGGTAGAAGAAAAAAATGAAAAAATAAATGAGAGCTATGCAAGAGATAGTCAACAGCTTAGAAAAGGAAGGAAAAAAAATTTGATTGAAGAAAACTATGCCTTAAAAACACAATAGCCCAAATGCAAAAATAAAGTCCATTGAAGAAAATAACACCTTGAAAAGTAGAATTAATGAAATGGAAAAAGAGAAAATCACACATTAAAAAGTAGAATGGGACAAGTGGAATCTAATGACTCTATGAGATATCAAGAATCAGTCAAACAACCTAAAAAGAATGCAAAAATGGAAGAAAATGTAAAATACCTGATTAGAAAAACAATCAACTTGTAAAATAAATCCAGGAGAAACAATTTTAAAATTATTGGTCTATTTGAAGGCTTGGATAGCATTTTTCAAAAGACCATCAAGAAAAATTGCCCTGATATACTAGAACCCGAGGAGAAAACAATCATTGAAAGATCCATTGATCACCTCCAGAAAGAGATCCCACAAGGAAAACCCCAAGGACCATTGCTGCAAAACTCCAGAACTATAATCTCAAAGAAAAATTACTGCAAGATGCCAGATAAAAATAATTTAAGTATCAAGAAACAACAGTCAGGATTAAAGATTAAGCAGCAAAAGTAAAACTAGATCAAGTTAAAAGAGATAAGGAAGGAAACTACATCTTGTTAAAGGGTACCATAAACAATGATGTATTATGATGTAATTACACAATTACACAAAAAACAATGATGTAATTAAATATATATGCACAAGTGGTAGAGCATACAAATTCTTAGAGAAGATATTAATCCAATTACAGGAAGAAATAGACAGCAAAACTATATTAGTGGGGAGCCTCAATCCTCCCCTCTCAGAATTACATAATTCTAACCACAAAAATAAACAAGAAAGAAACTAAGGAATTTAATAGAATTAGAAAATTTTGATATGATAGATTTCTGGAGAAAATTGAATAGGGAAAAAAATAAATAAAGGTTTTTCTCAGCAGTACATGGCACCTACACAAAAATTGACTATGTATTAGGGGCACAAACACCTCACAATTAAAGACAGAAATAGTAAATCCTTCCTTTTCAGACAGCAGCACAAAAACAAATTGTATTCAGCAAAGAGTCTAGGAAAGATAGACTAACAGCCAATTGGGAATTGAATAATCTAATTCTAAATAATGAGTGGGTCAAACTACAAATCACAGAAACAATCAACAATCTCATCCAAGAGAATGAAAATAATGAAATAACAGACCAAAACCTATAGGATGCAGCCAAAGGAGTTCTTAGGGGAATTTTTATATCTCTAAATAGTTACATGAATACAACAGAGAAAGAAGAGAGTAATTAGGTATTCAACTTAAAAAGCTAGAAAAAGAGCAACTTAAAAAATCCCAATTAAATATGAAACTAGAAATTCTATAACTCAAAGGAGAGATTAATAAAATTTAAACTAAGAAAACTATTGAATGAATTAATAAAATTAAGAGTATATTTTATGAAAAAAAAACAACAAAATAGATAAATCTTTGCTTAATTTAATCAGAAAAGGGAAAGGAAAAAAATCAAATTATCAGTACCAGAAATGAAAAGGGTGAACATACTATCAATGATAAAGAAATTAAAGCAATAATTAAGAGATATTTTGCCCAATTGTATGCCAGCAAGTATGGCAATCCAATTGAAATGAATATTTACAAAAATATAAGTTGCCCAGATAACAGAAGAGGAAGTAAATTACTTATTTAGTCCCATTTTAGAAAAAGAAATTGAACAAGCCATCAATAAACTTTGTAAGAAAAAATCTTCAAGACCAAATAGATTTATAAGTTAATTCTACCAAACATTTAAGGAAATATTCCAACATTATGTAAACTATTTGGAAAAATAGTTAAAGAAGGAATTTTGCTAAATTCCTTCTATAACACAAATATGGTACTGATACCTAAATCAGGAAGAGCTGAAACAGAAAGAAAATTACAGACCAATCTTTCTGATGAATATCAATGCATAAATTTTAAATAAAATATTAGCAAAAATGTTACAACTTATCAGCAGTATAATACACTATGATCAAGTGAGATTTTATCAGAAATGCAAAGCTGGTTCAATATCAGGAAAACTATTGCCATAATCAACCATATATTGAGATTATAGTGGTGCTTTCTGTTGATAATCTCAACAGATGCAAAGTTTTTGACAAAATACAGCACCTGTTCCTACTAAAAACACTAAAGATCATAGGTATAAAGGGATTTTTTCTTAAAATAATAAGTAGCATCTATCTAAAATCATCAGCAAGCATTATTTGTAATGGAGAGAAGCTGGACACACTCCCAATAAGGTCACAGATGAAACAAGGATGCCCATTATCACTGCTATTATTCAATATTGTACTAGAAATGTTGGCTTTAGCAATAAGAAAAAGAAATTAAAGGAATTAGAATAGGCAATGAGGAGATAAAACCATTAACACTCTTTGCAGATGATATGATGATATACTTAGAGAATCCTAGATAATCATCCAAAAACCTATTTGAAACAATTCACAGTTTTAGTAAAGTTAGGCAGAAATAAAATAAATCCACACAATCACAACATTTCAATATATTACTGACAAAACCCAGCAGCAAGAGATAGAAAAATATTCCATTTAAAATAACTGTAGACAAAATAAAATATGTGGAAATCTGTCTTTCAAGACAAAGCTAGGAACTATGTGAACACACTTACCACTTCTCACATAAATTAAGTTAGATCTAAACAATTTGAAAAATATCAATTGCTCCTAGGTAGACTGAGCTAATATTAAAAAAATAACAATTCTACTTAAATTGTTTACTGCCATATCAAACTGCCAAAAATTATTTTATACAAAGATAGAAAAAAAGAATTAACACAATTCATCTGGAAAAACAAAAGATCAAGAATATCAAGGGAATTAATGAAAGAAAAATACAAAGGACGGTGTCCTAGCAATACCAGACCTAAAACTCTATTACAAAGCACCATTCATAAAAACCATTTGGTACTGGCTAAAAAATAGAAGGTGGATCAGTGGAGTAGGTTTAAGATGTATGACACAATAACCAATGACTATGGTAATCTAGTATTTATTAAATCTACAAACTCACAAAAATTGCTGGAAAAACTGAAAAATAATGTCAGAAATTTGGCATGTAGGTTTCTACATCTCACACTCCATACCAAAATAAGGTTAAAATGGGTTCATAATTTTGGGTGTAAAAGGTGATATAATAAGCAAATTAGAGGAACAAATGATAGTTTACCTATTAGTTCTTTGGAGAAGGGAGGAATTTATGACCAAAGCAGAACTAGAGAACATTATGAAATGCAAAATGAATAAATTTTTACATTACATTAAATTAAAATGGTTTTGCATAAACAAAACCAATACAAAAAAGATTAAAAGGGAAGTACAAAGATGGGGAAAAATTTTTACAGCCCAGTGTTTCTGATAGAGCCTTAACTTCTAAAATAAATGAAGAATTGTGTCAAATTTATAAGAATACAAGTCATTCCCCAATCGATATATGGTCAAAGGATATGGCTAAGGTGACAGGAAAAGAATGATAAATATTGGAGGGGATGTGGGAAAACTGTGATATTAACGCATTGCTGATGGAGTTGTGAAATGATCCAACTATTCTGGAGAGCAATTTGGTAGCCAAAGGGCTATGAAACTGAATACCCTTTGATCCTGGGTCTGTATCCCAGGAAATAATAAAGGAGAGAAAATGATCCATATGTGCAAAAAATGTTTGTAGCAATTATTTGTGGGGGCAAAGAATTGGAAATCAAGTCACCATCAATTAGTGAATGTCTGAACAAGTCATGATTTATGAAATAATGGAATATTCCTGTCCTATAAAAATGATAAACAAGCTGATTTTAGAAAGACCTGGAAAGATTTACATGTAGTGATGTTGAGTGAAACAAGCAGAAGCAGGAACACTACAATGTATTGTTACACAATAACAGCAAGAATGTATGATGATCAACAATGAAAGACTTGGTTCTTCTCAATGCTTCAGTGATCCAAGGCAATCCCAATAAACTTTGCATAGAAAACACATCTGCATCCAGAAAGAAAACCATGGAGATTGAATATAAATCAACACAAGGTATATTCTTTTTTCTTCTCTGGTGGTTTTCCCCTTTGTTCTGACTTTTCTCTTCCAACATGATTCATAAAGAAATGCGTATTTTAAAAGTTAATACATATGTATAACCAGAAAAATAAAATGATTAAAAAGGAGAATTTAACTGAATCTAATAAAGTATTAAACTTGGGTTCAAGAAACCTTTGCAAACAAAAAATGAGGAAGACTCAGTTGGATCAAAGATTATATGGGAAAAGTTCTACAGGTTTTAGTGGGCTACAAAGTCAATATGAGTCAACTGTGAGATAAGGCAGCCAGAAATTTTAATGTAATTGTTTTTGGTAGTGTTGCTATTGTATTCTTTTTCCCCTTTCAGGTCCAATTCTTTGTGATCCTACATGAGAATTTTTTTTGCTAAGATACTTGAGTGGTTTGACATAACATTCTCTGGCTCATTCTATAGATGAAGAAACTGAGGTGAACACAGTTAAGTGACTTGCTAGGGTCACACAGCTGGTATATGTCTGAGATCAGATTTGAAGTCAGGCAAATGAGTCTTGCTGATTTCAAATCCACCACTCTATTCACTGAGTTACCTAAATGCCCACCTAACATAATCTTAAGAAAAGAAACAGGGAAATGAGAGCCCTGCTGTACTCTTATTCAATCCACAGTTTGAGAATTCTTATTAGTCCTAGACACCATGTTTTGGGAAAGTCACCAACATATTTTAGTAAAGTCACCAACAAGGTGAAGAATATGCAAAGGAGGACTAGGATATTGAAGCTGCCACAAAAATTGGTTGAAGAAAAAGGGGAAGTGATCACTAAGATAAAATATCTGAAAAACTGTCAAATGTAAGGGAGATTAACTGTACACTTTGGTTTCTGAGAAGAGAAATAGGAAGAGTAATTAGAAACAGCAAAGAGGAAAATGTAAGTTTCATGTAAGGAAAAACTTCCTCCTAATTAGATGGGAAGATCTTTGTTGAAGGGCTTCTAGCAGAGTTTGGGTAGCTAGATGTTAGGTATGTTATGGTGGATATAGTTTATAAATCAAGAAGCAGTTGGACCATTAGACATCCCTGATCCCTTAAAATTCCCCAATTTTATAATATGATTTCTATATAATGATTTCTTTTGTTTTTAGCATCTAATTTACTATTAAAACAGATATGAAAAATGTCTCTAGAGAATTATCTTATCCATGGTGCCAAATTCAAATAGAAACCAATATCTGTGACTAGAAAAACAAAAATTAAGATTATCAATATTTCATTGTATTTTTACTTATTTTGTTAAACATTTTTCAATGACATTCAATCTGGTTCAAGTTATACTCAGTTTTGCAGGCCACCTTGTTTGATACATCTGATTCTAATATAATTACCATATCCTATAAATGATAGCAAAAAGGTCTAGAAAAATTGAATACTTTGCTGGAAGCTTCACAGCAAGTTATCAGCAGGACCAGGTCTGGAAATCAGGTCATAATTTCCTCTTTTGAATTATGTGGTTGGACATAGTTCAAAATTCACTTTACTATCTGCTATAGAATCATAGAATTTAGAGCTAGAAGAGACTAAAGATCATTCAGTCCAACCTCCTCATAAATAAGAAAATTGAAGGCCAGAGAAATTAAATATTTAATCTAGGTACATAGTAAGGAAAATATCGTATGGCCCTGAATCTAGATTCTTTGACTCTAAATCCATTCCTATTTTCACTGCACTATAACTGAAGAATGACTTTTCCTTCAATCATGTTCACAATTTTAAGATTATTCTTTTTATTTTATTAAAGCTTTTTATTTACAAAATATATGCCTGGGTAATTTTTCAACATTGACCCTTGCAAAACTTTCTGTTCCAAATTTTTCCCTCTTTCCCCCATCCCTTCCCCTAGATGGAAGGTGATACAATACATGTTAAATATGTTAAAATGTTTTAAATCCAGTATATGTATACATATTTATACAGTTATCTTGCTGCACAAGAAAAATTGGATCAAGAAGGGAAAAAAACCTTAGAAAGATAGCAAAATATAAGCAAATAACAACAGAGAGAATGAGAATGCTATGTTTGGTCCACACTCTGTTCCAAAGGTTCTCTCTCTGGGTGTAGATGGCTCTCTTCATCACTGAACAAATGGAAGTGGTTTGAATCCTCTCATTGAAGAGAGCCACATCCATCAGAATTGATCGTTTTATAGTCTTGTTGCTGCCGAGTATAATGATCTGGTTTTGCTCATTTCACTCAGCATCAGTGCATGTAAGTCTCTCCAGGCTTCTCAAAAATCATCCTGCTGCTCATTTCTTATAGAACAATAATATTCCATAACATTCATGTACCATAATTTATTCAGCCATTCTCCAATTGATGGGTAATTCCCATTCTTGCCACTACATAGAGGGCTGTCACAAACATTTTGCACATGTGGGTCCCTTTCCCTCCTTTAAAATCTCTTTGGGATATAAGCCCAGTAGAAACACTGCTGAGTCAAAGGGTATGCACAGTTTGATAACTTTTTGAGCATAGTTCCAAACACAATAAGATTATTAAACTATAGGATTTAGAACTTCAATGGATTTTAGAAACTAAAAGTGAATCCCATATCATAAAGATGAGGAAATTGAGGTCTAGAAAGTCAGATAAGTCATTTTCTTATGGTCACATAACACATAAGTAACAGAGCCTTAATTCAAATGCTAGCTTTCTAACTCAAACCCAGTCCTGTTTTCACTGCATGTAATTACAAGTAGAGTTTATGTTTGCCATTCATTCATCTATTATTTAGTCAATAAGCATTTCTTAAGAACTAACCACTAAGCACTCTGTTAGGTTAGATATTGAGGAAAGAATGATGAAGGCAAAATAGTCTTTGCTCTCAGAAAAGTTGCATATATGTAAGACTGTACAAAACACATAGGTATAGAATAATTTGGGGTGAAGGTAGACAGTATCTGGGGAGACCAGAAAAGGCCTTGTAAAAAGGGTCATAGTTAAATAGAGTAAAAAAGGAAAGCAGAAATAAGAGGCAGAAATGGGAAGAAAATGTATTCTTGGCATGATTGGGGACAATCAGTACAAAAATGATGGAAGAGGGAATGAGTGTCCTGTGTGAGGAAAACTAAATAGACTAATATGACAGTTCTCTAAGTATATGACCACGAAAGAATAAAGAGAAGGTAGGAAGGACTGACAAGTTTAGATTAGTTACTTAGGATAACTACTTTACTGCTTGTGGGAAGAATGAACGGGAATGGGAAAAAACTTGAGGTAAGGAGACCAATTAAGCAGCCAGTCCTGTGAGGGAATTATAACAATAATTGTTTTATAAAAATGATGAGCTTGCAGGACGTTCAAGATATAATATAAAGACTTAGAGAAAATAATGAAAATAATGCTCATTCCAATGAGCGGAACCAAGAGAACATTGTATACAGTAACAGTCATATTATTCAAAGTGCAACTGTGAACTTATTCTGAATATTATAAATATTCATATCAACTATAAAAGACCTATGAAAGATTATATCCACCTCCAGAGAAAGAATTGATAAGTAGAAGCATGCATAGTATAATATTTTATTTCTATTTATAGCTTTCTAGATATAGATAAATGATATATGACTATTGTCCTGTGTCTTTGAAGAGAACCAAAGTGACATTACTATGTTAGAATTTAGTTACCATGTGTCAAATTCTGGCTAATCAGATCAATAAGAACTTGGAATGCTCTGCCACAGGTCAGATATAACTAGTCCACGTGAACATTTGGGGTAGCTTCTCTAATTTTGTGCATGGCAGATACTGTCATAGGATGCCCAGCATGGTATGCCCTCATCAGAGAAGGTGCTGTGCTCTATGAGCAAAGAAGAATTGAATTAGTCCAAAAACAACTCGAGAAGATATATATAAAACATGTTATATTTGTATACAGACATATGGGAGAACACTGTACACAGTAACAAAATGATGAACTGTGTAAGACTTAGTTACTGTGATGAAGACAATGATCCAAGATCCATGATGAAAAATGCCATCCACTTTCAAAGAGGGAACTAATGAACCTAATGCAGATTTAAGCAGATTTTTCTCACCATCTTAATTTTTCTTATTCCTTTTTTGGGAGATGAGGTGTTTTCTTTTCTAATATAGCTAATATGGATTCTGCTTGACTTTACATACATATTGATATTTTGAAGTGTGAAGTCCTTTTGAAGTGTGAGAGAGAAGATGGAGAGAGAATTTGAAACACAAAATTTTCAAAATGAATTTTTAAAACATAATTGGGAATAGTTAACAAAAATAAATAAAAACTTTTTTTAAAAAGTAAGTTATTGTAATATTCTAACCAAGCTGGTAACTGGGTTTTTAGCTATATAAGTGGAGAAAAGAGAATATATATGTATATATATGCATATATAATATATATGTATATATATGCATATATAATATATATGCATATATATCCATATACTAATAAATAGCATAATATAAAATATGTATATATCTGCAGAGACAGTGAGAGATAGACACAGAGAGAAAGAAAGACAGACACAGAGAAAAAGAAATTTGCTAGAGTTGCCTTGTATCAATTAGAGAAGATCAGTTGTTACATTTTCAGGGTGAACTTTCATACCTCTGAAATAAACAGATGCTATCAATCAGGATTCAATTTATGATTTTGTTAAAAGAAAACATTAATAATTCAGATAATACTTTAAAATGTGTTATGCATACACCCCTACCAAGAATTATTGAAAAATTAAAAATGACAAAATTTAACAACTGATTGAATATGTGGGGTGAGAGTGAAAATTCAAGAGTTACACTGAATATATGTCTTTGAGTGGGAGAAGGATAATTTTTCAATAATATAGAGAAATTAAGAAAAAAATATTTTAAAGAGAGAAATGTGATCACTTCCATTCAGACATACTGATTTTTTAATATCTACAGCATTTTCATTTTGAAAAGTATGCTCAGAAATTGGTGATGCAGGACTGAAGCTCCAAAGAGACAGCATTAGCTATATAAATAGATTTGGGTTTCATTGGCACAGAAATGGTAACTAAATCCATGGAAACTGGTGGGATCACCAAATTAGAGAATATATGAATATTGAAAAGAGCACAGGACAAAGCTCTAGGGCTAGAACCAAGTATTAGTGATCATGACACAAAGGATGATCAAGAAAAGAAACATGATAAGTAATAGATTAGCACAAAGAGAAGCAAGAGTAAACAGCATCACAAGTATCCAAAGAGAAGAATATCAAAGAGAAGGGTAGACAACAATGTCAAATGCTATGAAGATATCAAGAAGTACATAATGAATGGGGAAAAAAACACATTTGATAACTAACAATCCACTGTCACAGAAGATGGCAGTTTTAGTTAAGTGATGAGATCAGAAATCATATTACAGAACTTTTAGAAGAGTGAGAGGAGTATAAATAGTTTTAAGATCTCATCTTCCTGTTCTCTTGCTCAGTATCTCACTTCTTGTCTTCCCCATCCCTTTGGAACTGCAAAGAACTAAAACCATTATAATACAAATTATTCTGCTTCTAGCCCATAATCCACTTTCATCCCTTCCATTTTCTAACTCTGTTTTATGTATGCTATATGTGTGCTATTTTCCATGCAAGCTCTTTTTGAAAGTAAGGAGAACATTTACTATTTGTATTCCTAGTGCTTAGCACAGCATTTAGAACTTAATAAGTATACCTTATTCACAGTGGCAGTTTTGATTTTACTCATATTTATTAGAAACATATTAGAAACAGAAATAAACATATTTATTAGAAACATTTATTAGAAAC
Organism: Sarcophilus harrisii; assembly: GCF_902635505.1. NCBI lineage: Eukaryota > Metazoa > Chordata > Mammalia > Dasyuromorphia > Dasyuridae > Sarcophilus > Sarcophilus harrisii. The sequence continues at coordinate 571,560,051 of NC_045426.1, read as the reverse complement.
AGTTATTGAATCTGGGGAGGGAACAAGCACTCATTAAATACCTACATTGTGGGAAGCACTGTGTCAAGTAAGCACTTTACAAGTATCTCATTTGGTTCACACAACAACCTGTGAGATAGGTTGCTATTATTGTCCCCATTTAACAATTAAGGAAACTGAGCAGGGTTGAGATTAGGTTAGTTGCAGGGGCCACATACTTAAGTGTTTGAAACTGGGTTTGAATTTAGCTTTTCCCGACTTCAGCTCTCTTTGAACTGTCCAGCCATATAGCTGAGGTACATTGCATCCGGTTCCCTTTTTTTTAGCTCTGACCAGAGCCCGGTGTTAATAGTCATTAACCCTGATAGAAAGGGAACTTCTAACAGCCCAATGCTCACAGAGGATTCCATTGATGAGTTTCTTACTTAACATAGAAACTAGCAAATTTAATCCCAAAGGGATACACCAAAAAATACAAAAAGAGAACCAGAGAACTGCAAATATGTAGCTGCAAAAGTAGATCAAAAGAAAACACCTTCACAAGTGTGGGGAGATTGGATCATGCTGCTTATTTACTTTTGCACACGGGTAGCTCATGCTAATTAGAGGAGCTCTCCTGCCATTCCCCATGAGGTACATCAATGGCTCAGGGAACAGCCAGTTATTTCCAATGGAAATAATGACTCGCAGATGCAGTAACCCACTGTAATGCCCAGAATTACTGTCACATTATCTCAAGATGGGACAGGGCATTTGACTCATGGCACGGCAGTGCATCATGGTGCATCCTGCTTATTATGCAAATTTCTGGCTCCATTTTCTGCTCATTATTAAAATGAAGGGCTATTAGCAGCATTGCCTAAAGCCAGTAAGTGCCATACAAGCCTCCACCTCACGGGGCTCTGCCAAATCACTGCCCTCCTGACATCAGTCACCCTGGTGCCCCACAGCAGGACTTCACATGGACAAAGACAAGCATGTCTGTGAGCATTTTGTGAGAGGAACGCAGATCTGAGAAGCCCTGCTCCCCTTTGTCTCTTCAAGTACAGCCACTCAAACTCATAGTGCATGGGGGGAAAGGTAAAATTTTACTTATTATCCCAGTTTGCTATATATTGATATTGAAAAACTTACTATCTATAAATCTCTCTCTTATCTATATCTCTTATCATCTCTTGATCTCTTATCATCTTGATCTCTCATCTATCTATTTATTTATCCATCCATCCATCCATCCATATATCATGCTGATTATTTACTTATTTACTTCTATCTTAATCTCTTATCCATCTATAAAGCTATCATATGTATCCATTTATCTATCACTGAAATATCTCTATCATCTGCTAATTGATCTATCTATCCAATCTCTATATTTATATCAAGCTACCTACTATTTATCATTTCTTTCATCTCTCTACCTCTTTATTTTTCTCTATATCCTCTTTTCTCTGTCTGTCTCTCTCTGTGTCTGTCTCTGTGTTTGTCTGTGTCTGTCTGTCTCTGTCTGTGCCTCTCTGTCTCTGTCTCTGTCTCTCTCCTCTTTCTTTCTCTCTTTTTGTCTGCCATTCTCTGTTTCTGTTTCTCTGTCTTTATCTCTATATATGTGTATGTAAAAAGGTAGCATGGTAAATGGAGATCTGCTCCTACAATCAGGAAGATCTGGATTCTAGTCATCTCTGAGACACTTATTTGCTGTGAAACCAAGGAGTGTTTCACTTTTGTCTTTGTATCACTAGCTGCTATCACCAGGCACAAAGTGGCTGCTGATTAAATGCTTGTTAATTGGTTGATTAACTCTTACAAGTCAAATTGTTGAGACTTGAAGTTGGAGAAATGTAGGTTATCTGTATTGATGAAGGTTGTTTTCTCACTGTTAATCCCCTGCACTTTAAAACCATCTCTGGACATGCGTATATTTACAATCTATGTGTGTATATAAATACTTAACATATAAATGTATCATCAAAATTCACATACACATATCAATATCTTTATGTAGAAAGAGTGATGAGTTTGTAGCTTGGAGGATAAAATGGTTAAATATTGGGCTTAGAAACAAGACCATAGTTCTAATCCTGCCTTTGATACTTTCTATCGTTGTCACCCCATAAAAGTCATTTCACCTTTTTATGCTTTGGGTTACTTTCTAGAAGTATCTGTTAAGCTATAAGCTGGTTTTTCTCTTTGTGGTGGGGAGATTTCTCATATCATGAGTTCTTTGTGCTAACAAAAATCAAAGGTTCTTTTGAATTCTTGCATATAATTGCTTTTATTGTAAAGCAAATTAAATTATAGGAAAGAAAAAGCACTTTGCAACCTATGACTTTTTTTTAAAGCAAGAAATAAGATATTTTGAGAAAATTGTTTTGCTTCATTACATGCAATAAATAAATAGGCCCATATACCATGGGCCTAAAGATTAATTCCTGGAAACAGGACCTTGAATCATGGTTGTCTCCGCATATCATTATACACAAGTAGAAAACAGCAAGGGAAGAGAAATCATGAAGAATATAAATAAAGGAAACTGGAAAAGCACAGATTATTCTTGCTTCGCCTCTATCTCCTTTCTTTGATATTTGTAACTGCCATTATTTCCCTTGAGGCCATGAGAGTAGAGGAATGTGAATTTTTTTCCCCAATCCAGAAAGATTGCATGGGAGTGAGATGAGCAGATGTCCATTCCTATAATTCGAATGAACCTTCTCTGAAATGGGACTCCCTGTGCTATGGGAAAGGGGAGTTGAGATCAGTTCAACAAACATAGCTGACTTAATAGAAATATTACTTGCAAATATGCTTTGAGGGAAACTACAAGTAAAATATAGTGTTTAAATTCTCAAATTTGTTCAGGACAAGTCAGTAACCTTTTGGGTCTGCCCTTGCAATTTACTTTTATTGAGGGTTATTTTGTTGTTAGTGTTGGGTATTTTTGTGCATGGGTTTTTGTTTTTGTTTTGCTAGCTACTTTCTTAAAATACAAGTGTGTTCTGTGGCAAATTGAAAATTCTTTGTAGAAGAAGAAAACCATGTCCTATGTACTATTAATAAACTAGAGATAGAGTCTTGAAGTGAAGTCTCCTACCAATACACCTTTTTTTAAATCAGTAGTGTGCTGGAGCCAACTATAATTGACTTAAGAGCTGGTTGTTGAATTTTCAGTGTGAACATTTATACTTTGGAAACTAGCTGCAAACCAGGGCTTGGTGTATCGTTTTATCAATTGTTTAAACTTTCAAAAGTGATGAATAAAATATTAATAATGCATATTAAACATAAAAGGGTGTGATGCTTAAAATATAGAAGTTTACTTTTTCCGAGAATAAGTTGTTAAACATTTGGCAGCAAACCCTTTTTTGCAATATATAGTCTTGAAAAGGACTAATCCACAGTGAGGTTAAGTGATTTGTCCAGTCACACAGCTTTGACAGAGGCAGGATATAGGCCCTGAGGTCTTTATGACTTTGAATATACTTGTCTAAGCTAATTCTGATCTTATTGAACTATATCATATTATTAATGATGTTACATGCATACATATATTTATTCAATAAATACTTATCAAGGTCCTATTGTATACTATACAAGCTACAAATATAAAAATTGAAACAGTTTCTGACATCAAGAAATTTATGCTCTACTAGGGAATAGATAGCATGTACCTCTGTACATACATACATACATATACATATATGTATATGTATATACATATGTATATACATAAATATAAATACAATACAAAGTAAATGGGAGCAGCAGGGTAATGCAGTGGATAGAGCACCAGCTCTGAAGTCAGGAGGATCCGAGTTCAAATGTGGTCTCAAACACTTAACACTTCATAGCTGTGTGACCCTAGGCAAGTCACTTAACCCCAATTGCCTCAGGGGAAAAAAAAGTAAATCCAAAGAAATGGGGGATTAGAGATGGTGACTGGAACAGGGGTCCTCAAACTATGGCCTGTGGGCCAGATGCAGCAGCTGAGGACATTTACCCCCCTCATCCAGGACTATGAAGTTTCTTTATTTAAAGACCCACAAAACAAAGTTTTTGTTTTTACTATTGTCCGGCCCTCCAACAGTCTGAGGGACAGTGAACTGGCCCCCTATTTAAAAAGTTTGAGGACCCCTGCATGAAGAGGATTAGGAAAGTGCTTCACAACTCAGTTCTTTCTCCCTTTCTGATTTACTTTTTTTATGTATCCTGATTCAATTACACAGAATAGCCTAAAAAATCTCTAAAAAATGACAGAGATCTTTTTTTTCTCTATCTGTGTACTCACTAGACATCATGCCTGGAATATACTTCCCCTCACTTTTCTCTCCAAGTTTCTGTCAAGACTGAGCTCAAATCCCATCTTTTTCAAGGTCTTTCTTGATTTCAAAATTTCCCCCACCTCTATTATATATAGCTTATATATATCCAGCTCAATGCATGCTGATTCTCTCATTATAATGTGGGTCCTCCAAGACAGGAAATGATTTTTGCCTATTTTTGGTATTCCTACCTCTTAGCACTGTACCCAACATAGAGTAGGCACTTAATAAATTTTCATTTACTGGAAAATATTTGACAGGGCTACCCAACAGATGACTTCCTTTAGGACATATGTATGTGACACAGAGAAAGTGATGTCACTGACTAAGCTCATAAAGGAGGGTTGGGGATGACCTGGCAAGAATTCTGATCGACATACACAGTAGAGAGTTTGTGTTCTCCAGACCATCATGGCTACAGGAATATTTGGATAAGAGAAGGAGTTGACCTCTACCTTACGGAGAAGGAACTTGTAGGCAAAATAAAAAGATTAATATAGTGGGCAAGTGACCCTAAAGTCATCTCACACTGGTATTAATAAGGGCACCAAATCACAGAAGTGGTGAAAGCCTTATGGCTTGTAAACGATAGGCAGCCCAACAATCACACCTGAAAAGGAAGACGCACTAACGAGTCAGAAAGAGTATGGGAATGTCTGGGATCCAGGAGTTTCCAGGACATAAGGTCCCTACACAGGCTCAGAGGTGATTCTAGTAAGGTCAGCAGAATCCTCCCTGTCACACCCAGTGTGTGTATCCCACCGGGGGGTAATGACCCTGAAGATGATGAGAACTGCCAAAGACCTGAGGGAACTGAAGCCCAATGTTCCTTAACCAGTATCTAAAGCAGAATGATGGATTTGAGATACAGATTGAGACATACTTTTAAAAATATAGACAGCATGGGGACTTTTCCCCCTTTGCTATGTATATTTGTTAGAAATATTGAACACTGCATGTTTTTTTCAGAGGATGGGAGAAAAAGAGAGATAGGAAGGAGAGAAACAAGTGCCTTTTAATTGAAAAAATGAAATGAAAGACATTCATAAAATTTTAGAGGTTAACAATTCATGGTAAACAGCATCTAGTTTTCTTATGGATCAATATAGTCCATAATGGTGAGAGAGTATGCCTCTTCAGTATTCTAAAGGGAGAAAAACCCCAAATCTCACACACACACACACACACACACACAATGCCTAAAATTATAACAATTCTGAACCCCCTGGAATTCTGGCTAGACTTTATGATCACACATGTGAGTGGAAGAAATCTTCAAAGAAAGGGGATTAGAGTGAATGGGAAGGGGAAGAAAATGGCTTCCTCAAAGAACTTCTCCATCCTCTCTTGCTTTTTTAAAAAATATTTTTATTTTCACAGTTACATGAAAAACAATTTTTATATTTGTTTTAAAAATTTAAGTTCTAGATGTTCTTGCCTCTTCCCTACCCCCACCCTCATAAAGAAGGCACATGTGAAGTTATGCAAAACATTTTCATAAAATCATGTTGTGAAAGAAAACGTACATCTCTCTCCCAAGAAAACCTCAAAAAATCTCCAATTTGTATTCAGAGACAATCAGTTCTGTCTATATGGATAAAATTTTTCATCATAAATCCTTCAGAGTAGTTTGGGATCACTACATTGCTGAGAATAGCAAAGTCACTTATAGCTGACCATGCTACAACATTGCTATTACCTTGTACACAGTACATTTCACTTTGCTCGAGGACTTTCTAGGTTTTTGTAAGAGCATCTCATTCATCATTTCCCATAGAACAATAATATTCCATCATAATTACATACCATAGTTTATTCAGCCATTCCCCAACTGATGGGTATCCCCTCGATTTTTAATTGTTTGCCCTGAGAAGAGAGTTGCTATAAATATTTTTTCCTACATATAGGCCCCTTGATTTTAAAAAAAAAATCTTTTTGGAGGGCGGAGCCAAGATGGCGGAGAAGGCACACACGACTTTCTAAGCTCCTCTCATTCCCCTCAAAACCAACTATTATCCAGCCTCAGAAATAGCTCTTCACTGCTTAAATTCATGAAGATCAGAAGCATACAACTTACCTGCTGAAGTCAATCTGGAAGATCGCCAGGAAAGGTTTGTTCTGAGGGGCCAGAAACAGACCAGCGCAGGCAGGGAGAGGCTAGCGTCCTGAGCAGACCAGGGGCGGGGGTGATCTCTGTGGCTAGAGAAGTTATAGAGACCACTCTGCTATAGGCTAACTGCTCTGCCTTGATTACAAAGCAATAAACTGGCAGAGAAATTAAAGCCTGGAATAGAGGGTACTCTAAAAAAACGCCAGAACCTAACACTGGCTGTAGCTACTCAAACCAGGAAGTGACTCAGGAGACTGAAACACAGCCCTGCAGCTACATCCTGCAGTTCGGGGCTTTTGTGGGGGCAGTTACAAACCTACAGGGCAGGGGGGCACAGCCTGGGCAGCCTCTAATCAGCACAGTGGGGGGCTCAGCCTGGGGCAATAGAACTTCCCCAACAGGACTGTGCTTCCTGGAGCAGAGACAGTTCCGCTCCCTGAAAATCCATTCACTGCTCAACTGCTAATACCCACAGCCCTAGGGCAGGGTTTGGCTTGGGCTAGTAAAACTCTCACTGCTCATCCTCTAGCCCCAGGGCAGTCATTATCTCACACAGCAGGGATTCTTTGCAGGGCACTTTCCTAGCTCTGCCCTGCAGGCCTGAGTTACTTCCAGGTGGGGAACTCTTTCCCAGAGCACTCCAGTACCTCGCTGCTTTTTGCAGCCGGCTAGCAGGACAGCTACCCGTCCATACATTGCTCACCACTCTGCAGAGGAAGCTGGTAACCTCCTGGCCCTGAAGGCAGATCCTACAGGCTTTAACAAAATGAGTAAGAAAATCAAAAGGATAATTGATAGTTTCTACTCAGAAAGAGAACAGCTTTTTAACCCTGAAGAGACTAATAGCAGACAGTGTCCAGACAATAGTTGGTCCCCAATACAAAAGGCTCTCCTAGAAGAGACTATTAAAAACCTTAAAAGAGAACTAGAAGAAAAATGGGGAAAGGAAAGAGAAGCTATGCAAGAGAGTACAGAAAAGACATATATAACTCACTAAAAGAAAAATTTGACAAAGTGGAAAAGAAAACAACCCCGAAATGTGAACTGAAAAAAAACCCAAGAATAGGAAACAGAATTTTTAATTGAGAAAGAAAATAACTACTAAAAAAAAAAAAGATTAGTGAAATGGAAAAAATCATAGAGCAAATGACGACTTAAAAAACAATGGAATAACAAAAAGAAGTAAAAATAATGAAGAAAATAAACGCAAAAATCAGAACTGAAAAAATAGAAAAACCCATTGAGACAGGAAAACCCAAAACCAAAAAATGAAAGATTGGAAAAGCAAAATTTACTTGAAAACACCAAAAAGATCAAGGAGAAAACCTAAGGGATCCCGACTACCCAAAAATATGATGAAAGAGCCCGATAAATTTTGGGAAATTATTAAAGAGAACTGCCAGAAGTAATAGAACCAAGGAAAAAGATGGAAAGAATCCATAACATCTAAAAAGAATTTAAAATAAAGACCCGGGAAATTTTTGAATTTTTTGATTAAAAGAAAAAATTTACAAGCATCCAGGAAAAAAGCAAATACCATGCCCAAATAAGGGTCACACAAGATCCGCCCCCTTTTTTGGGATCAAGGGCCAAGATATTCCGGGCAAAAGAACTTTGAATGAGCCAAGAATAAACTACCCGCTGTGAGCATTTTTTTCCATGGAAGAAGATGGACATTTAAAACGAGTAACCTTGTTTTTAAAGAAAAACCAGACTTAAACAAAATTTGATTCCCCAAAAGACCTAAACAATAGAAAAAGGTAAAGGGAACCTTGAGAACTGTATTTGTTTGGATATAAAAAAACGATAATTTGATTTTACTAATATAGTAAAAAGGAAAGTGAAAATGGAAAGGGAATAAAAAAGGAAAGGGGAGATAAAAAGAGGGAAACTTCATGCCAGGAGGCAAAAGGGAAACCTATCAACCTGAGGGAACTTGAGGGAGGAACATTTGGCAATCTTATTTCATCAGAGTTGGCTAAAAAAAATAATTACATTTGTTTTAGGGAATCTTCCACCCCATTAAAAAGTGGAGAGGAAAAGAGGAAAAAGAGAATAAGGGAAGGGTACAAGAAAGGGAAAGGATTCCAAAGGGAGGAGGAGGGATACCAAAGAGGGAGAGTTGGGACGAAGGGACCAATGTTTAATACTAAGGAAGTGGGGAAGGAGGGAAAGAAAAGAAAAGCAAAACTGGGATATTAGGGATGGAAAAAAATTAGTAATCTTAACCATAAATGTGAATGGGATGAACCCCCAAAAGAGGAGGCAGATAGCAACTGATCAAAAGTCGAACCTCAATATGTTTGTTTACAAGAAACACATTTAAAACAGGGAATGTACAGAGTAAAGGTAAAATGGAGCAGAACTTTACAAAAAAAAAGGGGCCACCACTAGATCAAGTAAAAAGCAAAAATTGACAATTAAAAGAGATAAAGGAAACATTCTTTAAAATACAAAAATGAAGCAAAATCAATTAAAATATATTGCACCAAGAGGTATAATCCAACTTCCCAAAGGAGAAAAAGAGATTAGAAGAAATAAAAAACTATAATAGTTGGAGCCAATCTTGCATCGATTTAGAAACCAAATCACAAAACAAATAAAAAGAAATTAAAAAAAATAGAATATTAGAAAGACTAGGGATAGATCCTGGAGAAAACTGAATGGTGAAGAAAGGAGTATATTTCTTCCCAGAGCCATGGATCCTAACAAAATTACCTAAAAATAAAGACCCTAAAATTAAATGCAGGAAAAAATAAAAATGCTTTCTTTTCAGATCACAATGCAATAAAACAATTCCAAAAAAAGAAAATAAACAAAAGTAATTGAAAAACAAATAATCTATCTTAAAGAATGATTGGGAAAGAAAATTAAACAATTAATAACTTACCAAGATAATGAAAGGTGAGAACATACCAAATTTTGGGATGCAGCCAAAGGGTAATAAAACAATCCTTAGATTATTTGAACAAAATAGAGAAAGAGAATGAATCCAACTTAAAAAGCTAGGAAAAAGACCAAATTAAAACCCCAACAATTAAAACTTAAATTTAAAATTAAAAGGAAACTAAATTGAACAAAAAAACTAGAACAATAAATAAATTAAGAGTTTTTTTGAAAACCAAAAAATTGATAAACCTTTGAAATCTGATTAGAAAAAAGGAGGAGGAAAAGAAATTAGTAGTCTTAAAAATGAAAAGGAGAACTTTCCACCAATGAAGAGGAAAAGGAATAATGGAGTTATTTTGCTCAACTTTACGCCAAAAATTTGATAACCTAAGTGAAATGGATGACTTCCAAAAAAATAGACTTCCCAGACTAAAGAGGGGAAGAAATTGTTTAATTCCCATTTCAGAAAAAAAAAAACAGGCAATTAAACAACTCCCCAAAAAACCCAGGACCAGATGGATTTAATAATTTACCAAAAAAAGAACAATTTCCCCAATCATTAAAATTTGAAAAAAGGGAATGAAGGATCCACCAAATTCCCTTCTTAAAGTACTATACCTAAAGGGTATTGAAAAACAGAAAGAAAACTTAGACCAATCTCATAATAAAACAAAATCTTAAATTATTAGCAAAAAGACTACAGAAAATCATCCCCGGATAATTACCATCGTAGGATTTATACCAAATCCCAATAGGGAAAACATCCATAACCATTAAAACCAAACCAAAAAACCTTATCCCAAAGATGCAAAAACATTTGAAAACCAACATCCATTCCTATTAAAACATTGAGATAAAAAAACTTTTCCTTAAAAAATCCAAATATTTAAAACCAGCAGTAAGCATCATAGTAGGACAAACTGCAAACCATTCCCAAAAGACAGGAGGAAACAACCCACATCACCATTACTTTTAAAGAAGAAAAGTTGGCCAAAGACAGAGATATTAAAGGAATAAGAAAAATAAAACCAAATTATCACCTTTACTATGATAATACCTTTTAGAGAACCCCAAGATTCTACTAAAAAGTTATTAAATAATCCACAATTTTAAAAGGTTGGGTTTATAAAAAACCCCTAAGTCATACCTAATACACCAAAAAACCAACAGCTTGGAAACCAAAAAACACAAGTTAAAAATTTGGTCTTATCTGCCAAAAAATCAGAAACTTTATGAGAAAACTACAAAAAGACTTTCCAAAAAATTAAAACCAACTGGAAAAAATATTAAATGTTCTTGATTGGGAGCAAAATTAATAAAGATGACAATACTACCAAATAATCATTTATTTAGCTATACCAACAACTTCCCAAAACATTTTGATAACTAGAAAAAAAACAAAGTTTATATGGAAAAAAAAAAGGTCAAAAATTTAAGGGAATTTAAAAAAAAAAATCAAATGAAGGTGGCCTCTGTACCAGATCTAAAATTATATTAAAAGCAGTTACAAAACTAACTTTGTATTAAAAATGACTATTGATCAATGGAAATTAGGTTAAAGGACAAAACAGCCAAAACCTTAATTATCTAGGTTTGACAAACCCAAAGACCCAGTTTTTGGGATAAGAAATTATTTGACAAAAAATTTGGGAAAATTGAAATTAGTATAGAAACAATTGACCACCAAATACACCAAGAAAGGCAAATGTTATGATCCCAAAAAGAGACAAAATAAATTAAGAATAGGATAGTTTATTAACCTGTGGAAGAGGAAGGAATTTTAAAAGAAGAATGAGATCCAACTAAAAAGAAAATTTTGACTATATCAAATTAAAGTTTTGCAAACAAACAATGGCAAGATTAAAAGGAAACAATAAACTAAAAATTTTGCAGTCAAAGGTTCTGATAAAGGACTCATTTAAAAATAGAGAATTGATCTAATTTATAAAAACGCCATTCTCCAAGATAAACGGATATAAAAACCGATGATGAAAAAAACTATTACTACTCATATGAAAGTGTTCCAAATCACATTATCGAAAATGCAAATTAAAAACCTAGATACCACTATAATTAATTCGTGAAGGTAACAGAATGTTGGAGGGGATGGGAAAAGGACCTGAAATTGTTTGGAATTGTGAATAATCCAGCCATTCTGGAGCATTTGAATATGCCCAAAAAATTATAAACTGTGATACCTTTGATCCAGCAGTGTCTCTATCTTCCCAAAGAGATACAAAAGGAAAGGGAATTCCAAAAATGTTTGTGGGCCCTGTTTTGGGTTTAGAAGTGGAAAATGAATGGATGCCCATCAATTGGAGAATGGTTGAGTAAATTGTTATATGAATGTTATGGAATATTATTGTTCTGTAAGAAAACCAACAGGATTTAAGGATTCAAGACTTAATGAACTGATGCTGAGCAAATGGGAGAACCAGGAAAATTATATACCTAAAGATACTGTATGGGATGTATTCGATGGAAGTGGATTTTTCAACAAAGAAAGATCCAATGAGTTTAATTGATCAAGGATGGAAGAAGAGCTACACCTAAAAAACATGGAAATGAATGTAAACTGCTTGCATTTTGTTCTTCTTCCCAGGTTTTTATACCTTCAAATCCAATTCTCCTTGAGCAACAAGAAAACTGTTCGGTTCTGTACACATATATTATATCCAAGATCCATCCATCTATTTAACATTAATAGATCTATAATCTATTTATAGGACTGCTTGCCATCTTTGGGGAGAGGGGGAGGGAGGGAGGGGAAAATAACAGAAGTGAGGCAAGGATAATTAAAACCATTTGGATAGGTTCTTAATAAAAGTTATTTAAAAGAAAAATAAATAAATAAATAAAAAGGCTACTTACACATGACTCTCCTCAAAAAATAAATAAATAAATAAAATCTTTTTGGATTCATATATGGTGGTATTGTTAGGTCAAAATGTATATATGATTTTATAGTCCTTTGGGCATAGATCATATCTTTTGATCATTTTTCAATAGAGGAATATCTCTTTTATTTATTTATTCCCTATATATTTGGTAAATGAGACCTTCATCAGAGAAACTTGCTTCAAAATGCTTTTCCCAATTATTTTGCAAATTTATTTCCCTCATTTATTATATTCTCTTATCCTTTCATCCTGACTCTCCTCAAAAGTGTTCTGCCATGGCTCTGGAAGGGGAAGTGATGCAGATGACTTTGTACAGTCCTCCCTCACTTAAATCTAATTCACTTGTATGCCATGGCATCATCTCCCTGATGTCATAGTCCTCTTCAAGAACAAAGGACAAACAACAATCCCCTTCTTCAATATACCTTCTCTTCTATCACTCTTTTCCCTTCTTATATCCCCTCCCCCTCCTAATTTCCTGAAGGGTAAGATAGATTTCTGTAGCCATATTGAGTATCAGTGTTCTTTCCTCTTTGAGCCAATTCTGATGAGAGTAAGGTTCACTCACCTCTCCCTTCTTTCCTTCTCTTCCTCTCCACTAGAAATGCTTTTTCTTGTCTCTTGTGTGGCATTCAACTTATACCATTCCACCTCTCCCTTTCTCTCACTTCTTAATTTTATTTTTTTAGATATTATCTCTTCATATTCAACTCACACAGTTGGGCTGTCTATATATACTCTTTCTAGCTACCATAATATTGAGAAAGTTCTTTTGAGTTACAAGCTTTATCCTCCCATGTAGAATGTAAACAGATAAATCTTACAAAGTCCCTTATGATTATACCTTTCCTGATTACCTCCTTATGTTTCTCCTGAGTCTTGTATTTGAAATCAAATTTTCTATTCAGCTTTGAATTTTTTATCAGAATGCTTGAAAGTCCTCTATTTTATTGAATATCTACCTTTTCTCCTGAGGAATTGCGCTCACTTTTGTTGGGTAGGTGATTCTTGATTGTAATTCTAACTTCATTGCTCTCTGGAATATCATATTTAAGCCCTCTGATTCTTTAATGTAAAAGTTGCTAAATCTTGTGTTATCCTGACTGTGGCTCCACTACACTTGAATTGTTTCTTTCTGGATACTTGAAATATTTTCTCCTTGATGTGGGAGTTCTGGAATTTGGATATAATATTCCTGAGAGTTCCAGAATTTGGCTATATTATTCCTGGGAATTTTCATTTGGAGATATTTTTCATGAAGTGATTGGTAGATTATTTCTCTATTTTACGCTCTAGTTCTAAAATATCATGGTAGTTTTCCTTAGGTAATTTCTTGAAAGATGATATATAGGCTCTTTTTTTAAAACGGTTTTTAGGTAGACCAATAATTTTTAAATTATTTCTTCTGGTTTTATTTTCAAGGACAGATATTTTTCCAATGAGATATTTCACATTCTTTTGGTTTTGTTTTTATTGTTTCTTAATTTCTTAACTTCCATTTGCTCAGCTCTAATTTTCAAGGAATTATTTTCCTCAGTTAACTTTGTACCTCCTTTACCATTTGGCCAATTTTGATTTTAAGGTATTCTTTTCCTCATTAGCTTTTTGTATTTTTTATGTATCACTCTCAATTCTCTTCCCAATTTTTCCACTATTTTTCTTACTTGATTTTCAATATCCTTTTGAGCTCCTCCATGGTCTAAGACCAATTTTTACTTTTCTTATATAGTTTGGATATAGGATATTTGACATTGTTATCTTTTTTGGAGGGTGTATTTTGCTCTTCCTTGTCACCATAGTAACTTTCTATGGTCAGAATCTTTTTTTGTTGTCTGCTCATTTCCCCAGCCTATTACTCTTTGTTAAAGTAGGACTCCATTTCCAAGATGGAGAGTGCATTGCCCCAAGCTCTTGGGACAAGTGTCCTTGTAGAAGGGACCTGACTATTACCATTCTTTTCAGCCCTGGACTGTGGAGAATGTTCTACTTCACAGTGGGTATAAGTTCTAGTTTGCCAAAGCAGCAGAATCCTCCCTCAGTACTAGTAAAGAGACTTCATGAGGTAGAACCTCCAGAAGTTGCCACTGCCATGCCCACCTGCTTTCATTCCACCATCTTGTTTCCACCTCTCCATACTTATTTCTATTATTCTATTGTCCATATTTTTTGGAAGAGTAATATTGGGTATGGGAAGGCATGTTTGCCCTGATGTCAAATATCTCACTTTAAGATATATTTTTTCTTTTTTCTTCTTTTTTGGTGGGGAGTCAGATTTGGGACATTTTATGGGCCCAGAATTGCACCAGAAGTGCACTCTTTCTTTAGCCATTCTTCTTTCAGAGGTAAACCATCAAGATTACCTTGGGCTATTAAAGACCACTATTTTGTTTGGGAGCTCCACTTGTGTCTGTTTAGCATTACACATAGAGAAGTTTGTTTTTTACCTTAGAGTCAGTGTAGGTAGGTATTAGAGCTTCCTGAGAAGGAATGACTTGGTCAGAATAATGCTCCAGTGGTATCAATTTGGCAGCAGTACGACATGGGAGAAGCCTACCTTCTAAATGTCTAGTGTGTCTTTAATTCATGCAGTCCTTTGTGCAGTTCAGCTACTCTTGTAAGGTATACAGAAGGGTACGCTCTGCCAATGTAAAATTTGTAGGTGGTGCTACCCAGGCAGGATGTTTGGATTGGAAAGGAATAAACTTTGTACAATGGCATGCAACTCAGAGCAAAGGCAGTGGATGATGTGAGTAGGTCAAGGTTAAGGATATGGCAAAACAAGATCTTCAATAGAAAAAAGAGGCAAGAGACTTGAGAGGAAAAAAGATCATGTAGAGTTGAAATACTATTCCAATAGTTCAGGATAGGAAGGGAGGAAAGTATAGTCTGAATGAATGGATGATGGCCTGAAAAAGAATTGAAGGGTATATGGATTGGTGGTCATAATGGGAGAAAAGAAGATGTTTTGTGGCAACAAGAAGAAGTGGAATACCAATAGATTATGACCAAATAAAAGAATTTCAGATTTTCTGAACATGGAAATGGAACAATCATAGTGATGGCAAGATCAAAGTATGATCATCTCTGTGTGCTGAGCTGGGGTAGAGGAGTAAGTCATGGAAAAGAGCAAGTGAAGGAAATGGGAGGTCAGAGTGTTTGATGGAATATCAATATGTATGCTGAAGTTTCTTAGTAGAAGAACATATAACTTGCAAAAGAGAAAGACTGAGTCAGGCAGTGAACTGGAGGGGAAAAAAAGAGTGACCTAAAAGTCTGTAGAACAAAGCTAATTAAACTATGGGTTGCAACCCCATATGGAGTCCTGTAACTGAATGTGGAGCTCATAAAAAATTGGCAATAATAAAATTAATTCAAAATCAAATGTGTAATGAGTCTGAGGTGCTTCTGGCAGTGCTTGCATGTGTTGCATTGTACAATTTCATTGGAGTCTTGATTATGAATATACAACATGCACACTTTGCACTGTGCATGCTTTTACAACTGCCAAAAACCTTAGCTCAGATTCAAGATGGGATTGTATAAAAATTTCTTGGACAAAAAGGGGTTATGAGTGGGAAAAGTTTAAGAAGTCCTGCTCTAGAAAATAATCAGACTTTATTAGGTGATAACTATGGATTGAATGAATCTCAAAGGAACTGATATTAATGATTGATGATGGTAGAGGGAAAGAGTCTGGAAGTGACAATAGAAGGAATCTTCTAACTCACTCTTCCATCAGGACTAAAGTTTCAGAGATATGAGTGAAAGTACAATTAACCAGTGATGAAAAGGATGACCAGAAAAATTTTAAAACTAGAAAGAACCTCCAAGGCAATTTGGTTCAATCCACTAATTTTTGTTGTTGTTCAGTCATGTCAGTTATGTTAGACTCTTTGTGACCCCATTTGGAGTGTGTGTGTGTGTGTGTGTGTGTGTGTGTTTTGGGGTTTGATTTTTTTTAGCAAAGATTCTGAATATGTTTTGCCATTTCTTTCTCCACCTCATCTTACAAATAAGGAAACAGAAGCAAGCAGGCTAATTGACTTATCCAGGATCACAGAACTAGTAAATGTCTGAGGTCAGATTTGAATTCAGGAAGATGAGTTTTCCTAATTACAAATCCAATGCTCTTATTCACTAGGTGAGTCCAAGAGACTAAGTGATCTGTCCAAAAGTCGTTTATAGGTTGTTACAATCACAGACAGAATTTGACTCCAGAGCCAATGTGCTCTGCCCAATGTACCATTATTTCTTCTCTCTTTGAACCTTTGAAATATTCTTTCCCACTGAGTAGATGCCCATAGGTTGGAGAATGGTTGAATAACTTATAGTATATATATATATATATATATATATATATATATATATATATATACATATATATGTCATGGAATATTACTGTTCTGTAAGAAATGATCAGCAAAATGATTTCTGAAAGACTTGGAGAGACTTACATGGATTGATGCTAAGTGAAGGGAGTGGAACCAAGAGAACATTGTACACAGCAATGACAAGATTATGTGATAATCTGATGGATGTGGCTCTTTTCAACAATGAGGTGATTCAGGCCAGTTCTAATATACTTGTGATAGAGAAAGCCATCTACATCCAGAAAGGATTATGGGGATTGAATAAGAATCACAACATAGTATTTTCACTTTTGTTGTTTGCTTGCTTTTTTTCTTGTCATTTTTTTTTTTACTTTTTGATCTGATTTTTCATGTGTAGAATGATAAATGTAGAACTTTGTGCACATGTTTAGCATATATTGGAGTACTTGCTGTCTAGGGGAAGAAAGTGGTAAGAGGGAGAAAAATTTGGAACACAAGGTTTTGCAAGGGTGAATGTTAAAAACTACCTTTGCATGTATTTTGAAAATTAAAAAACTATTAAAATGTTTTCTCAAAATCTAGGCTATATATCAATTTTTTCCTTGATTTCCTCTCCAATTCTATTACAAATCCTAAGCTGGGCTGGCCACTTTCCCTATTAGGTCCTATAAATTCAACCTTAAGAACCATTTTACTCATTGATAAGAATCGGGCCTGGAATGATAATTCACCTCAGTTCCTCAGATTTTTGAAGGAAAAAAATAATTATTGAGTCAAGTAAAAAAATATCAGATAGTCTGCTTAGGGTAGAGGAAAAGTTCTAGATGTCTAAATATTTGAAACTCTTTCCCCATTGCTTTTGTTTCCTGCCCCTGTGATAGGCTTGTGATCAGTTTTTCAAATTTCTAATTTATCTCTTCTTTTTTTTCTACCTTATCTAATGACAATATGATTTTTGTTTCTGTCTCCTTTGATCTCTAACAAATACTTTCATACCACTTTTCTCCCTCTCTCAGGCCCAGAATTTCCTCACAGATATATTTTCTTAATATAGATTGCCATTTTACCCACTATACTTTTTATTGAGTCTATTTTGAAATAAGATATTTCCTTCCAGATCCATGTCCTAATAATTGATCCCATTCTATCAAATTTAGTAGCATTCCATTTTCTAACAGGACTTAGGGAATAGGAACAGATTTTACTCTTCCTCATTTGACATCGGAAACAAATATTTAAAATTTGTAATCATGATAGCTTATTTTTGTTTGCCATTGACTATTATTGAATTATAGACTTGTGGAATTAAAGGAGCCTTATTCATAAGCCTTATTCATCATAAAGTGTTAGTTCAGTCTTTCCGTTCAACAGATGAGTAAACTGAATCCTACAGAATTGAAACAGTAAACAATTTTATTACATTTAATAAATATACAAAGAAGATATTGCAGGCCTACCACTAGGGGATTAAATTTTCTTTGAGTTTTCCCCTTTCATGATGGAGGTTAAATCTTCTGAACTTCCTTAACTATCTTCTTCATGAACAGTAAGACTCATTTGTTAAACGTTTAACTGAAATTAGAGATGCAATCTTTGACCAGAGATTTCCTGATTGTAAGTAAAGAGGATGGAAGTCAAGACATTAGTCTCATTAGCACTAAACTATAACTGACTGAATGAGATGACTTATACCTAATATAGTTTTCTCACGTTTTTGCCATGTGTGATTATTAAATTCTTTCTGACTCAATGAAACTATTTTGTTAACACCAAACTTCTATCCAAAAGAGAACTACTTGGAACAGGGGTAACAAACCTTATGTTTCATGTTAAGAAGGCTTTAATTGAGGACAGGTGTTTTGTCCTTCTGTGACAACCCTAACAAACTATTCAGTTTTTTGTCTATCATTTCTCAGACCTTTCACACCTTTGTTCCTCTGAAAGTTTCCACAAAGTTACAAATACAAATTGATTTATACGTGTAGTCATTTAAAACACACACACATTCATATTTTCTTACTCACCTGTCATTAAAGAAGAAGAGGTGTGAGACAGGCACAAATCTCTCATGACAGTTAATCTGTACCCTATGGAGAAGACAATGAGACTCGTACAGAGCTACAGTGATATTTTAGGCACCATGCAGAGGTTTTGGCTCAAAGGTGACTCGGAGAAATCACCTGAATCTTGGGCCTTTTTCTATATGGTCTCAACTTTTAGAAGGCCAGTGGGCTTAGGAGACTGAATGACAATGTTTAGGATCCTAAGAGTTTTCTGAGTGATGGGTCAGATAAATTACTTGAGTGAGGAGTTTCTCAGGATCACAGAATCTAATCAAAGGTATATATGAAACATGTATCCCATCTATAGCATTCTTAAGAAGTGGTCATAAAGATTCCTCTTGAAGGCTGACAAGGATGAGAAATCCTAAGATTGCAAAAAAAATTCCTGAAATATTGGGGATAATTCTAAGAATTTACCCTATTCTGAAAGAAAAATAAAAAAAAAACCAGGCAAATAGCAACTTTTTGCTAACCCTTTCTTCACTTCTATCTTGCCCAGAGTACCCCTTCTGCTTCTTTGGGAAAGTACCCCAGAAGGTATAAAGGGACCTTTTCCACTCCACTCCCCAGAGTGTATCTCAGTTATAGGAATTGCTAACAAGATCAATATAGCCCAAATCCCTGAGTTTTCTAACCCTTTTCATCTTAGATCAGATTAAAACTCAAATTCTGCCTCAGCTGTAGAAATAAGGCAAGCAGTTGTGGGAACTCCACATAACCTTATCCAAACAACTCTTCAACCTAGCTTGAGGGGAATCAGATTTCATGGGCAGCATTCCCTGAACCCTGGCACCTGAAACTACCATCAAAGGGATAATCTAGCACCAATCACCCCAGCTTTCATCAGGTTCTGTTCAGGAACTGCTTAGGGAGAATGGGAGCATGAGGTGAGAAACCCACTCAGCCTCTACATTTGTCTCCAAGCTATGAACTTCGAACTACTCATTCAATCTGAATATCATGGGCTGACTGATTCAAACACTCAACATCTCCTAGATATTGCTATTTCCATCTTCAAATCACGTACTTCTCCTCTAGGGCTGAACCCCACTGAGTAAGGACAGCTCTACACCCCCTATCAGCATGAAGCAACTTCAGAAGATGAGATCTCTGTCTCTTTGTTCCAAATAATTTTAGGGGATGACTGTTTGAGAGGGGAAAATGATGTAATATGATTTTGTGGTCCCCTGATTTTGGGGAGGTTTCTGTTCTAATAATAAGTCAGTAAATCTTAAATCTTCTGATTTTGGAGTCTGCCTCAGGGATTTCCCACAATTCCCAATCTAAGAGCAACAAACTTATTTTGGAGACTTCTCAATTCATTGCTGACTGATAATTTTGTCAGTGGGAACCCAGTCCCAGACTTCTCAATTCATTGCTGACTGTCAGATAGATAATGTGTTCAGTGATAACCAAATTCCAGAGACCACTTCTCTGGGTGTTAGAGAATTAGCATGTCACTGATAGAAAGCTGAATAAAAGGGTGTCCTCTCTTTTAGGACTTTGCTAATTTCTTTTGGAATTCAGTCTGCTTTTAATTGACATTGCAATTACAATAAACTTTGGCCCTTGACAAGGAAATCGGTTCAAGCATGCAAATTCTTTTGAGACAGCTCACGACACCAGTCTGTAAATCCAATACTTCTTAATGTATCTATCCCTGCTGCTTCATAATTAGCCTGTTGCCATAGAACTTAAAAGATAGATAAAATTAGTAAAATAGTAGCATAAAATCATCAAAAAAAATAATAAGTAGTAGTTAAAACAACAATAATAAATAGTTGAAATAATAAAAATAATAATATAGTCAAAATCCAGTGGCAAAACAAAAGTCATGATAACTGATAATGGCTCAAAATTCAGTAGTTGACCTTGGTGTCTTTGATATCTGACCAAGCTCTAAGCACTGTGAAGCCTGCTTCAGCCACCTTCATGGTTGTTAGAACAAACTGCTCACATCTACCTACTCTATCAGGGAACTCTTCACATGCTTGTAGTAGACAATTCCCTAAATCATTGATGCTTTTGATGTCTGTTGGTTACCCTCAAATTAGTTTAGCTATCTACTAACCTTTGGTTTGGTGTGGTTCAAACCAAACTCTGGTAGAGTAAGTACAATGACAGAAGATTAAGAATCTTCTTTGTTTGCTTTTTTTGTAAATACCCTTCAGAAATGAATGAATGATTTTATAGTTCATACAAGTGCATAAATAGCTCACAGGAAAGGATAGTTCATAATCAGTAGACAATTCTAATAAAGTATTTGTTCATTCATTCATTTAACACAGATACTCAGAAAAGGAAACTCGGAGAACATCAACCCGAATAGTTTTTTGCCTATTCTATGCAAAGCACTAAAGTAGTTGGGTGTTGGGAGAGCTGCCAAGATAAATAAGATAAGGTTTCTGTATTCTTGGAACTTAGAAGTAGAAAATTCCAAAAGTGC
This sequence comes from Sarcophilus harrisii, assembly GCF_902635505.1. Taxonomy (NCBI): domain Eukaryota; kingdom Metazoa; phylum Chordata; class Mammalia; order Dasyuromorphia; family Dasyuridae; genus Sarcophilus; species Sarcophilus harrisii. The sequence continues at coordinate 571,539,017 of NC_045426.1, read as the reverse complement.
ATGTTATCCTTATGAATTTTTTTCTTCTTTTTATGATGGAGTTTGTTTAAATATTGTTTAATTACATTTCTCTGTGATACAGAATGATTTCAAATTAATCTGATAAAGCAAAGTTATACATATATATATGTTTGTTTCTATATATATATATAAATATATAAAATGCTTGCTTGTAATATATGTATTAATGTTTGTTTTTATTTTTCTTTGTTTCACATCATATATAATAAGAAAATTGTTTCTTTCCTCAATTAGAAAAAATTTTCCCTAGTATAAATGCAGATCATGATTAAAAGTCTATTTTTGGCCAATAAATTTATTTCCATATTGATATTCCCTGAGAATGATGTGTACTTCTTTATGCTACATTTCTCTAAGTGTTAGCCTTCTTTATATCTATAGAACAGGCAGCTGGAATCTGACCTATGCCCAGGCTGAAATATATTCCTTAGATGTAATAGGCCATTCTAACTAATTTGGTTTTAGCCTTTCTTGAGCTGAGCTGAGATTAACAATTGTGTACAATTATGGAAGGTAATTTGGAGCTTCTGACCTACAATCTGCTCTAGACTCAGCTGAGATCATCTCACCTACAGTATTTCCCTAAGGACTACAGGATAATGATTTTAAATGCTAATTACATCATGCGATCAATTCTGTGGTAACATTGAGAACATTTTGATTTATGATAGATATTAAGTAAGAGCAAGAAGGAAGCCCAATAGATTTAAAGGATTAAAAATATTCAATATTACTTTAGCACAAAAATAACCACAGGAAACAAGTTTCAAATTGTCATATTATTTTTTCATTGTCAATATGTCCTTCCTCAAAAATTCCTTCTTGTTGATTATCCACTTTCCTTCATTTTCTCTTGTCTATACTGAACTCTAAAGCAGCAACGGAAAAAAGAATAACCACGTACAAAAATAACTTTGTATATAAAGAGTGGGCTTTATGAAGAGATAGATAGAAACTGAAAATAACAATAATAATAGCAACAACAATAACAATAATAATAATAATAACTAGTATTTATATAGCTCCCATCGTGGGAGTTAAGTGAACCACACTGACTCAGTTCTGAAATTCAATTATAGGCTTAGGCAATTTCTGTTTTGTAAGAAAACTTTATTCAATTGTGGGAATTGGGAGAAAACCTTATTGAACCTAACCCTGAATAGCTGGGAAATACTCTCCCTGCTGCTTAGAAACCTTAATTAGGAAACTAGGTTATGCTCATCAGAAATAGTCAAATCTTAAACTGATATAGGAGTTTTCTCACAATTGTACATCTCAAACAATCCCTATGTCTCATCTGAAAACTGAATAATCAGTTATTAGCTCCATGTTCCCTTGATTATTTAAAATAGTTGGAGAGAAGGATATCTCCTTTTCTGAATTCAGGGGATCATATATGTTCATTCTCCCCCTTCTTTTTAATTAATTAACCTAATTAATTAATTAATTTTAATATACAAAAATTTGTCTTCCTCTTTATTCAGGTTTCAGTCCTAAACTGAGGAAAGGGCCTGGTCCTGATTAGTTAGGCAATCAGCACGCATTGTCTAATAAATCAATATGCTCAGCAGATCAAACTTTTGTTTTCCTCAGTTATTTAATCTTTCACCTGACACACTACTACATGTCAAACATTGTGCTAAGTACTTAACAAATATTATCTCATTATCCAAGGGTGTAAATTCCCATTCAAGATAATTTCACAATAATTCCACAACCCCTTTTGGTAAAGTACCACAAAACTGCACAATGTCTATATTTTTGCTGAAGTTATTGTTTGGGCCAATTATGATGTTTAAATAAATGAAGCATTTTTAAATATGCCTTCTATATTGAAAATCAGTAGCATGCAATGAAAAGAATATTTCATAGGCACAAGAAATGCAGAGACATTTCTAGCCCTAATTGTTTTGGTCAAGTCACTTAATTTCTCTGGAGTTCATTTGCCAAAAAAGTTGGGCTAGATTACTTAGATAGCCCATCCCAACTCCACAAATCTAATGTATTAAATCTGAAATACAAAGGGATATGTTTTTATTTTCCTCACATTCTCCTCAGCATTCCCTTGAGCTGTTGATCTTGATGTACTAGAAGACATTTGGAGTCCATCATCCATCTTCAATATCTCTCCCAGATGTAGAAAAAATACTCATTTGGACCATGTTGGAGGGCTCTTTAGCTATTTACTCAAATTAAAGATATGCAACATGTAAAGTTAATACAACAGCACCTTCACGATTATTAAGTGAAATAAATATAGATTACAGATGCTCTTTCCTTTGCTAAGAAATAAAGCTGTTGATGGCAAAGTTGCCACAGAGCTCATTGAAATCCCACTCTGAGTTAAGCATCTGAGTTGGATTTATTTGGAAGGAATTCTCTGGCACAGAAGGTTTTATGGGTGATATAGGTTGTTGTTGTTTTCCATGTAAGCATTAAGCAGAAACTGTGCATGCTATAAATCACATGCTCAGCGCCAGCCAGGTTTCCATGCAAGCAATGAGTTTCTTAACTGGTGCAAAAGAAAAGGAATTGTCATTAGTTTTTAGATGGAATATTTTAAGAATGAAGTTACATTTTCTCTTAAGGGAGATATTCATAAATCAATTTGTGGTTAAGTTCCTATGGAAAACATGTTTCATTTATGGACTTTTTCTTGGTCTTTGTCTTTGAAGACAAATGTTATTGATTTTACAAAACTGATTGTTTGATCAGATTAGTTTATTGGATTAGCCTTTTAAGATCATCATGATTTATTTGCTTTCCATGATGTATTTATTTGGATTATTTTATTGTAGTTTATTCCCTGTACAATTTTGCAGATTGAAGAAAAATATTACTAAAGAAACACAAGTTTGGTTATCATTTTGTGTGAAGATGGTGTAAAATATATGAGAGAGATACAACTATCCCTAAAATTCAATGGGGGAAGTTCTACCCATTTTACAAATATTTATTGAAGATTGAAGTAACAGAATGTGAAACCAAGAGAAGAGAGACTTAGACAATAGAGGTTATCATTCTCTAAACCTTTAAAGTTTTATCATGTGGACATTTCATGAGGAAGCAAAATGTTACTAAGGTGGATGTAGAAGAATATGTGTGTGTGTGTGTGTGTGTGTGTGTGTGTGTGTACATATATATCGCTTCAACAACAACAAGCCTCATGGGAATAGAAAAGAGAACAAGTTTTGAAAAAGCTTGGTGTTGATACCAACTAAACTTGGTTATCCCAAAAACAATTATAGGTGAAACTGATAGTAAGAAAATGAATAGATACACTAATACGTCTATAAGTGTTAATTGTGTGTGTATGTAATACAGTCTCATTATTGCTGATAACAAAATTTCAGACAAGTACTTTATTTGAAATATGAGCACATGGAAATAACACTTAGGAAGAGGAACTCTAGGGAAAAGCAGCTAATTGTAATAAAATATACAAAGAAATAAAATTTAAAAGTAACAGAATTTTGAATGTACTTACAGATCAATTTTTAAGAAAAGCAAAGATAAAGATATAAGAAAATGGAAAAAAGGAAGACATGGAAAGTATTATTACTAGAAAGGACTGATGGGATGTCAACAACCTTAGATCTATATGCTTAGTATCTCATTTCTATAAAAAAATTTTATGAGAATGGCATAAGTACAAATTGAGAATATTCTTGATGAAAAGTCAAGACGGAAAGACAGGTTTTCAAAAGTGATTTTCAATATATTGTAGATAGCTTCTTTGCAGTCACAACTGATTAAAAAGTATAAAGAATAGAAAATCCTACTGTGTTCACAGTTTATTGATTCCAAAAAGCATTTAATTTAGTAAATCAAAATACAAATTTAAAAGCCCACTTTCAATATATACTTGCCACTAGATGGCAGTAATAGTCAGATGCTGAGGGGTTAAATGCTTACCCTGATATGGGATGAAAATGGTTATTCAGGATTTTCCTTTCTATGATTACCAGTGAGTCAGCAAACTTCTTCCCTCAGTTTATCCTGTCTATAGGGCACTTTTCATCTATGGGAATGTCAATTTACAAATCTAGGTAATCAAAATTAGTTCTGATCCCTCACTAGCTGGATTAGCATACTCCCTACATCTCTACTTTAGACACTAATTATTCTGTGATATTTCAAAAATTATTAGCCACATGACCTTGGCCCAGAAGAACTGGTTTTCCCTGAAAGCAGACAGCACTGGTTTTACTCAGCACAGAATCAGTAAATAGCCACTCTATTGTAACTCAAGTGGAATAAATACTAAAACATATAAACTTTACTAAACCATTATAAATTTGTGACTTTCCTAAAGGCTTAAAATCACTCCACTAATTTTCACCAAGTACTTTTTTTTTCCATTTCTTTTTGGACTAGTCATCAGGTGAAAATACAGAAAGATCTGAGTCAAGATCTGAGGTCCCATGCCATGGGATCTATAAAAACTGGAATTCAGGAGCACTGGACTTTGTCTGGTCATTGGAGAGGAACTCTGACTTTAAATGTCAATCATCACAAGGATGAGAAATGGAGTTGGAAGATAGCCCAGGCAAAGTCCAAGGTCACCATTATTTTTGTATTCTTTTCTCTAGAGCAAAGACCCATACTTTTATGCCATCATATCTTTCACCTGCAATTCCTGTCATAATCTCAGTTAGGTATTGTTGGGAAAGAGCACAGGTTCTATAGTAAGGGAGACCTGATTTCAGATCCAACCGTAAGCACTTATTGAGACATTGTTTGAATAATTCTGGCCAAGATACTCAAATTCTGACTGCTCACTTTATTTAATTGTAAGGCAAGAGTACTAATAGCACCTATCTCACAGATTGTTGTAAAAATCAAATGAGATAATATTTATACAAGTATTTAGCACAGTGTCTAACATATAGTAGCTGCTTAATAAATGTCATCTTTCTCTTCTTCTTCCCATTCCCTAATCTTCACAGGATGATTGGGAAGAATCAGCCCAAGATTTCTTGATATATGTAACCATAGAGATAACCTTGTTCAATGACTCTTTGGTTATCAATATTGAGCAAAGCGTAAATAGGCAGATGTGTGCTTACAAGAAATTTTTAACATCATTGTAGGGAATGCTTTTCTCAAAGTCCAAATGGAAGAATTCTATAGAGATTTTATGATTTTCCAGATACTCTTATTTATGTATGCATTGTGCTAGTTTCATCAGTCCAGAAAAAGATATTGCTTATGCAATGAAATCCATTATCACTTGAAAGGAATAATCCTAGTAATACATAAAAAATAATATCAATGGATGAGGGAAAGAACAAAAATTACCTAGAGTATTACATTCAGTTGACTGAGTGACACATTGAACTAGTACATTCACATCCTTCTTGGAGCTGAGCTTATAATTTAATATTAATATTTACTAAATAATGACTACATTTGCTTAATTGTTTAATCATTCCAGGTTGTTCCCTGACAAAAAAATCCCCCCCCTTTTTTGCATCAATTTGCTAGTGATATTATAGATCATTACAGAATTGTGGATGATCCAAGCTATAATGAAGAGATACATTACAGGTAAAAAGAAACTATATTTTACATGAAAAAAATCACAAGAAGTATCATAAAATATATTATCAACAAATATTATTAGAAGAGATAATAGTTGAGATAGAGTAGATAAACAACAGACAATATAGGAATGACAGATGGACAATATAAGTATTAAATCTGTGTCCAAAAATGTTTTAGAATGTTTAGAAGTTGGTCTCTAGCATATTGAATACAGTCTTTACAGAAGATTAGTGGGGCCATATGAATAAGAAGTCACATGAATAGAAAGTTTGATCATTGGATCATAAATTTAAAGCTAGACAGGATCTTGATGATCATTGAATAGATTTCTGTTTACTATGTGATTTGTCTATGATCTGTCCTATGGGCGGAATGTTTCCTTTGAAATTATGAATAATTATTAATGGATATGAATCATGTGGAAAAGGGAAGGATTCTACTTGGTCCAAAAGTCATAGAAGGTAGAACTCAGAAAAGTTGGTAGAGTGATAGAAATAAAGATTTTGTTTAAATGTAAGAATTTTTAAATGAAAAAAAAAACATTTCATTCACATACTTGTTTGCAACTTGCCTCCACTTATATAGATTGACATTTTTAAAAATTTATAGCCATAAAGATTTTCATGGTTAAGTGGTTTACTTTTGGTCACATGGCCAGTCTTTGTCAAAAATGGGACTCAAATTTAGGCTTTCTTTACATTAAGGCTGGTTGTCTAATCTTTATGTCATAATACCTTTCAAAATAATAAATATATGGAACAACCTCCCACTAATTATTTATCTGAAACAGGGATGGGCTGTCTTTGGAGATAATTAGCTTTCTATTACTGGAGGTCTTCTAAAGGAGAATAAATCTTTATTTTTTTCCAGGATGTCTTAGGCAAAATTTTGATCTTATATGAGATTGTTCTCTAAGATTGCTTTTATCTGTACAATTCTATATATCTATGATATGATTCAAAAGATAGTCTAAAGATGATTTGAGTGACAAGTTGTTGCTGAATATCTATAGTTCTTATAGAATATTTTATGAAACATCAGGTAACTTCTAAATCTGTGAGTTTTTACGCTTTGCTGAGACAGGATCCTTTTGAAACAACTAAGCAAAAAGATCACTAAAATGAATTTTTGAAATCTCCATCTTCCATATGAAAATCTAAATAAAAATCCTTTTTGGTAGGTCAAAAAGCACGTTAGGTCCTAAATAAATGATAGTGACTAATTAAAATCAAAACAATTTAAAAATGTTATGGAAATGTTGACCACATACATAATGCATTAGGAACCCTGCATTCTGGGACTTCTGCTAAATTAAAATAAAAATATGAAATCACTATCTTAATTTATTAATAATAATCATTAATATATTGTATTATTATGTTAATTAATTGATACATAAAATATAAAATTAAATATAAAAAACCTAGCTTCTTTTTTACTTCTTCTGTGACCTTCTGGATTACTTTCCATGTGCTTCATGGTCTTCCTTAACTATTACATACCACCACCACCCCTTTTTTTTTTTCATTTGGCCACAGGCTACTATTCTCAGAGTTCTGTCATCCTGCTACTTCTCTCTCAAGTCTGCCTTGTGCTATCACCATGTCCCTTCGTCTTCTTGATGAGTCAGAGCCCACTGTCTACACAAAACTGCATGTCTAGCTAAGGAATGGGGAGTAATAAAATCTGTTGCTTCTTATTTATTTCCTGTAAAAGTCCCATCCTAATTTCTTCTTTGTCTTTTTGTAAGAGCTACATCCAAGCTTCTTACTTGTTTCTTTCCCTAAATAACAATAGCTTGATTCTTTTAGCTCCTTCCTAGATCCTTCCTTATCTCTCCTTTACATTTTACAACGTTGTACCCTGTTAGCTTGAAGACTGAAGCCCCAAACTTTCAGTATATAAAACTCTCCCAAATTTCTTCTGATAGACTCTTTTAGAGACTAATCTTTCAAGTGAGGGATTAATAAAGTCTTTTGTGACTATAAGAGAATCTCTTTGAATTGTTTAAAACAAATTATGAACTGCGACTCTTGCTTACTTCAATTCCAAAGTTTAGGAGGCAAGGAAAATAGTTCTGAAGTGGGAATGTGATGTAAACATTTTAAGATTTCCCTTAATTGGTGGGACTACACATAACCAGATTCTCTTTGGCAATCACTCCTGAAATGGAATTTGGCTCAAATGCAATAATTCTCAGTTATAGTTCAAACACAAGAGCCTTCATGTGGGTCCATGATAAGGTATTACCATAGAGAATCATCATAGGTGATTATAGCTACATATAACTTTACAAAGATTACTTCTTAGGAACACTGAAGGATAATAAAAATCAGGATCACAGTTAAATCAAGTCAACAAGCATTTATTGGCTTTTATTATGTGCCAAATATCTCCAGAAACACTGGGAGTTCAAAAACAAGCAAAAATAGTCTTTTCTCTCAAAGAGGGAAACAGAACACATTAAACTGTGTGGGCTGGGTGCTAGACCCCCTTAGCCAAATTGGCTTCTCAGAATCATCTTCAGATACAAAGAGGAAGCATTTATTCGATCCTTGCAAGGAGAGGTCCAAGCACACCTGCTGAGCAGACATAGAATCTCTCAGCTCCCATCTCCCACATGTGCCTGACCTAGAGAGCCAGAAATAGTGAATTAGTTAAATACCAAAAGACTTGGGTTCATTAGATGGACTGAAAAAGAAGTAACTATTGACCAGGGGTCAGCAATGCTCTCTACTTCCTATAGGTCACGTAACTTCCTAAAGCTTAGACCCCAGAGTCTGACTTTTCTACCCTACAGAACTCTGAGAATAGGGATCACATGACTTCCAGCAACTTAGGCCTAAGACCTGACCCACTCCAACTCATAGACTTTTTGAGAAACCTTCATCTGGTCCCATTCACTCCCCCCTTTTTTCATATGTTTGAAGATTTCTCACCCTTATCCTGATATATTTCTTCCACTAGGACATCTCTATGACCTGGGCCTTCAGGCTGGTCCCTCTCTTCAGTACTAACTGTAACCTGCACTCTACCATTTAGAACCACCCCCTGCACATCAGTGGAAGCTTTCAGGAACCACTTTAGCTAAGAAATCTCAAATTATTCTAGTGAATAAGTGCATAAACAAGTGGGTGACAGGATATTGTTGCTTAAAGCGGTGAGCAGAAATTAGAGACCCACTTCCACCAATTCCCACTATTTGTCTTGGAAATTCAATCATCCCAGACCAACAGATTAGTGTCTGGGAGCCACAGAACTACAGCACTGTGAAGGCCCGGGGACCTCAGGGCCATTATCCCATCATTCTCACCTCAAGCAGTCCAGACCCAGACTCATTTGGGACAAAAGGACAAAAGTCTCATCTTCTGGAGCTGCTTCAGGCTGACAAGGAGCATAGAGTCAGCCCTGCCCGGGGTGGGGGCATCCGGGCTGAGAGGGGAGACAAGTGACTTGTTAGAATCAGGTCTCAGGTGATTTCAGGTTGACCAAGTGGTTGGAATTTCATGGCTTATAGTCTAGAAGAAACAACCCTCATAAATAAATTAAAAATACAAAAACTAAATATGAACAAAAGAAAAAGATTAAACAAAAGTGGAATTAATATGGAGGTTACTAGGACAGTAACAAGGAACTCCACCCAGAAGAAGGCTGGGGTTGGGGGAGGAGATGAGGCTATCATGAATGTCTCTCATCCAAATAGGTTTTCCTAGAAAAAATACCAAAGAATGTTTCCTCCAAATTCCTGCTTTTGTTTTGACAAAAGAGTAGGGGCAATGAGTGGAACAGTATGGCCTTAAGTGAGTATGATCTCCTTTAGCAAAAAACTCTAGAGCCTTTTCAGTCTTATAAGGGAAGGCCTTTACCTAATTAGAACAAGTGTTAACAAAATCAAAAGCAGTTTGAAGCCCCTGCATGAGGGCGTATGTGTAGGCCTTTTGAACAGTCCTTTCAGAATTAACTTGCCTGGGTGCTATATGAGGAAATGCAAGAGTCAGGATTTGAGGAATTACAGGTGCCATGGTCAGGGGCAAACAGGCAACAGCATGGGCAGCTGATCTGTAAGCCTGTTTCCCTTGGCCTGAAGTGAATTCCCCTTCCTTTAGGAAACAACAGAAACCTCTCTAGATCCATGGACAGCTTGCAGTGATTGTTCCCCTGCTTACTTAATGGGGGAATCTTTGGCTGTGAAAAATCTCCTTTCTTTCCATACAGTCCCATGAGACAAGCAAAATATGTTGGAGTCAATATAGATGTTCACTCTTATTCCTTTCCCCTATTCTAAACACTGATATAGGCAAAAATGCTCTAAACCTGGTGGAGAGCCAGAATGTCCAACCAATGGCCCAGGAAGCTTAAAGGCTTCCTCAATTAGAAGGGCTGTGGGAGCTAGCTCCAAGGCAGGGGCAGTCACTCCAAAGACACCAAGTTTCTTGGAAAAGTAAGCAGAGGGTCTAGGATAGGTTTCCAGAGACTCCTAGGACCTGGCCCCACCTTCCATCAATGCAAAGTGTGAGGTAGGGCTAAGGCCCAGGAAAGAGATTAGTTTTTATGGTCCTAAGAACCTTGGGCTGATCAGGATGTGTTAAGATTGCTTCCTCTCTCAATGAGCAAAAGGGAAGGTGGGAAGTAGCCTAAATACTTAGGCAAAGATGGCCGTTAGACAAAGAAACTCTCACTCCGGGAAACAAGAGTTAAAGGTGTTATGGTAGCAGCCAGAGAAGCCTCCAGGGCTGGGCTGCAGAACAAGATATCATCTACATACTTGTATTATGCTCATACCTTCTACTGACCACTTGCTCTGATTATAGAAATTTGCTATAAGAGGAGAAAGCAGGGACATAATTAAAATAGTATCAAAACAAGTTTTTCAGGCCTCAGTCTGAGAGCAGATACATGACAGGATAAGGCATTCTTAGATCTGTTTGACAACCAATCATGCAGTAATAACTCCACCTTATAGTCAGAGTCAGGAATACTCAGCTGGAAAGCAAAGAAATGGAACTGGGAAACTGAGTCAGAAAGATCCCACCTTAAGCAGAGACTAAAGTTGTCCTTCCAGATCCTACCCAGAAAATACATCCATCTGTAAGGCATCCCTCTGAGTAACTTATGGTAGTTCTCTGGAATAGATAATTATTGACTTAATGATGCATCAGACAATCATATCCAAATTTGAAACTCAAAACAATATTAGTTACAGTCCCAAGAGATTTCATCTCAATAGCAAGTTCCACCAATCAGAAACTTCAAGTTATATAAAAACAACAACAAAAAATCTTACAAACTATTGTGCATATCAATTGTTTTTGCAAATCAATCTTTTTGCCCATTGTTTTTAAAATTACTTTTTTTAAAAAAGAATTTTAAGATTTACAATCTAGCTAATATTTAAATAACTTTGGACCAAATTTCATAAAACTTATAGATATGTCCAGCAGAGCTAACAAAATTTTAAAGTATAGCTCATAATTTTTACAAATTATCCAATATACATTTTAGAAAATGACATATTGCATCCAATTAGGGGATACTAACATGGGACTCCCCAAGGTAAGCTACCACAACTTTGTTTTAATAACCTATAATTTTAATTTAAAATCAAATCAAATACAGCTTTAAATTTCCTATAGTAATGTTTCAATATTTGCAAAAAATTTCTAAGATCTTGTGCTTAAAGTAAACCAATTCACAATTTTAGCACATATATAATAGTGATTGTCTCATAATTATAAGAGATTGATAATAATTTTTTTCCAAAGTCAGTGCAAAAGGATTACAATTTATATAAAACTGCTTTTACTATCACATCTACAATAACAAATTTCACTGAACTGATTGAGCATAGTTTGTTTCTCTCCCTTTCAATCCTTTGTCCATGTGTCCTTGCTGTAGTCAGGGAATAGGGAAAGGGGGAAGAAAAAGAAAGAGACTCTCTTTACTCTATGCAAAGGCTCCTCACAGAGGCCTTAATTTAGTGGAATTTGCTTCCAAATTATACACACACAAAATTCATTTATCTCAACATTGGTGTTGTATTTTGGTCATATCTAAAACCCATATAAAGTTACCAAGAGTGAAGCAATTAAATCCAATAAAAGAGTCACTGATTTCAAAAATTAGCTAACTTTTTCTGCACCCCCCAGTTTGGTCAGAGCTGAAGTCTACAGAAAAGTCAGGCCTTCTTCACGTTTTTACAAAATCTAGCTCACAGAACAGACATAACACAGACATTCTGCACAAAGATACAAACACGGACAAAAATTACATGGAAGAGGACCATTTCTTCCCCTCACAGAAATATCTCATTAAGTGCACTTTTGCTCTGGAAATTTGATTTGGACTGCTCTCCCCTCTCCTTCTGAGGAGAGAAGCTCCAGTCTCATGGCTTGCAATCCTCTAATATACAGAACCAACTTCTCTAACTGGATCCTAAAGCCCAGAATGGGTCATTCCCCATCCAGCAATCATCCAGAGCACCCCTGCTCTGAGCCATTTATCAGCACTTCCTTCTGGCTTTCTAAGTGCCCCCTCTTAATCTTGGACCACCAAGACTGATTCCAGGGTCCCCTTCTGCCTGAGGACATCCCAAGGACACAGGCAGTGGCCTGGGGAGAGCAGCTCTGATCTAGACTGTTCCTTCCCCTTTACCCCTGGATTACCCATGCATAAGTTATCTGATTGGCCACTTGCCCCCGGGCTGCTTCTTCTTCAGAGACATGTGCTTCTACTTGTATTTGGATGCCTTTGCTTCAGGTCCATAGAGGGAGAGGGAGGTTGAGGGTCTGATCTCAAGGATGGTCAGAAAAAACCCAACCTGGCACCTGCCTTGCATTACAACCCCAGCCTTCTGTCTGGGAAGTCCCAGATCCTGGACGAACCCCCATAAACTGTGTGGGATGGGGGCTGGACCCCCTTACTCAAATTAACTAATCAGAGACATCTTCAGGTACAAAGAGGAAGCATTTATTTGGTCCTTGCAAGGAGAGGCCCAAGTACACCTGAGCAGACATAAAGCCACTCAGCTCCCATCTCCCAGTATTGTTTCTGACCTAGTGAACCAGAAATAGGGAACTGATTAAAGAGCAAAAAACTTGGGTTCATTGGATGGACTGAAAAAGAAGTAATCCATTGGTTAGGTCACCAGTGCTGTCTACTTCCTGTGGGTCACATCACTTTCTGAAGCTTAGACCTAAGGTCTGACCTCTTCTGCCCTACAGACCTCTGAGAATATGTGACTTTCTGTAACTTAGGCCTAAGGTCTGATCTACTCCATCTTATAGATTTTTTTTTTTTTAAGAAATCTTCAATTGGTCCCATTCAAAAGGGAATTTAGAAGGGTAGGGAGGAGGGAGAGTACAAAAGTACCCAGCTCTGGGGCATGGTACAGAAAGTGTCATAGAGTTGAGTCAGGAGTACAGTGTACAGAGGAAGAAGGCAAGACTGGTTTGGGCTTCTTCCATAAAATGGAGGTTCTAAAGAAAAACTAGCCCACCAAAGGAAGAGTCTTAGAGGTGGAGGATAATGTAAATATGAAAATTAATTCAATAGTGGAGTGAACTTACAGGGTTAAAAGATTTCCATGATTTAGAAGAAAAAGTCCTAATGATTTAGGAGTGCAGCTTGAAAAGGAAGGTCTAGAATGGAAGGTTAGACAGCTGATAACACCCTGAGAAGTCACAATGGCTTACTTCCCCTGAGGGAAAGAGGAAGGGGAAGAATGAAGGACAAAAAGTAATTCATTTCTGAGGATGTGCTGGTAGATTTATCTTTGCCAGAATGTCTATGCTTAATCTTAAATGAGGGGAAAAAAATTCTTGAAAGTAATTCATCCTCCTGCAACACTTAGCAGATTTCTTCGTAACTTTATATTTTAAAAGGAATTTTACTCACAAAAACCTCCTCACCATCCATCACTATCATCAAAATAGGGTAACATTTACATCATGCTTTAAGGTTTGTAAATTATTTTAACACTTGTTATCTCAATCGTCTCAATTAGCTTTTAGAATAGGTGCTATTATTATCGCTGAGCATGAAACCAAAGTCTAATGATTTGTTAGGAGTCACCAGCTACTTATCATGGAGGCAAGATGTGAATTTGGTCTTCCTGACTTTGTCTAGCACTTTCTCCACTCAACACTTCGTGGCCTGTAACAAGTTAAGAGTGCAAATGTCTTTTTTGTTCTTTCAGAGACAACTAAACTGAGCCTCAGAGAGATTTAGTTATTTCTACAGCCACAAAATGAGTAAGCATTAGAGCTAGACTAAGAACTCAAGGCTAGGTGAAAACATTACTTTATGGCAGTCATTATCACTGTCCTAGTTGTAAATCCATATTTCTCTGTTGCACATCCTATTTAGGTTTCTTTAGCCCATACTACCGGAAAGCATTCAAAGCCACTCAGAGATGATTCCATATGTGTTATTTTAAAATATATATATTTATATCTCTATGCATATGTATATGTATATAGATATATAAAACAACATATTTTAACATTAATGTAGTTAATAATTAGATATCGATTAGATTAATTAAATGATTAATAAAATATTGCTATAAATATATTTAACCATTAGCATTTTATTAATGTTAATAAATGTATATTTAACAAATTTATCTAATATATATTTATTAATTAGTTCTTTCAAAAACCTAAAGATCATTTTAATTTTTTTTGAGCTCCAAATTTGTTTCTTAAACATGTGTCTGAATTCACTTGTAAATTTATCTGTTCCTGGGAATTTTTTTCTGAGGGAGCTCATTGATGGTTTGTTCAATTTCTTTTTTCTAAAGTGGTTATTGGCAATTAAGTTGCTAAAAAGAATTGGTTCTATGTCTAGTGCTAGCATAGGGGTTCCTGTCATTTTGCTGATCATTTTCCATGTCTCCTTACCATCTATGGCTTAAGAACTCCTAAGGTTGTTACTGCTTCTGTGCTCACCATTTATGCCCACTACTGAAACTGATGTGACTTACTCTTCCCCTGTCAGGAAAAAGCTATTAATAGATAATTCCCAGACTATCTTGATTGTAAGGAACTCTTTATAAACCCCGCATTGTCCATCTCCCAACCTCTGGGTATCTTCACACAACCTTTTGAGATATTGATTAACATATCTTTAGGCAGGTCTTGAACTGGTTTGTCAGGTGCATTCTATCTGGCTCCTTGAATCCCTGTACCTTTGAGCTCCCTGGCACTTCCTCTCTCTTTGAACCTCCCTCTGAGTTCACATCATTACTTCTCTTGTCTCTCTGAGAACTCCCCATGACTATATTTCCCCTATAAAGGGTCTGCTTATGAGGAAGATCTTTGTTAAATTCTCTTCAGGACTAAACCCCCTATGCGCTGGCACTCTCTCTCTCTCTCTCTGTCTTTATCTCTCTGTCTCTCTCTCTCTCTGTCTCTTTCTCTCTGTCTCTCTCTGTCTCTTTCTGTCTCTGTCTCTGTCTCTCTCTGTCTTTGTCTCTCTGTCTCTCTCTGTCTCTCTTTTTTCTCTGTCTCTCTGTCTTTCTCTGTGTCTCTGTGTCTCTCTGTCTTTGTCTCTGTCTTTCTGTTTCTCTGTCTGTCTCTCTGTCTCTGTCTCTCTCTGGTCTCTCTGTCTCTCTTTTTCTATGTGTCTCTCTCTGTCTCTGTCTCTCTGTCTCTCTCTTTCTGTGTGTGTCTCCATCTCCGTCTCTCTGTCTCTCTTTCTCTCTCTGTCTCTCTCTGTCTTTCTCTGACTCTGTCTCTCTGTCTTTATCTCTCTGTCTCTCTGTCTCTCTGTCCTTGTCTCTCTGTCCCTCTCTGTCTCTCTTTTTTCTCTCTCTGTCTGTCTCTCTGTCTCTCTTTCTCTGTGTGTCTTTGTCTTTGTCTCTGTCTTTCTGTTTCTGTCTGTCTCTTTGTCTCTGTCTCTGTCTCTCTCTGGTCTCTCTGTCTCTCTTTCTCTGTGTGTCTCTCTCTGTCTCTCTCTTTCTCTGTGTGTGTGTGTCTCTCTGTCTATCTGTCTCTCTCTCTCTCTCTCTTTCTCTGAATGTTTGGTAAAATAAAATGAATCTACACCTTGTCCATATCCGGAGATATATATATTTTTCTGTACTTTATTCCAGGAAGTAGATATGTTGCTTCATCACAGGTGTTCTAAAGGCAGGTCATTTCGTTGATCAAAGTTTTCAAGTCTTTCAAAGATTTTTTATTTAAAATCTTGCTTCCCCTATATAAATTGTTCCTTATTTCTGCTCTTTTCACTTTGTCAGTTTATGTATACACAAGAGTCTCTCAATTTCTAATGGTTAAAATAATAGAATATTGCAACCACATGCCAAAATTTGTTAATCTATTCCCCAATTATGTAAGATGCAATCAATGCTCTCCTTTTCCCTTTTCAGAATCAGGAAGTTTATTTAGATTTTTATTATTTCAATGTAGTATTAACTTCCTTCTTAAACATGCCCTCCCATCCTTGTTTTTTTTTTTTTCCCAATTGAGATACATATATATAATTTGTGTCTGTCTGTCTGTCTCTGTCTATCTCATCAATCCTTCTTTTTTTTTAAACTTATAGGGTTTTCCCCTCATTTCCTGTTTATTTGGGGGGGCATCTTTTCAATATGAAAAAAAGCAAGTTCAACACAAAACAGAAACCTAGGAACTGGGGGGGTGAGCCCAGTGTAGAAAATGCATAAGTGGAGAAGATGACAGAAAATGAAAGAGATGGTGATGGGAAGTGTTTCTTGCCTCAGTTTCTCTTCTTTGGGAGGGAATTGATTTTGGGGGAGGGGGGAGAGAAACTGGAAGAAAATTGAAATCTTCCTCAAATGAGGGACTTTTCTGGAATTTTGGAAGTTGAAGCAAATCTCACTGATGGGTCCCCAAATCATCAATCCTTCTTTATATATTTTGGATGAGACTGAAATTCACCTGTTGTGCACTCCCTCTGATCTTTCCTTCATGCTTGCATATTCTTCTCATGAAATCCAATTATGAGAAATAGCATTTTTCACTCCTTTTCTCATGTTTTCTCCATTACTGAATTTCCTTTACTTTCCTTTCTTCTTTTCTTTATAGTCTCAGACTTTTTTTCTTACTTAATACCTTTGTACCCTTTGAAATATTAAGCTTCTGGAGAGACACTTGTTTCTTCTCCCACTGAGAATGAAATGTTTATATACATTCTTTTAATTGTTCAAATAATTTTAACTTTATAAGTTTTCTGGATTTGACTATATTTCAAAGTTCCAACAGTTATGTTTTTGTCATAAGAAAAACTGGCAATTCCTTTATTCTATGAAAGATCTATTTTTTTCCTCCATGTAAGATTACATTTAGCTTGATAAGGTGCTATTCTCCGTTGTATGAGTAATTAACTGAGTGAAGACACTCTCATAGGAAAATAGCCTTAATGAGACTTTATAATAACAAACAGAGCTATAGGTAAAAGTTGCCTCCTGTTTTTCTTCTACCTCTTAATTAGTATTTAAATACCTCTTTTAAAGGTGATGATTGCTTTGAATTCTTTATTGGAGGAGTTTATTAATTTTGACTTGTATTTTTTGCTTCTGGGTTAGATATCAGCAATCAGAATATAAGCCTGGACTCTCTCAAAAAAAGGTCATTGTGCTTTTGCTCTCTTTGATTAGAGAATCTTGTAGATACATATGTCTCTGAACAGTGTAGGGTCACAATGGAGATTATCCAGCTCTATCTTGCTACTAATTTTCCTTTCCTATTGCCCTCAGAATTCTGACTGACCTCTTGCACAGTTTTGGGGTGGAATAATTTGCTTCTTATATTTTCTCATTGGATTTTGTGATCATTCATTCTGGTTAAAAATCCAAGATTTTGCTGGAGTAGATATATAAGAGCTGAATAGCTTGCCTCCCATTCAAACAGCTATCTTCTATATCACATATATTTTCTCTTACCTGAAAATTGCATTTTAGGTCACAGGTACCAAAATATTTACTGACCACAGCCAGAGAACTATTGTATATAAACTACTCTGTCCCCAATAACCCACAGTGTTATTTTCTTCCTTGATCTCTGACCAAACACATTTCTTAATGCCACTTAAGTGCCTTAGTGAAAAGCCATTCTCTTCTTGGATAAACTTTGTGTACAATTTCCTGGCAAAGAGGGTAGAATGAGTTTAGGGATGGATCTCTGACCACAAAACATCTGGAGAAATTATAGGGCCTGGTGAGTAAACAAGCTTTTACTCTGCTCTCAGACGTGGAGACAGGGAGTTAACGAGCCAGCTTTCTTAGTTGCACAATGCTCTTATCCACCCCCTATGAAGCTGAGAGGTGGGCTTTGGCCCTCCTACTGATAACTGGGCCCAGTTCTTCTCTGGTGCCATTCTTTGCTTAAGATTCAGTTTCATTCTCATGTGTCTGCAAGTATACTTCAGAGCATATTGCTCAAGAATGCTAATGGACTAACATTACTTGAACAACATTTGAGAGCCCTGGTTCAAAATGTATCACTACACTTGGGAAATAGGCTTAGGAGAGGGACAGAAAGTTTTTATTCTATATATTTTGCCTGAATTGCACATAGGGTAAGGCCCCAGATAAGACAAATAAAACTCATATTTTTAAGTAAGATCCTTTCCACCAGAAAATATTGATGCCTTTGGATGAATAGGGATTTACTTCAATTTCACATGAGAAACCTAGAAAATATTATTGCCTTTGGGTGAATGAGAATTTATTTTAATTCCACATGAGAAACCATCTTTTAATATATTTGAAGTATTCATAGATATATAGAAATGTTGTCTTTCAGAAGCAGAATGAGAGGAGAGCTAGATGATTTTTTGAAATAAAATACCATTGTATTCCTCATAACACTGCCTTGTTCAAAGATCTTGAAAGATTTCTTCTGACTTATAGGAGCAAATACAAACTATTAAGTTAAGCATTCAAGTTTCTTCATTGTCTGGTCCCAATCTATTGTCCAACTTTATTTTCTCAAACAATGCTCAGCTGCAGCCAACCTGATCTCTTAACTGTCCACTGATGGTTCCATTTTCATTCTGTAGGATGCCAGCTTACTAAGAACAGGGACTTTCATTTTTTGTCTTTGTATTCCTAGAATGTGGCAGCTAGGTGGTACAGTGAAGATCGTGTCCAGTTTGGAGTCAAGAAGACCTATGCTAAAACTTCACTTCAGGTACTTCCTAACTATGACTCTGGACAAATCATTTAATCCCTCTTGCCTCAGTTTCCATCTGTAAAATGAGCTGAAGAAAGAAATGGCAAATGACTCCAGTATCTTTGCAAAGAAACCTCAAATGGGGTCATGAAGAATGAGACGAAAGGAAACAAAAATTCCTTCTATGTGAAAGTTTCTTTCACATGTTAGATGCTTAATGAATACCTGCTGTATAACTGATTGTAAATTCTGAGTCTTTGCTCTTCCCCCTTCTAGATAACCAGGTGTCATTCCTTTCCTTCTTTTCTACCCCAACATGAACATTTCTCAGCATCCAGTTCAATGTCCCAAATAAATATGAAGTTTTCCATAGTCACCCATTCAACAATCACTCACTTCTTTCTGTATGCTGAGGATTGTATTACATTCTGAGAAAAATTCAGTTTTCATAATACATTGTCTCTATTCTCATGAATCTCATATTCTAGAAGAGTAATAAGGCACACATGAAGATGACTTCACCCCAAAGAAGTGGCTCAATCTTCCCAGTATTGGTGGTGCTCTATTCTTTATTTTCCATTTAATATTTCTTATATTTTATATTCATGGATTATTTGTTTCTTTTAATTAAATATTTGATGATTTTTATTATATTAATATTATATAATGATGTATAAATTATATTAACATTATTAGTAGTAGTAATAAAATATACTCATTATTTCTTATTTCCCATGAAAACATTTTAATAACAAGTCAGGGCAGCAACCAATAATGGAACATTTTTCTCTTAGCAGGATATAATTTTTTTAACTCCATAATTATTTGGAGAGCCCGATAAGAATAAGATTTCCACACATAGCCCTGTATGTAGCACCATTTTATACATAGCAAGTACAGAAATTCTTGTGGAATGAATATTGAACCTAATGGATATGTCAAGTTCAAGGTATTTATGTGTTACCTATGGCAGTAGGCACAGCAGCAACATCAGGAGAGCTGAAAACTCAGGAGTTAAATGCTAGATACACTTTTGAACTGAAAGGCTGCAGGTGAAATGAGATACTGTATTTGAATAAATACCTTACAGTGAGAGCACATTAGCCTAGATGAGACTTGGATCTGTTAACAGGATTTCAAACAGTTAACATCTGTTACTTTTTGGGTTGCTGCTTTCCTATGGCACATCAGAGGATCAGTAAATAGTGCCTGGTTCTCTGACACAGCTGGTTTAAAGGGTGATGTCTACGGCCTGCAGCTTAATGATGGTATCATAGATTCAGAGAAGTCTATAGAAAAGAGAAAAACACCTGTTAGGTCAGCTAGCTTTAGAGATAATAACATCTTAGAGTACCAGCTTGCAAAGTAGATTTATTCCTATGGGTATAAATTGGATTTTGTAAATCAAATCATATTTTAAAGGAAGCAAGGAAGCCTGTTTTATAGGGAATGGAGCAGCAAATTCCTGCATAAAGTGAAGGAATCTTTCTGTAATGCAAATAGGCATCTCTGCAGTCTATATAATTGGTACATTGGAATTTATTCATATTGTTTGTTTTTGTGAGAGGTGAGCCTAAGGGGATCATAGAAAGGGATTTTAGAATACATCCATTCCTACTTTGGACTTACATTTTTTATTTTAATTAATTTCTGGGAAGGAATAACTAAATAGTGGCTGTGACAAGTCAGAAACTAGAAACTAAGTAGTAGTACAGTGGTTGTGAAGTCAAAAAGAGCTGAGTTCAAATTCAGATTCATATAATTATTAGCTATACCCAATCTGGGCAAGTAATTTAACCTCTGTTGGCCTTTGCCCAGCTCTAAAATGAAGATAATAATCGCACTGACCTTCCTTTCTTCCTCAATTCCTCTCTCTCCCTTTCCCTCTCTCCCTCTCTCTTTTCTTTCTTTCCTTCTTTCTTTGTTTCCTTCTCTCTCTCTCTCTCTCTCTCTCTCTCTCTCTCTCTCTCTCTCTCTCTCTCCTTCCTTCCCTCCCTTCCTTCCTTCCTTTCTCATAGATCTCTCCTGAAACAGATCTCAATCCAGCCCTCCCTTTTTGTCTATGGGGTAATTGTACTTTCAATGTTATTGTTGTCTATTTGCTTCTATAAATCTTCTTTAGAGGATCAATCCAATCTGCTGGTCTCTGCAATATTTCATGTTACAATCAGGCTACCCAATTGTTAACACAATCTTCCTTCCTGGTTGATCCCCATTCTTTCCCAGGTATATTTGTCCTTGATGATGCCTTAACACATTAAACTGGAGTATTTAAATAAACATGTGTTCACGCTAGATAAAAGAAAAGCCTTAATGCTTTAATGTAATCAATCACTAGAAAGAATTTATACATTTTGGAAGGTTAGGTAAGGTGAAATTCATAGAGAAGACATAAGAAAGAAAATAATTCCAGGATCCCTTCAATTTCATAAAATTCTGTTGTTTTTTTTTGAGAGGCAATTGGGGTTAAGTGACTTGCCTAGGATCACACATATTAGTAAGCATTAAGTGTCTGAGGAAGGATTTGAATTCAGATCCTCCTGACTTCAGGTCCTGTACTCTATCCACTATGCCATATAACTGCCTCAAATTTCATAAAATTCTTAATAAAATATTATAAATCATACAAAATTCAAGCACAAATTCCATAACATCCAATGCTTTTTACATTGTACTAAAACTGCCTCCTAGAAATGTTATTTTTATAAGAAAAAAATTTCTCTTCTTTCATCTCCTCAACATGTATCTTATGCTTTAAACTTTGCTCAAGAAGTTATAATGCCTTCAATATATCATCTCATTTTATCTTTAAAATTATTACCAACACTTTACTGATGAAAGAGCAGTGACTCAGAGAAACTAATTGAGTTGTCGTTCAGTCATTTCAGTAAGATCTGGCTTGTTTATGATCCCATTTGGGATTTTCTTTTTTTCTTTTAGTTTTTTTTCAAATTTTTTATTAAAGCTTTTTATTTACAAAACATATGCATGGGTAATTTTTTAACATTGACCCTTGAAAAACCTTCTGTTCCAAATTATCCCCTCTCTTCTCCCATCCCCTCCTCTAGATTGCAGGTAGTCCAATACATGTTAAATATGTTAAAATATGCTTTAAATCTAATATATGTATACATATTTATATAGTTATCTTGCTGCACAAGAAAAATTGGATCAAGAAAGAAAAAAATTGGGAACAAAACAAAATGCAAGCAAATAACAACAGAAAGAGTGAGAGTGCTATGTTGTGGTCCACACTCAGCTCCCATGGTTTTCTCTTTGGGTATAGCTGGTTCTCTTCATCATTGAACAACTGGAATTGGTTTGAATAATCTCATTGTTGAAAAAAGCTACATCCATGAGAATTGATTATCATATAATCCTACTGTTGCCGTCTATAATGATCTCCTTGTTCTGCTCATTTCACTTAGCATCAGTTCATGTAAGTCTCTCCAAGCCTCTCTGAAATCATTCTGTTGGTCGTACAATAATATTCCATAATATTCATATACCACAATTTATTCATCCATTCTCCAATTGATGGGCATCCGCTCAGTTTCCAGTTTCTAGCCACTACAAAAAGGGCTGCCACAAATATTCGTGCACATAGAGGTCCCTTTCCCTCCTTTAAGATCTCTTTGGGATATAAGCCCAGTAGTAACACTGTTGGATCAAAGGATATGCACAGTTTGATAACTTTTTTGAGCATAGTTACAAATCGCTCTCCAGAATGGCTGGATGTATTCACAATCCCACCAACAATGTATCAGTGTCCCAGTTTCCCATTTGGGGTTTTCTTAGCAAAAATATTGGCGTGATAAGACATTTCTTGCAGCTAATTTTATAGATCAGGAAACTGAGGCAAGCCAGGTAAGTGATTTGCCCAGATCACATAGCTAGTAAAGTGTCTGAAGCTGGATTTGTATTCAATTTTTTCTGCATCCAGGCCTGGTGCTCTATCCACTGTGCCAATTCACTGTCTGTTAGTGAAACAGTGTTAAAGGTAACATTTGAATTGGGTCTTTCTGATGCTAAATCTAATGTGCTTATCTACTGTACAATATGCTGCCTTTGTATTAATACAGATCAACAACTTTCCTGAAACTTGCTACAGAATTGCCTGGTTTATTGAAATTAAGTGGTTTTTCCCAGGTTTATCAAGTCAGCACATGTCAGAGGCAGGATTTGAATCCAGATTTTCTGACTGTAGCCAGTCCCTTGCCCATTAATCCTGGATGTTAGTGTCTTACAAATCATAGATATGAATTGTATTGAATTATCTGAGGAGGGAGGAAATTTTTGGTTACTGGAGAATTTGTGACCATATTTTACAGAAAACTAAGACTTGAACTAGCTGACCATTAAAGTCTTTTCCAACTCTGAGATTCCAAGATAATTGCCAGATAAATTCATGAAGTGTTTGAAGGCACTTTAGGAGCTATGAAACTATCTCTTATATGAAGATCATTTCAGTGGTGCCCAAATAGACGTTTTTCACATTTTTCCTTTTGAATAGTCCAGTTTTATGCTGTTCACCAACTCTACATGTAGCATTTTAAAGGATAAATTGGTATCAATTTAAAGATCAATGTGAAAGAATACTGATCTCAGAGTCTCAGTAAATTTGACATAATTTTGTCCTCTTTTTTTGAATTTAAGGAATCTGCCTTAATTTTTGCTGACAAGAATAACGGCTCTATAAAGCTCTTCAAAAATTCTTTGAAAGCATTTATTAGTTTTTTTTCTTCCCACCATTAAAATAACATAAAGTAAATATTTGAAATGTTTGGGAAACACTATAAGAGAATGCTGAAGATGAAGTTTCAAATGGAAAAAGCCTCAAGATGTCGAATTTAGCTGGAAACAGTGTGTGTGAAGGAGAGCAAAGTATAAGTGTTAGCCTAAGAAGTGCCAAATTGGTGAGGCAGGAAGGGGCCAGGTTGTAAAGGGCTTTAATTGCCAAATAGCATTTTAGAATTGGTCCTGGAGAAAACAAAGAGCCACTGGAATTTGTTGAAAGGGTTTAAGGCAAAACTATAAGTAGGAAAATCACTTTTCATTGTATTTATATTTTGTTTTTGTTTGTCCTTCATTTTTTTGTTTTCTTCTTTCTTTCTTTTTCTTTCAATAGTATTTTATTTCCCCCCAATACATATAAAGATAGTTTTCAACATTCATGTTTGGAAGACTATGTATTCCAAATTTTTCTCCCTCCCTCCATTATCTCTCCTCTCCCCAAGACAGCAAGCAATTTGATATAGGTTAAATATGTGATATCCTTTTAAACATATTTCCATATTTGTCATGTTGTGCAAGAAAAATCAGTTTGTTCTTCATTTTGAAGAGGATCAATGACATCACAAGTGACACCTTGACTTATGTATGAATTGGAATAAAGTGAGGAAGAGTAGCATAAAATCATCAGCTATACTCTCTCCTCCAGAGTCATCAAAGATAAATGACAGGATAAAAGTTAGGATGACAGGTGATGGCCCGGGATGCATTGGATGATTTTGGCTTCTTCAACATCTGACCAAGTTCTAAGCATTTCACAATGTCTGCTTCAGCTGCTTTCATGGCTGTTGGAACATATTGTTTTAATCTGCACATATCTCTTAGAAAAGTCTTTGCAAGCTTAGGGTAGACATAACTCTAACTCCCTGACAGGCTTGAGTCCTATAAGTTACTCTCAAACTGGTTTAGCCCTTCTGCTGAGATGGTTTACTGAGATGTAGCCATTGTACATATTACAGGTTCTTGTAGTCATAGGTGAGAGTTTGGTGAATTAGGTAGAGACCAAAGGTGGATATGCCCTGAAAAGGGCTTGGTAAGCTTTTACATCTCTTGAACACCTTTATTTTATATTTTAATTATGTTAAAATATATTAATATATAACTGAAGGCAAATTTGAGTACTAGAGCAAGGAATAAAACTATTTCAAAAACTTAAAAGTTGGTACATCTTTAAATAGTTTAAAATTCTAAGAGAAATTTGATCCTATCTTTAGGGAATGTAATAAATGAACATTGAATAGTTAATGCCATTGTTTTTTTTAATAACAGTAATAATCCTTTGAAAATCATGTGGAAGTAATACAAAAGGATTTTTGGCACTCTTTCAAAATTATTTATGATAATGTTATCAGTAGGTGGTATTTCATTTTTTTAAATGGTGCTGAAACAACTCAATAAAGCATTTTAAGACTTCCTTAATCCAACCCTGACCTTGTGTTTTTATTTTAAAATGTCCAACATCTATTTGTTTGCTTATTTGTTTGTTTGTTTTGGGGGATACTTATACTAATAATACTAGTGTATTGCTAATGAAGAAAATATACTATTACAGTTCAACAAACCATTTGTTGCTCAGAAGTGGAAATTCACTGTGGAATGGTGTTAATTTTGCCAGTAGCAAGTGATAAAAGGGTGGTTTGGCATATGTTTGCAAGACCTAAATGTGGACTAGTAATGAGGTGGGAAGACATTTAACATTTTGAAAGAGTATGGAATTAGGAGCTGGGAGAAGGGGCAGAGTATTATGCAGGGGAAAGAGTGCTTAATGTAGAGTCAGATGTAATGGGCTGAGGCTTGAGTTGATGCACTGAGGTCCCAAGCAGTGAGGCTAAATAGTAATTGGGCTATACTCTATTAATATACATGCTTGGATAAAGAATGGCCCCCGCCCACTCTCCGTGCAAGTCCTTATGTGTTGTATAGGAAATGACGATTTTGGTGGGTGGAGGCAGAGAGAGACAGGAAGAGAGGCTGGGGGAGATTGAGCCTGGGTTCTATGCTGGTAGCTGCTGGTCGTATGGCTGCTGATCTAGCTAGCTTCTTGACTCAGCTGCACACATTGCTATCGCCCATTCTCTTCCACCTCCAATCTTTCTTCACTGAGAATAAAGATTGACGATTTTTCCCTAACCTGAATTCCTGACTTGGGCTGATTTTAAAATACGCGATCTTCACAGTCAGAAGATCCTTGTCCAAATCCTGCCATGGCACTCAATCACCTATGTGATCTCAGGGACATTGCTTGCCCTGTTGTCTCAGTCATAACCTCATTTTACCTAGGAAAATTTTATGTGATTCTGGGTTTATAGATATATAAAATAAGTATACAAATCAAATATTTACTGATAATAAATTATAAAGTAATGTATTTTAAAACAATTCTTTGGTATACACACACACTCACACACACGCACATATATATAATTTTACCATTAATTTAAAAAAAGAAGGCAAATTTGCATATTAATGAGATGGCTGTATTTGTTTATTTTTACATAAAGAATTAAATCTTGGCAAAAATTTGATATCTTTTACTGTTGCCAAAATTTTCATGACCCCCACATTCAGTTATGCAACACCATATGGAACTACAATCCATAATTTAAGATGATTTTGCTCTATAGAACTTTTTATTCTTGTCAGCAAAGATTTGAGCAGATTCCTTAAAGACAATAGAAGAGGATAAAATAATGTCAAATGCACTGACTCTGAGATCAATATTCTCTTCCTGATATAATGTTGTCTCTTTTATTTCCTGTAGTTACCATGGCATATGGTGTTCATGACTTACTGTTGCTGAAAGCATTCCTTACTTAATGGCCTACTCTCTAGTGAAGAGTTGTTCCAGATTTATCTAAATCTGGACCTGTGACAATCCATTGCCTTGCCTATATGGAAAATTTTTCAACTTGTGTAGGACCTGCTGGAGCTGATATGCCATTGACATGGATTTCATAAATGGAATTTTTAAGGTTTGCAAATAATTTTTCTTTAATTATTTCTGAATTTATGGAATAAAACAACAATTTTCATAATGTATTGTAGTAAATATTGTAGTACAATAAAAAGACAACTGTACACGAACCTACAAATCTGTCATACACAATTTATTCCTTTTGAAATACAAAAAAAATGCAAACTTTTTTCTTCCCTCTTCCTACCATAGAGGTAGCTACCATTAGACACAGATATAAATGTATGAAATTGTTCTATATATGCTTCTATTTAGCAGCTATAGATAGGATCCTTCTTTATATGCCCTTTATAGTTAATTTAGGTATTTATAATAAACTAAATAACTTATTTGCTCAAAGTTATTCTTAAAACAATAGTGCTATTACTGCATACCAAATGTTCTCTTGGTTCTGCTCATTTCACTCTTCATTTTTCATGCAAATCTTTCCGTGTTTTCTTTTCTAAAGTCATTGAACTCAACATCCTACATCAAGATAAAGCAAAAGAGATCATAATGTAAATAAATTAGGAGAGCAAGGGACAGTTTACATGTCAGATCTTCGGAGAAGGGAGGGATTTACAACCAAGAAAGAAAAAGAGAATATTACAAAATGAAAAAAGTGGACAATTTTGATTACATTGTATTAATTTTTTTTTGCACAAACAAAATCAATACAACTAAGATTAAAAGAGAAGCAGAAATCTGGGAAACAATTTTTACAACTGGTTTTTCTGATAAAGGCCTCATTTCTAAAATATATAGAAAACTGAGTCAAATTTATAAAAACACAAATAATTTCTAATTTATAAATGGTCAAAGAATATGAACAATTTTCAAATTAGGAAATGTAAGCTATGTATAATCATATAAAATACTCTACATCATGATTGATTAAAAAAAAGCAAATTAAAACAACACTGGGGTACTACCTCATATGTATTAGATAGGCTAAAATGATAGAAGAAGAAAATGATAAATGTTGGAGAGGATGTGGGAAAACTGGGACACTAATGCATTATTGGTGGAATTGTGAACTGATATAATCATTTTGGAGAGCAATTTGGAACTATGCCCAAAGGGCTCTATAAAACTGCATTTCATTTGATCCAGCAATGCTACTACTGTGCTGTATCCCAAAGAGATCATAAAAGGAGGAAAAGGACCCACATGTACAAAAATGTTTCTAACACCTATTTTTGTGGTAGCAAGCAACTAGAAATTGAGTGGATGCCCATCAATTGGTGAATGGCTGAATACGTTATGGTATATGAATGTAACAGAATATATTTTTCTTTATAAAATGATGGGTAGACAGACAACACACTTCTCAGATTGGCTAGTTGACAGGAAAAGATAGTGATGAATGTTGAAGGGTGTGTGAATGTTAAGGAATATTGTTTTTATAAGAAATGACCATCAGGATGATTTCAGAAAGTCATGGAGACTTACATGAATTGATGCTAAGTGAAGTGAGTAGAACCGAGAGACTATTATACACAGCAACAACAAGATTCTGTGAGGATCAACTCTGATGGACTTGGTTCTTTACAATAATAAGATGATTTAGTCCAATTTCAAAAGACTTGTGATGGAGAGAGCCATCTGCATCCAGAAAGAAGACTAAAGGGACTGAATGTAGATTACAACATAATATTTTCACCTTTTTTTCATTAGTGCTTGCTTATTTTCTCTTATGTTTCCCTTTTTGATCTGATTTTTCTTGTGCAGCATGATTAATGTGGATATATATATATATATAAACACACGCACACACACACACACACACACACACATATATATATATATATATAAATGTGAAGTACACATGTTTAACATATATTGGATTACTTACTGTCTAAGGGTGGGGGAAGGGAGAAAGAAAAATTTGAAACACAAGGTTTAACAAGGGTGAATGTTGAAAACTATCTTTGCATGTATTTTGAAAATAAAAAGTTATTATTTTTAGAAGATAATAGTAAGCATAAAAAAGTATTTTTTTATGCTTTCAAAAGTCTTACTTTCTAGAGGATACAGGGAAGATGGCAGAATATTTCAGAAAGTTTCAAGCTCTTCATATTACTCTTACAAACAAAATAAAATTTTGTTTAAGAGCAAAAATGGACAAGTGAAAAACAAAAAACACTTGTGGCAGAACACAAGTCCTCTGGGACAAGAGAAAACCCAAAGAAAGATCTCAGGACCAAGATTTAACCCATGTGAAGTGTAAACACCTTCAGGGTAGTTCCACAGAAATATTTTCAAGCATAGAATCCTGGAGCCATCTGGTATTGGAGGGAGCCTCTGTACAAATCAAAGGAACTTTCACCTCCCAAGCAGCTTTGGGAGTTGGGTCTGAGTTTGAGACTCCTAATTAGGAACTCTAGGCCCAGTTGTGTGGCTGTGATAGGACCTAAGCAAGACGGAATCAGCACACCTGGTGAGTGTAGGAGCTTTGGGTTTGGGGTTCTAGTTCAAAGAGGAGAGCTGAATTGAAGCTAATGGCACCTTATCTTCCAGCCTTCCCCAACCTAGGATTAGAGCTGTTTATGTTAATAGTTTTCATTTTAAAAATAAGAGCAAGCAAAGAAGAAAGAAACCAATCATAGAAACTTACAACATGAATAGGGAATATATATATATATATATATATATATATATATATATATATATGTGTGTGTGTGTATATATACATATATATATATATGTATATATACACACATGTATTTATCAGAACCCATGGGATGATTCAAAATGTGTAACAATAAATTTCTATTTCAAGAAAGCATATATAGTAATAGAAGAGATTATATTTATGATGGTCCATCTTTTCTTTGCTTCCTTGTAAGTTATCTTTTTTACTTTATTCTTTTGTCATTTATTTTATAAATGAATATTTATACAATTTATACTAGAGAGATAACATGAGAAAAATGTTTTGCAAAAATTAAAATCATAGTGCTGGGTACATGACAAATTTTGTCTTATTTTGTTTTAATTTTACTTTTCTGTCTTTCTTTTTCTATTTCTATTTTTCTATTTTGTCTTTTTCTAATTTTATATTTAGTTTTACATAATTAAATATTTAAAAACAGATATGAATGTTATGGAATATTATTGTTTTATAAGAAATGATCAGCAGGATGATTTCAGAAAGACCTGGAGAGACCTATGTGAGTGAATAGAACTAAGAGGACATATTACACAGCAACAAAATTATGTGATGATTAATTCTGACAGATGTGGCTCTTACAATAATGAGGTGATTCAGGCCAATTTCAATAGACTTGTGATGGAGAGAGCCATCTGCATCTAGAAAGAGGATTGTGGGGACTAAATGTGGAATATAACATAGTATTTTCACCTTTTTTGTTGTCATTTGCTGGCTTTTTATTTTTTTTCTCATTTCTCCCTTTTTGATCTGATTTTTTTTTGTGCAGCATGATAAATGTGGAAATATCTATAGAAGAATTGTACATGTTTAACATATTGGATTGCTTGCTGTCTAGGGTAGAGAGAAAAATTTGGAATGCAAGGTTTTGCAAGATTGAATGTTGAAAACTATCTTTGCATATATTTTAAAAATAAGAAACTATTACTAAAAAAAATATTTGGACATAACAGCCTAAAGAAATTTCAGTAAAATAAAAACAGGAACAATAAGAGTTTTACTTTCTAATATAGCCAAAGAAGTTTCCCTTGCCTCCAGCATCAGCAGTTACACCAAAAACTTGTGTTTTTGTTGTTCAGTTCTGCTGAGCACATGACAATGTTTTGTTTTATTTTGTTTTAATTTTCCTTTTCTGTCTTTCTTTTTCTATTGCTTTTATTATTTTATATTCAGATTTAAATAAATGTATATTGGGAAAAAACAGGGAAAACAAGAATTTTACCTTCTAATTTAGCCAAAGAAAATCCCCTATCCTTAGCATCAATAGTTATACACACACATACCCATACACACACACACAAAATAAACAAACAAACAAAAAAGATTAGGGATATGTTTTTATAGTTCAGTTGAGGCCATTTGGGGTTTCCTTAGAAAGATACTGGAATGATTTACCATTTTCTTCTTAAATTTTTTTACAAATGAGGAAACTGAGTTAGACAGGATTCAGTGACTTGCCCAGGAGTAATTAAGTGTTTAAGGCCAGATTTTAAATAAGCATGTTGAGTCTTCCTGACTTCAGGACCCACAGTCTCCCACTGTAACCCTTAGCTATTCCTTAAATGATATGAGGGCAACTAAGGGCATAGAACACCAGTTCTAGAGTCAAAAAGACCTAAGTTCAAATTTGGCTTCTGACATTTACTAGCTGTGTGACTCTATGTATAGTAGATAGAATACCCAAAAGTGAAGATATCTTAGATTTGAATCTAGCTCTAACCTGCTCTGTATTCTGTCTCTAATTACCTCTCTCTCTACTACTTTTCTCCCCCAGATATAAAAATGAAAATGATAACAATTAAACTACTTAGGGTTGATGTGAGATTCCAATGGCAATGAATTAAAAGACCTTTGTAAAGCTTTAAAGTTTTGTATGATTATGTGATTATAAAACAATTCAAACACAGAAGCAAATTTGATTGGCTCTTTATTTTTCTATTTTTGAAAAAATTAGCTACTCAGAGTCCAACACATGAGGAACAAGAGTTCTGTAATTATCGGCACTTAGGTGGGTCCACCTAATAGCCTTTAGCCTTTCATAAGATTTTTGTAAACAGGATTTTTTGAACAAAATATTTCGGATTGTTGTTCTTGTTCAATCATTCAGTCATGTCTAAATCTTCATGACTATATAATATGTCAGGGTCTTCTATTCTCCACTATCTCTTGAATGAAGTCTGTCCAAGCTCATGTTTGTTGCTTCCATGACATTATCCATTCATCTCATCCTGTGCTGTCTCCTTTTTCTTTTGCCCTTGATCTTTTCCAATGTCAGGGTCATTTCTAGTGAGTCTTGTCTTCTCATCATGTGATCAAAATATTTAAGCTTTCACTTCAGAATTTGACCATCCAGTAAATAGTCTGAATTAATTTCTTTGAGTATTAACTGATTTGATCTCCTTGCTATCCAAGAAACTCTCAAAAGTCTTCTCAATAAATTCTGTGTGTTGTTCAGCTTTTGTTATAGTCCAATTTTTACATATGATAGTTTTGGCTATACAGACCTTTGCTGGCAAGGTTTTTAGTGTGCTATTCAGATTTGCCAGATATCCTGGGATGGATGAATGGGGACTGAAAATTATTGCTATACTTCATCCTTTTTATATTATGATATTCAATCACTCTGTCAAAACTGAATTCTGCACAACTAATCTATTTTTTTAAATAAAGAAAAAATTTGATTAGATTTTTTAATTGCTTAGTGTTGTTGGGTTCTATATTTTATAAAAGAGTTTCTTTTTCACACCTAATTTCCCAGCTTTGGAGAGGGGAAGGAGTATAGGAATTTGTTTCTTTTATTTAATAATTTTAAATGTTTAAAATTTAGTCTTAAATGTAAATATTTTAAAATGTATATTTAAAAGTAATATAAATAAATTTAAACTATAATATTTAAGAATAACATTTCATATTAAATTACTTTATATTAAGGGGATTAAATCTCACAAATAATTTGGTTTTGTTTACAAGTATATTTTTTATTTATATGATTCATGCTTTGTTTTCTTACTCTTCAAATTCTTTGCTTTTCTCTGTTTAGTGTCCTGGTGCCTGAAAATTCTGTTCACATTCAATTAAACCTAATGAGCATTTATTAATCACCTATAATATAACAGGCATTGCTGCATGGTGCAGAGAATACAAAGAGAACAGACAAAAATAGCCTCTACCTCCAAAGATTTCATAATATTCTACTGGAGAGAAGTCCAAATCATGGCTTGTAACAGTCATCTGCACTGACCTAGAATTCACCCTTGTCTTCGTATTTTTCTTAGAATCTCACTCTGCTAAATCCCTAACTATATATAGCCATGTTCTCCTCCACTATGATTTGTTTTTGCAAAATACTTTTCTCATATTATCTCTCTAGTATAAATAGTATAAATATTCATTTATAAAATAAATATATTCATACTACTTTAATTTATACTATATACTAATAATATATATGTAATACTATAAATAAAATAAATAAATAGTACAAATATTCATTATATATATTTCATATCAGCTTTCTAGTATAGTGAAAATATGATTAACCTCATTATATATATAAGGAAACTGAGATTCTTAAGAGGTTAGATGATTTGCCTATGATTAAAGCGCTAAATGTCTAAAACAGGAATAAAACTTAGTATTAATTAGCCAAAGGCTTGCACCATATCTGTTAAGGCACACTATGAATATTTGCAAAGATATTCACTTTTAAACATGCATAGCATATTAACAAGTAAATTTGGGAGTACATTTGGCTAAACAATTTTTTCCAACAGCCTTGAAAGTATACAAAGCATAGATAGATAGATAGATAGATAGTAAAGTTAATTATATAGACCCAGAATTATGATGAATTCTCTTACCCATGTACAATATATTCCTGTGTCATATTATCTGCTTTCATACAATCACACAAAATTCTTTTGATGCTTCAAAAGAAGGCAGTGTGGAGCTCCTAGAACGTGATCAGACGTCTAAGATTTCAAGGTCATCCACTACATCCTAGGTATTCACCATTTCTCTTGACTTTTCTTCTACCCAAAGTAGCAGAAGTAAGGATGATGACTTCGTGCATCTCTGCCTCACTTAAATCCAAATTATTCACAAATCAAGAAGACATCACCTATGTCACTGGTTCTCTTTGAAAATGGACAAATAACTACATATAATAATTTCATAGTGTTGAGCACATACTAAACTGCTAATAAATCATACAGATTGATTATTAATGTAAATATTATCATTATTGCCACTTCAAAGCAGCAAAGCTTAAGTATTGACAGTAACTATTGTGTAGCCAATGTATAGATGAGGAAACTAATACTGACAGAGATCACATGTCTTATCCAAGATTCCTTAGTAGAAGAATTAAGACTCACACTAAGATCTTCTGATTACATGTTCTGTTTTCTTAATCAATAAAATTATTTCTTTCTTTCCACATGGAGTCAGAGTGCTGCATTCCATTTAAAGGTGTCTGAATGGAAATTATATTTTTCCCTGCATTTTGATTGGCCAATGGGGACATATTTATATCTTTTCACTTTGGAATTGTAGAAGACATGGTCATATACAATTAGTGATTTAACAGGGAAATCAAAGAATCATAGATAAAAGCTGAAAGAGTCCTCAGAAACCATTGAATTCAAAAATCTCCATTTTTTTAATATGAGACTGGTGGTAGGGAGTGAGGAAGGAAACCACCTCCAATTAATGTAATTGAAAGAGGTCCAAATGTCTCAAATATCTGAATGAATGAGTCAATAAAAAGTAAATTTGTTGTGAATAAGTTCTTAAGCAATTTAAAAGCATTAAAAGAGTTTTGTCCAATCAGATGAAAGCCACACAGGAATATATTGTAAATATGTGAGAGAGTCAACCTAATTCTGGATCTATGGAATTAACATTATTACTACTTCTATCTACTATGTGAAAGTCAGTCCATCCATCCATCTATCTATCTATCTATCTGTTTATATAATAGTACATGCCAGTACTGTGCTTTTCAAATATTATTTCATCACGTCCTCATGTCAATCCTGAGAAGTAAATGCTAATATTATCCTCCATTTTATAGTTGAGGAAACAGGCAAACAGGAGGAAAGTGCCTTGCCAAAGGTAATACACCTAGTAAGTGACTGAGGCAGGTTTTGAACTCATGTCTTCCTGAATGTAAGTCCCAAACTCTAGCTACTACATCTCTTATTTGCCTGTATATATAACAAAGAAAACTAATTTGGAATCATCTAATCCAGTGCTTACAGTTCCTTAGAGGGAATTACATTTGGTGAGAAAGGAAGAAGTTTTCCCTCTCTGTTCTTTCCTCATAGGTGATAATTCTGTAAATTTCAAAAAGTCAAAAGATCTGAAGTTCCAATTGCTTTTAGAAGCAATGTCCATCATAGTTGATAGCATCACTTATAGAGCAATCCTATGGAGCAGTAGCTGATAGTAGTTTTTATATAAAAAATTGGGAGATATACTGATAACAAACCACTATAAAGGAATCTACAAGGTCATTGATTCCTAGATCCCAGAAGGCTAAACCTAAGAAGAAATTCATGAGGTCTACAGAGGAAGACCTCATTAAACAAGATCTGTTATATCTTTGCCACATGTATTCTCTACCCATGACTTCACGCAAATTTTAGTCTGAGTTTGAGCTTATTCTCTTCAGTCTCCCTTATATGTACAAGGAAAATTTGATCTGAGAGAATTATTTCAGTAATAATTATTTTTGATATACCTGCTTAGTAAATTCTCTTTCCAAAATCTGGCAAATAATCAATGGCAGGCACACCTTCTTTGGAAGCTCCTGAGCAATAGTACTAGATCTAAGGATACTCAGGGATACCCCGAGAGCACTAAATAGGAGTAGCAGGAACCCTTTCTGGACCCATTCAAAAACATGGATGGGGTGGGGAGATTGGACATAGAGGAATGATACAGACATACATACTCAAAGGAAGAGGTGGGTGATTTGTACAAGATCACACAGGTAAAAAATATCAATGGAAGGATTTGAACCTAGTTTCTCTGACTCCAATATCTGAAGCTCTTTCTGCATTCTTAAAAAAACATATATATATTTGTCTTGTTTCCTAGAACTCTGTTTTAAGATTTTGTTTTAAGGCTTGGCTAGAAGAAAAGAAAGGAAGGAAGAAATAAAGCAAGCAAGAGAGAAAGAAATAAAGAAAGAAGAAAGAAAGAAAGAAAAAAGACAAAAAGAAAGAAAGAAAGAAAAAGAAAGAAAGAAAGAGAGGAAGAAAGGAAGGAAGAAAAAGAAAGAACAAAAGAAAGAAAGAAAGGAAGGAAGGAAGGAAGGAAGGAAGGAAGGAAGGAGGGAAGGAAGAAAGGAAGAAAAAGAAAGAAAGAAAGAAAGAAAGAAAGAAAGAAAGAAAGAAAGAAAGAAAGAAAGAAAGAAAGAAAGAAAGAAAAGAAGGAAGGAACGATGTGAAATGGACAAAAGACTGGCCCCCTCATTCCTGGGTAGGGGCCTCAGGCTTATGGGTAGACATTGCTCAAACTAAATTAAGGGAA
Organism: Sarcophilus harrisii; assembly: GCF_902635505.1. Lineage (NCBI taxonomy): Eukaryota > Metazoa > Chordata > Mammalia > Dasyuromorphia > Dasyuridae > Sarcophilus > Sarcophilus harrisii. The sequence goes on along the minus strand of NC_045426.1, from coordinate 571,503,358 downwards.
GTGTTATGTTCAAACTGGGCCCCATCCCCTGGTTCATGAGACCCTAGACAGCATTGCAAAACATGTCGACAGGTTCCGTTGTGTGCTCACTCCCATCCAGACATATCCCCATTGTAAATGAGAAACTGTCAGTGATTTCTGAAAATTTGTAACCACAAGGCTGTACCAGGATATGGCAAACATGCTTAAAAGTGTACCTCGCTAAAGGTTCGGGACTGATCTCTGCTAGCCTGTCTAGTGGAAGTCAGTCCTGGCCTGCCAGCTATTAAAGGATGCTTTAAATTAAATAATCTGGTCTGCGCTATTTATCTTGTGTCTGTCCATTTCAGAAGGAAGGAAGGAAGGAGGAAAGAAGGAAAGGAGGAAAGAAAAAGAAAGAAGGAAAGGAGGAAGAAAGGAAATCAAGGAAGGAAGAAGAAAGAAGGAAAAAGGAAAAGAAGAAAAGGAGGAAGAAAAAATGACAGAAACACAGGAAGGAAGGAAAGAAGGAAGGAAGGAAGGAAGGAAGGAAGGAAGGAAGGAGAAATACTGAAAAGTTGGGTCTCCACAGTGTTGTAAGCTTCAGATAGTATAAAATAAAGGATACCACTGACCAATGAGTTTTCAGAATATGAGAGTTTAAGGAAAGTTAAAATTCCACAGAATAATTAAATTTTAATCTCTCAGAAGCCTTGAGCAAATAAGGAACTGTGGAGCTAGGAAGGCACAGATGGATTCAGCCAATCAGAAAAAGTCTTGTGGTTTTGAGAAAACCACAAAATTTAAGATAATAGCTGATCTAGCCCAAACTAGTTGGGGGTCAATGATCTGACTTGACCAAATCATTATTGCCTTTTTAATAGGCTAACTGAATATTAAACAATGCATCTCTTAGGAGGAGTTTTCCACCATTTTTGAAAATGGTGTGTATAATGAGGAAGGGGAGACAAGCTTATATATATTATACATATTATATACATATGTACATACATATACACACAGATACACACATACAAATACACACATATATATACACATTACATCTATATAGTGGGTGTATAAGAAAGATTGTAACCCAGAAGGGAATGAACCAATCAATTCTCTGAAGGGAGGGACTGTGCCAAGCTGTCAAGTGTAAAGATTCTCTAGTATCTATGCTCAGGGCTTCCTCTTCCCCAAGAAGAGCAGAGCCCACTTTTTGCCAGAAATAAAAAAAAACAATTCCTTGAGATTATTCTTTAATAAATTTTCCTTGATACATGATTTTTGTGTCAAAAGTATGTTTCTAATAGAGGGAAAAAAGGAAGGAAAGAAGGAAAGGAGAAAGAAAGACAAGAAAGGAGGGAGGAAAGAAAGAAGAGAAGAAGGAAAGAAGGGGGGAAGGAAGAAAGAAAAGAAAGAAGGAAAAAAGAAGGAAAGAAAGAAAAAAGAAAGAAGTGGGTGAGCAGAATAGCGGCATATGTGTACCAGAGCTGCTAAAGGATGAAGTATCAGGCTCCCAGCATTTCTCTGCAGCACAGTTGCTTATCAATGAAGCGTGCATGCAGCCTAATTAACATAATTGGAACTACTATAATTATGCTATCATTTTGTTTACTTTAGCACATTCTGTTGAGGTATATGGGTAGCAATATTTGCTATTGAAATATTGCCCCCTTGCTGCATCCAGGCTGTTTAATCATCCTGTTTATCTTACCTTATTTGTAGTGCTATCCTGCTACTCAGAGGTGAGGGAAGTGTTAAGTCCGCAGAGCCCTAAAAGGAGATGAAAAGGAAAACAATGAAACTAATCAAGATAACTGCACAGCAGAAAGCTCCAAGTTTGGGCAGTTTGCAAAAAGCACTATGGAAAAATAGCACTCCCTCATTCGAAGCATTCAATCCAATAAAGAAATGAAGGAAATTGATTTTAAACAAAATACATTCATCATCCTTGTTTTGCCCCTGTGTTTTAAGCAATGGAAACAAAGTTCCATCTCCTTGAGGGAAACAGTATGAAGTCATAAAAGCTCAGGAAAGCTCATTTAAACTTGTCTACCAAAATAGCACCAAGAGACTTGATCTGTTGGGGCTGTTGGGGCTTTAAAAGTAAGATTACAGTGACCATAGGAAAACTATACCTTGTGATACATTGTATCTATTCCCAACACCTCATACTATTATCAGTGCTTTCCAAAATCTGGCAAATAGACAATGGCAGGCACATCTTTGCAAGCTCCTGAGCAATAGTACTAGAAATCCCAATGATGGATACCCTTAGAGCACTAAATAGAAGTAGCAGAAATCCTCTCCTGGATCCTATTCAAAAACATGGATGGGGTAGGGAGAATGGCCATACAGGAATGCTACAGACATTAGTCAATTGTTCCTAATTCTTATGTTTCTGTTAAACCAGAGAGAGGGAGAACTTTGTGAAATTGTAGTAAGAGGGAGTTTATGCCACAAATACCATAAATGTCACCTAAGGGAAATAGGTTACATCCTAATTAAGCTTATTTTTCTTTTTTTCTCTTTTCCTATATATATTTCTTTTTATTTATTTAATTTAAAATATTATTTTTCCTATTACATGTAAAGCTAACTTTTAACATTTATTTGTGTAATATTTTGAATTCCACAGTTTTTTCTCCCTCCTTTTTTTTAACTTCCCCTCTCTTCATGGGTTTATCTTTCTTAATAATAAATTTTTCATCAAGCATATATTAAGAACTTCATTATGTGCTAGGCACTGTGCTAAGAACTAGACATATAGGAACAGAAGGAAACAGGTTTTACCTTCAAGAACTTATGTTGTTTTTTTCTACTGATAACGTTTCTCAGTGTCCTCCAAATGCAGTATATCATGGCAAAGCTCCTTTCATGATAGCCTAGGTATAACTCTGGCTATTTCCAACACAGATACCTAGGATTAACTGTCCCTTCTAACAAATTTGGTATTCTGGACTATGTTCAAAGGAGGAATGGTAAAGAAATTTGAAATCACATCATTTGAAAAAGCTACTGAAAGATCTTAGAATAGTTAGCCTGGAAAAAGGGCAATTTACAGGAGCAGCATTATAGTAATAAGAGCTGACATTTCTGTAGTACTCTACAAAGCAATTTCCTTACAACACCACTGTAAGGTGGAAAGCATATTATCATCATTTTAAAGATGAGGACGCAATGTCAGAAGGATTAAGTGACTTTCATAGGCTCATACAATTATAGAGGTTGGTTTGGGCTCAAACTCTGAACTTTTGACTCTGAGATTGGTTTTCTTGACATGATATCACATTAATTATTGATAGCATCATTTGAGGAAATCAGGCAGAGTTTCTTGGACATGGAGTGAAAAACTAGATTCAAGGGTACCAAGAAATTGTAGTAGGAACTTGTAGGTGGGAAATTTGGATTGCAATCTTGTCTCTGACACAAGGAATCAAATGATAACCACTCTATGTTTAAAGTTTTTGCATCTGTCAAATAGTTCCTAAACTATTGACCTCATAAGGTTGTTGTGAGAAAAGGATACTCTAAATCTCAATGTGCTATAAAAATGTGAATGGTTGCTATTATTCAGTTCTAAGGAACTGGAATTCATTTTCTCATAACAAGGAATTTCCTACGAGTTGAAATTATCTGAAGAGGAATTGTGCTATCTCATTAAATGAAATATTAAATATCACTTCATATATTATTTCATATGATTATCCTTAGTGATTTTTAGGTAGAAGTGACATATCACTGGGTTAAAGATTTTATAGTATATAATAATAATAATAACAACAGACTATATAACTGAATTATAGAACATAGGATCATAGGTAAAATGACTGAGGCAGGATTGAAATTAAGGTTTTTAAGATTCTAAGCCCAGTATTTTGCTACCTAATAGCTTCTCATACTTCAAGTAAGAGTTGGGATAGATAACCTTAATTCCTTCTTACTCTTTAATTCCATAGCCTTCAAGGTTAAAGAATATGTATTTACACTTTCAAAGTTAGTACTGAAGTACTGAAGTACTGAAGGTGTTTAAAGTAATTTGAAAATTACTTTTGTTGTTATTTTTCTCTGAAGAGAATGTGTGGCCTTAGTAGTGCTTATCGTTTCTACCAGCAGAATTATGCCAAGGAAAGCAGATGTCAATGTCACATCCAATGAATGGAATATTGGGGTTTTCATAACTACTCTTCCAAGGAGTATAAACAGCATAGTGTAGATATCAATAAAACAGGAGGAAGCATGCTCTGTGCCCTCTCATCCCACAGAGATCTCCAAAGGATTCTAACACATTTTGCCTACATTTTCTGCATTCCCTCTTAGGCACCAGAAGAACTGAGAAAGCTGGTAATATGTCCCCCATCCCCATTTCTCTTAAAGGAATATCACATTTTCTTTGCACAAGCTCAATATATGAAACACTAATTTACTAGATGTTTTTATTTACTAATTGCTATTTGACTTTTCTGATTTTATTCTGATTCCATTCCATTTTGAAGGTTTTAAATGTACATGACATATATTCTTGAAGGACAGTTCTATCATCTATTTTACCCTCCAGAGTTAGAATTCTAAAAGTACTCTGTGAGACTAATTAAAAATTGGTCAGTGAGTCAACATTCCTGGCACACTTCACCTTGTGATGGAGTAGATCAGAACCAAAAAGAATCAGAACAAAACTAGGAATCAGGAAGATCTATATTCAGGTCCTGCTTCAGACATAGACTATGAATCAATCAATAATATTTATTAAGCATCTACTATGTTCCAGACACTGTTAAACCCTTGGAATACAAAAGAGGCTTTCAAGAAGCTTACAATCTAATAGGGACAATAACATTCAATTAATATGTACAAAATAAAGTATATACAGAATAAATAGAAAATAATTAGAAAATGGAAAGAATAGAAATTAAGTGAGTGAGGAAGGCTTCCTATAGAAAGTGAGATTTTTATTTGGAACTTAAAAGACTACAATGGGAACTAAAAGTGTGAACCTAGGTAGATCACTTAATTGCTCTGTTTCCATTTCCTCATGTATAGAATGAAAAGGTTGGATCTGATGGCTTCTAAGATCCCTAAATCTATGATCCTATGCACAGGGACCTTAAGGAACATTCCTAATAAATAGTAACTGACATTTATGTAGTACTTTCAAATCTACTGCTTCTTTTATAATGAGCACTCTTCTATCTACTGAGTCATAGTGATTCAATGAGGTATACAAATAGGGGATTTTAAGTTCTGGCTCTTCCACTTATCATGCATGTGACTATGATTAAGTATATTAACTTTCTTGGGCTACACTTCTTTCTATGTACAAATTTTCTGGGTAAAACAATGGGGTTTGGACTACATAGACTAAAGAAATCCCTTCTGTTTCTGAATCAATGATCCTGATCTTATCCCATCTTACAAATGAGGAAACTGAGACTCAGAGAGCTTGACTGACTTGTTCTTAATGACATACCTAAAAGTGTTGCATACAGAACTTAAATCTAGGACTCTTGACTCCAAGGTTAGTGATCTTTCCATTATATCACACTATCTATCTGATATATAAATCCCTGAAAAATATGTCTAGCCACTAATTGAATGCCTCTGTGTAAAGTAAAGTCATTACTCTCTTACTAAGAAAACCTTTCCCATTTTGGACAACTCTCATTGTTAAGCAATTTCCTTTATACTGAGTTAAATCTGCCTCTTTTTGATTTCCACAGTTTAGGAATTGTTGTTTGTTTGTTTGTTTGTTTTTTAAACAGAATTTGGCTTTATTATATAAACGGTACTACATAATAGCTAGAAACATCAACATTTTATGCTACATTAAGAAAAACACAGTGTCCTTAACCCAGAAAGGTATAGTTTTATTGTACTGTGACTGAATGAGATCAAATCAAGAATATTCTGTACAGTTCTGGGTGCCAGTTTTGGAGAAGACCACAGGGATGTTAAGGAATGTCCAGAGAAGTTGATGAAAGCTCTAAAGACTATATGATTTGGGGATCAACTAAAGAAATTAATACATTTAGTTTGGAAAAGAGGACAATTAAGGGATCTGTAATAACTATCTTCAAATGTTTAAAGAACTATCATATGGAAAGTGGATCAGGCAGTAGGATAAGGAATACTAATTGGAAGAACCAAACAGGCAGATTTCAGGTATATAAAAGGACTGGCTTTCTATCAATTCTCTACAAGTTAAATATCAAACCATCCAAGGGGGATCTCCTTTCTTCTACTGATAGACTTTATGATGAATTAGATGTCAATTTCGTAGACTTAGTCAAACATCAAAGCTACTAACTGTACAACATATTGCTAATAAAACAACCAAAAGTTATATTTAGATATCTCAACAATGAATTGTCCTTAAGAAAGATCATGACCAGTGTTACTTCTAAATCATTAACAGTAACTACTGAATTTTCCCTGAACATTAGAACTACAGTTCCACAGTTCAGCTCTCTTGTTTGAAATCTCTCAAGATTTCTCTTCGGGATTGTTTTTCTACAGTATATTTTCTCTAAAGGAAAGAAAGAAAAATGCCTCAAAAGGGTACCGCAAAATAGAAGCTTACAAGTCAAGATTGTCGGGCCAATTTGGAGACATTATAGAAAGACTAAAGTATAACTCAGATAAGATATCCTCTGAGGTCTGTTTGGGACAACAAGACCTACCCAAATTGACTACTTCAGAGATCACTCAAAAGAGAGCAAAATTATTTATTAGGATCTCAAGAAGTGGACCCCCTCCTGGTCTGAGCCAAATTCACATCAGGAGAGAGCCACTCCCTTGAAAATATTACAGTTTTTATACATTCAGACAGAGAACCTCCAAAATCCCACCCTCTATATGTTGTGATTGGTCACATAAGTCTATATTCCCACTTGGTCAGTGGAATGTAGTAGATAAGGTGATATACAGCTTCTTTGGCCACATACATGTTTTTAATCCCTTCTTTGTACAATGGAATGTAGTCCAGGCCTTTTCTAAAATCATGTGACTGGGGCCTAGAGGCTTGATCTACTTTAGCTAACAGTATCTGATCAATATGTGCTTAATCTATAAGTTCTTCACCTTTCCACATAGGTCTATTTCAACTCTCAAATTCTGCTCCTATTTTTCACCTTAAGGGCTAAGGGAGAATAAGTTTATTCCCTTCCTCATTAAAATACTTCAAATATTCAAAAGTAGCTCTTATGCCCTAATCTTCTAAATCTTTTCTTTTTAGGATAAAAAAGGGCCATAATTTCAGCTAATCTCCAAATTATGTGGTTTTGATTTTCATGACATTACTCTCCTCTGAACGTGCATCCATTTATCAATATCTGAAAATGTGATTATAAAATTTAGGATCTCAGATTTTATGAACAGCAAAACCTATGATATTTTTGATCATGGGCATAGAGATTTAAATAATTCCAGGTTTGAAACTGAGAAAATAAAGCCACAAAAATAGTGAAGAGATGCAAATTCTATTCTGTTTTTATCTCAATGGAGCTCCTACTTTCAGGATTGAGTGTGGATAAATGAAAGCCTTCCATCACCATGAAATATTAATTTTCTTTTTCTTTATGCATCAATTGCCTGCAGGACTACTAAGCTTTTCATAGGTGACCATGTGAGCAGTAATTGTCAGAAGTCCTAACGACTCTAAAATGACAAAGAATCTAAGAGTTCTGTTCTAGGGTTAAAAAAACATGTTTTGAATGCATCAAGGGGTATCAGAAACATTACTGAAGATTCATAGGATCCTAAATCTAGAACTAGAAAGAACCTTAGTGGGTCTGGAGCCTTAGTTATACAATAAGTTGGGGACATGGCTCTAAAGGACCTATGTTCATTCTATACTGGTGTTGAGCATAGGACCAAGTAGCCATTGTTAAACTTCAGTTTTTGTCTTATTCCAAACATGGAGAGAGGGAAAGATTCAGTATTTTTGTATCTTGTTTTAGAGTTGTTTCTTACTTTTTGCAACCTCATCTGAGGTTTTCTTGGCAAAGTTACTGGAGTGGTTTGCCATTTCCTTGTCCATATTGTTTTATGATGAGGTAAACAGGATTAAGTGACTTGACTAGGGTAACACAGTTGAAGTCACATTTGAACTCAGGCTTTCCTGACTCCAAATCTAGCATTGCCACCTAATGGCAATATGTTCCATTACAACATGAAATGGTGAGGAAATTTTTTTATTTCTAATTTATACATATAGATATGTCAATAATTATATAAGTATACATCTGTATATGTATATGTATTAATAGATGTAAATAAATAAAATCATAGATATATAAAAACAGAGATATTGAGAGAAAATATCTAAGGGAAAAAAGCCATATACATAAAGCCACCAGATGTAACCTAGCAATAGGGGGTTATACTTTCTAATAAATACTGACGGACTTCCCTATTCAGACATGAGTCTCATAGGCTTAGTCAAACTTCAATGTAATTAGCTTTATAATTTATTACTGATAAAGCCCAAAGCTATATTTAAATATTTAAACAATCTGTGAAAAACATCACAACTAGAATCACCTTTAAACCATCAACTTAAAGCGTTGACTTCTCCAAAGATTCTAGAATTAGAGTCCTACCATTAAGCTCTCTCAGGTCAGTGATAATCTCTCAAGAATTTTCTTCAATATATCTTCTCATCAGTATATTTTCATAAAATTCAGTTTTGTTTTAATGTGCCTCACCCAGCTCTCCCAAATATAATAGTTAATTCACCCCATGTCTTAGGAAAGATGTTCTCTTGCTCCCTTCTTTCTGCATTTCTTGATCCCAAGACTTCCTGATTTCAAGGTCAGCTGTCTATTCACTATACCTCTCATTATGAAATAATGGGCTACTGAAGTTTTCACTTAGTCATAATCTATGTATATCAGCATTTGCCTTTTAGGAGCTTCTCCTCTCCCAGATTTTCTACCTGAAACTCTTGCCTCAATCTACCTGTATCTGAGGATTGGTCAATTGTCTATAAGGATATATACATATATATATATATATATATATATACACACACACGCACACACATGTATATATATATATATATATATATATATATATATACATACATATACACATACACATATATACTTATATACATATATACACACACATATGTATATATATACATACATATACACATACACATATATACTTATATACATATATATACACACAGGTATATATATACATACATATACACATACACATATATACTTATATACATACATATATATATACACACATATATATATACCGGTCCAGAAAATCCTCATTTACCACAGTCCAGCCTCTTTACTGCTCCCTCAGATCCTCCATCCTCTGCTGTTTTGCTTTCTTCTCTCCATTCCTGTTTCTATTTTCTTGAACTCTGGACTTCCCACTTTCCCAGTCCCTCTGACTTTTATTTTTAATTAGTTCTTGGCTATCTATATTTAACATATAACAAATATTTTTGAGTATCTAGTCAAGACATACTTATTAAGTGCTTTCTATATACAAGTCTGCAATATCACTGGCATCTTTGATACTTACTGCCCTACTTATTCTTGGCCTATGCCATGATTTTTCCTAATATTGCTCTGGTTTGTGATCTTATTCTGATTTAACCTGCCAACCTGGTTATTCAAATCTTACTTCTGCTTCTCTGACCTATAAGTTACAATCTACTGTTGCCCACAAAACTTTGGAAAATCCATTCAAAATGCCACATATGTGATTAGGAAAAATAGAACTGAGCATCTAAAATTATTAATTCAAATCATAGCTCTCCCACTCACTTTTCATGTAGTGTTGAGAAATTCATCCAAATGCTTAGTGGCTTTATTACTTCATCTGTAAGTAATTATCAGATTGCATATCTCTCTTTGCTTTATGAGAAAGAAAAACATTCAATCCTTTTCTATTTCTGTTCATCTAACAAGATCTCCTTAGATATTATATTATTGTATTCTAGCTTCATATTGTCCAAAATCATAAGATCATATATTAAAAGACAAAAAAGTTACTTAGACCAAATCCCTATTTTACACAAGGCTTAGAGAGAAAATTGCCTTAGCTCATACAATTGTGATAGACAGGAATAGAGCCCAAGTTTTTTCACTCCAAATCAAATCCCCTCTCCATTATTACATACTGCCTTCTCTCCTTCCTTGCTTTCTCTCCAAAGAGTTTTAGACTCTATCTGGATACACCTCCATCCATTTCCTTCTCAAAGATTTCCTAGGGATTTGATTTTCATTTCTTCTTATACAAAATGTTGAAAACATGGGTAGTCAATTAGCTGCCTGCCTTTCCCATTGCACTGGTGTCTCCATCTGGAAAATGAGGCTAAAAATATTTACCAATTCTAGGGCTATTCTGTGGGGAGGCTAATTTAAGTTATGTTTACAAACTGCTTCTTATGTTCAAAGAGCTGAATCAATAGTAGGTATTCTGATTCTAGTTAAAGGGAAGCACAGTGGAGAGGTATAATGGAGGAAGTATGATACATCCAGTGGTTGTCTTGGTCTGCACATGGTCGTAATTCCCCAATGTTCTCTCTTTGAGACAGATGTTTCATAGGAACCTTGCCAAAACACATGCATGTTCTGTTAGCAGTGAAGAAGTTAAATAGAAAGCCACTTCCTCTTCCCTCAATGCATGCTTGGAAATCAGAAACTATAATGAAATGCATATGTGGCATTTTTTTTCACAATATGTTAGGTTGGTGGTTTTAATTATTATCATACGTGCCATATTTAATCTGGTAGAACATGTGAAAATGTTTATATACTTTTACATTATGGTTTAACAACACATATAAACATTTAGGTACAAAAGGATTATAAATTTTGTTAAAGGCATAGAATTACTGTCAAAAAAGGAGAAAACTTTAGCAGTTCTCCCTGTATTTTTTGAAAACCTTTTGTTAGCAAATGGACTATTTCAGAAAGTAAAACTGCAGGAGAAACCAAATTGAGGAAATGAGACTGAAATGTGTCAAGTAAACAAAAAGCTCTTTTTAGGAACAGTCTTTCAGAGTTCCATGATATTTGTAGGATTTTAGAGCTGGAAGAGATCATTTAGTCCAAAGTACTTATTTGCCAAACTTGGAAATATAAGTACTGAGATGCCTCGCCATGCAGCTGGTGAGTGATAGAGCCAAACCCAAGTTACCTGTTCTCAGGAGTCCTACTGTGTTACCTCATTCATTCTCTATAATGGTGATGCATTTGGGTTAGTGTGCCAAGGGATCTCATTCGGTCTGGATCACCTCACTCCCAATCATTTTTTAGTATGAGTCCAGTTCCCCTTATCTTGAGAATTTTAGTTCACTTTAACCATACTTCTTTTTTTAATATGGATTCTCCTCCCCAGTTCTCCTTCATGCTTCCCACACCCTCTCCACTCTTCTGTTGTTTCTGAACAAACATCTTACCTTTTTTTTTGAAAGTTTTCAAAGGATAGGACTCTGGTTTCCCTAGATATTTGCCTAGGTAGCCTAACAGGATAAATTTAAGTAGAAGTACAGGCAATACGTGGTATATTCAAGGAAATTGGAGGGAGAAGATTGAAGCTGACTACAAAGATTTTGAATTTCATCCAGCTACTTTTACAGGGGCTTTGATAACAGGTAGACATTGCCTTTGTTTTGTGGGGGGTGACACTCAATAGACTTTATTTTGTAATAAAAGGAAAACAGATTCAAGAAGAAGATTGACAGAAGATGGAGTTGAAGCTCTATGCTTCATGTTTGGTGTTACTTAATTGTCCCAAGTATCTTTAAAAGAGATTCCAGGGGGTGGGTTAGTGATGGTGCTCAGTTTCTTTCATTAAAGCATGAGAAAATTAATTTTGAACATTATAGATGACTCAAAAACCTATTTTTACTTGTTACATGCAATGCTAAACTTGATTCAGGAAAAGAAGATTTCAAATCTTGTCTTAAGCGCTTACTATCTAAGTCATTCTGGAAACATCTCTAAATCTCTTTCAGCATGTTTACTCAACTATTAACTGTGGATAACTTCACAGGGTTGTTGAGGAACAAATATGTTAACCTATGTTAAGTGCTTTGAAGCATTGAAGTACCATAGGAGTTCAAGATATTATTATTATTATTCAGGTTACTACCAAGAACAAATGGGAAAACCAAATTTGGGGGTTAGCCTGAACACACACACATATGTACATACTCACCCACACATATATTTTATTTGTACACAATTGTTTACATGCCTTCCTCATTAGATTTTAGATCTTAAATGACAAGGACTGTTTTTATGTTGTTTTGAAAATGTTTTTATTTTTTTCTTATGTCCCCAGCATTTACTGAGTGTCAGGCACTATATTAAGTAGCCTGACACCCAGTAAATGCTTAATAAATGCTTGATAAGTGGATTTGATTTATTTGTCTAATTGTTAAGAAATTTCTCTTTACATCAAATCTAAACCAACCCTGATCTCTGGGGTCAAGATAAAATTATAAAAGCATGTTATAGTAGATATCTCTGATCTTCACTGCAACATGAAATGTTTAGTTCTGGTCTTTGTTAATTCCTGTTCTATTTCACTAAGATTTTTCCCTAAATAAGCTTTATTATAAATTAATCAAACATAAGAAGTCTCCTGAGCACATTTTTAAAAATCTTGTAATTACTAAAATGAGAAACAATGTGACATTAGACTTAAGTTCTGCCCCTGACACAATGAAAAATATATTAAAGCAATTATTAGCAGCTATTTTGTCCAATTATATGCTAACAAATCTGAAATCTAAGTGATATGGATGAATGTTTACAAAAATATAAATTTTCCAGATTAACAGAAGAGTAATAAATAACCTTATCCTAGAAAAAGAAATTGAAGAAGTCATCAATGAGATCCCTAACAAAAATTACCCAGGATTGATTCACAAGGGAATTCTATCAAAGATATAAAGAAAAATGAATTCCAATATTATATAAACTGTTGGGGAAAAATCAGCAAAGAACGAGACCTTCCTAATTCTTTTTATGACACAAATATGGTGCTGATAATTAAATTAGGAAAAGCAAAAAAAAAAGGAAAAGAAAAAACTTAGTCCAATTTTCCTAATAAATATTGATGCAAAAATTAAAATAAAGTAAATAAATTAAATAAAGGAGGTTACAGGAATATATCACAAGGTTCATATGTTATTATCAGGTGGGATTTATACCAGGAATACAGGACTCATTCAATATTAGCAAAATTTTAATCATGATTAAGCATATCAATAGGAACAACAACAAAAATACTATAATAACCTTAATAGATGTAGAAAAAGCTTTTGCCAAAATACAATACTCATTTCTATTGAAACACATAGAAAGCATAGAAATAAATGAAGCTAAATATGAAATTTAAATTTATTTAAAACCACCAGCAAGCACGATCTGTGATGGGAAGAAGCTAGAAGCCTTCCCAATAAGATCAGGGTGAAGCAAGGATGTCCATTATCAATACTATTTTTTAATACTGTACTTGAAATACTATCTGTACTGAGAAGAGAAGAAAAAGAAATTAAAGGAATTAGATTAAGCAAAGAAGAAATAAAATTATCACTCTTTGCAGATATGATGAAACATTCAGAAAAATCAACTAAAAAAACTAATTGAAATAACCACGTTAACAAAGTTGTAGGATAAAAAATAAAACATATAAATCACCATTTGTTAGAATCCTTACAAGGTGTTAAGTCACTAGAATTGATAGAAACAATGCTTATGTTTACACCTTTGAGAGTTTACACATAAGCTCACACATTCGTTCACAAGTTTGGGAGATTTCAGGATTCAGTATGAGATTCACAAGTTTACACATCCCACAATCCCACTCTCTCAAAGGAGGAATCAACCTTTGGATTCACACCTTTAAGAGATCATACATAAGAAGCTCTTAGACTTAGAGCCTCAGTCAAGAGACTTGAAGAGATTGAGAAGTGAGAAGTTAGTGGAGGAGACTGAGAAGCTAGAGACTGCAGTCGGGCAGAACTGGGGATTCAGAAGAGGAAAGGCTGAAGCTGGCAGAGGCAGAGGCAGAGGCAGAGGCAAAAGACTAGCAACAAGAGCTCTCAGAACCAAGGAAAGCTAACTGGGCTATTTTGGAAGAGACAATAAAGGATTGTACTTTAATCCCTGGCAGCATTTGAGGTGATTATTACTTTGAACTGAAACTAAGGCTGCCTCAAGAACTTCTCCAAGAAACCTGCTCCCAGAGAATGATCATATTATACAAAAGAAGAGAACACCACAACCATTTCTATATATTGCCAAAAATGTCCAAGAGAAAGTTATAAAAAGAGAAATTCCTTTTAAAATAAGTGCAAAAAGTATAAAATGAATGAAAGTTTAACTGCCAAGACAAGCGCAAGAACCATATGAACACAATTACAAAATACTTCACACAAGTAAAGTCAGATGTAAAAAATTGTTGCTTATATTAGATGAAGGAAGTTTTACATACACACATAGAGACACAGAGAGAAAGACGGAGAGAGAGAGAGAAAGAGACAGAGAAACAGAGAGAAAGAGAGAGACAGAGAGAGAAATTCAATGTAACTAGAAGAAAACAAGAAAACTAGGGGAAAAAATTTTACAGTATGTATCCTGACGAAGATTCCATTTTTCTCTATATAGAGAGAACTACATTAAATTTATAAAAGATGTCATTCCCAGTATGTAAATAGTCAAAGGATATGAACAGGGATTTTTCAGATGAAGTAATCAAAGCTATTTATAATTACATGAAAAATGTCCTAATTCACTATTGCTTAGAAAATAGAAAATTAAAACAACTCTGAGGTATACAACACATTTTTGAGATTGAATAACATGACAGAAAAGGAAAATGATAAATGTTAGATGTAGGATGTAGGAAAATGAGAACACTAATGTATTGTTGGTGGGATTTTGAACTGATCCAACTATTCTGAAGAGCAATTTGAAACTATATCCAAAGATCTATAAAATTGAACACGTGTTTTGACCCAGCAATAGCACTAATAATTCTGTATTTCAAAAAGATCATAAAAGAGGGGGAAAAGACCCATATGTGCAAAAATGTTTGTAGCAGTTCTATTTGTGTTGGCAAAAATAAATGAAAATGGAGATGCCCACCAATTGAGGAATGACTGATAAAGTTTTGATATGTGATTAAAATGGAATACTATCATGCCATAAGAAGTAACAAACAAAAAATAAATAAATAAATAAAAAAGTGACAAACAGGATACTTTCAAAAAATCCTGAAAACACTTAAATTCGTTGAAGCATTGTGAAATGAACAGAACCAGGTGAGTAATGTTACTATTCAGTAACAGCAATGTTATAGGATGACAAATTGTAAATGACTAAGCTATTTTCAGTAATATAATAATTCAAGACAGTTCTAAAGGACTCAAGATTTAAAAAAAAATGCTATCTACCTCTGATTTTCTTTTTACTTTTTCATGTTTTTTTAAATATGTGTTTTCTTTGAAGTTTAGTTGGATAGCTGTCTTTTTTTAAAATATTTTTAATACACATTGCTTTATGAATCATGTTGGGAGAGAAAAAACAGAGCAAAAGGGAAAAATCATGGGAGAAATTTTAAAAAAGTGAATATAGTATAGATTTATATCCAGTCTACATAGTTCTATTTCTGGATACAGATGACAGCTTCTGTCCAAAGTTTATTGGGATTGATTTGATTCACTGAACCACTGAGAAGAACCAAGTCTTTCATGTTGATCATCACACTTTCTTATTGTTATTGTTCAGCTTGTTTAACTCGGCATCAGTTTATGTAAATCTTTCCAGGCCTTTCTGAAATCAGCTTGGTCATCATTTTTAATAGAACAATAATATTCCATTATCTTCATATAGCAAAACTTGTTCAGCCATTCCCCAATTGATGAGCATTTGGTCATTTTTCAATTCTTTGATACCACAAAAGAAGCTGCTACAAACTTTTTAGCACATGTGGGTTCTTTTCCCTCTTTTATGATTTCATTGGGATATAGACTTAGTAATGGCACTGCTGGGTTAAAGAATATGCACAGTTTTATATCCTTTTGTGCATAGTTCCAAATTGCTCTCCAGAATGGTTAGATCATTTTCACAATTCCTTCAACACTGCATTAGTGTTCCAGTTTTCCCATATCCTCACCAACATTTGTCATTATTTTTTCCTGTCCTCTTAGCCAATCTGAGAGGTATGAGGTAGTACTTTAGAATTGTTTTAATTTACATTTCTTAGTTGGATATCTTTCATTAAGCTGATCTTAATCTTCATTTTTTTTTTCTTTCTGTTCTATGAAGGAAGACTACTTAATCTTACACCCTCCTATTTTTTAAGAATTTTAAAATGAATTTATCTCTAAATGACAATTGACTTTGGCTATTTTGTCTTCTCACTTGGCAAATAAGTGTTGTTTTTTTTGAATCTAAGAGATTTGGGGGCTCTTCTGTTCTTATGGAAATTGATTCACTTAATTAAGGTTCTTTTTGAAATTTTTGTAACTGGTTTTAATGTTCTTTTTTCTATTTCTCTTTTCTGGGCTTGAATACTCAATATTCAAGTTTTCTATTTCATCACTTTTGAAGTTCTGTCTTACAATGTACCTATTCCATGTGACTCTTATTTAAGTACTTATAGATGTTTACTGCAAGAGGTCAACTCAAAACTTCTGCATTTTTTTCATGGCATCTCAAGAGTACTTGTGTACACTCAATGTATGCACCAACATATCTTCTCTTCCTACTATATATTTATTTAATGATTTTTTTTCTTTAATTTGGTATCTGATATAGCCTGCTGACTTCCACAGTTGCCCTATATGTGACATTCACTTTTAGTTCTAACAACTAAATACAGTTGTAACCCAAAGTTTAAAAATATCTAACAACACTGGTAAACTGTTGACATTAAAATTATGGACTTTTCTTTCTTTGGAAACTTGAGGTTCATAAAGAACTTTGCAATTTTCCTTTTCTCTATTTTTTCCTTTTTCTTTCTTTTCCTTCTCTTTTACCCTTCTTTTCCTTTTTCTTCCCTTCTTCTTTTTTGAGTTTCCCTATTTCATCAGGCTGAAAGAGCAGCAGGTCCAATCTCACTACTGATTTTGAACTGCTTCTTTTCCAATCTGGATTGGCCTTTCTCTTCTTGAGCCACCTGGTGGGCTCTAACTCCTGAGAATTTACCATATCAATGCTAGACTTAATTCAAATACCCAATTAGTCTAGCACAGTGCATTCTTAGCATCCCTGAGCCCACAAGATTTGTGAACTTTAGCTCTTCTGGTAGCAGGGATTATAGACATGCAAAACCATAGCTAACAGCTTTTTAATTTTTTAAAGGTAAAACAACTTACTCTCTTCTTTCTATTGAATTCTAGGCCTGGTTTGTTCCATCTGTACTATCTGTCCAGATATAAATACTGTGATATAAATTCATTTATGTTTCCAGATATAAATAGAGAAGTGTTTAGAGACTGTCCATATAAATGCATATCATAATCTAGGCTAGAGGTTGGCAAACTATGGAGGAAGGATCAAAAATGGCTTGCCATCTGTTTTTGAATGGCTACTGAGATAATTGTGTTTTTTTTTTATCATTTTAAATAAAAGTTTGTTTTATTTAAAAATAAAAAAAACATTCTTAGCTCAAGGACCACACAAAAATAGGCAAAGGCTGAGTTTGGCACATGTGTTATAGGCCATATTTTACCAACTCCTGATATAGGCACTGCACATTCTTCATTTACTTGCTCTTTCATGTGTAGCTGATCAGACCAAACTCTTGCATAGTTAGATATCCTTCTGGGATTTTCTGTGGTGTTCCAGGGTTTGATATAATCATGAATAGGACCATCTGGAGGCTTTCCCCATCCATAAGGAGTTATGCTTCAATGTGGGTTTTGTGCTGAATCTCCTCCATCACAGGGGTGAAAACTTGGTGAGTATGTGTCTAACAGTCTCTTGCCTTGCATGATGAAGAGGGTGATTTCTGTTTTAAAGTCTTTTAAGGAAACCTAAATGATCATGATGAATGGATAGGGGGAGGCATCTTGTGGAAAAAAATCGAGCTTTTTAGGGAGCATTTTTTCTATGATATGAAAGGGGTTTAAAATCAATAAAAAACAATAGTAATAATATCTTATATTCTATACATCTTTTAGGCAATTATTAAATGGTAAATATATGTAAATTGTTTTATACTATTTGTGAAAGTCTTATTTTTTTTTTAAATCTTTCATTAAGCTTTGGTCCAATCTGGCTACTATACCCATTTTTCATCTCTTTCAAACCATTTTTTTCCTTAACTTTTAAAATAATAGCCTTTTATTTTTCAAAATACATACAAAGATAGTTTTGAAGATTCACCCTTGCAAAAACTTGTATTCCCTATTTTTCTCCCTCCTCCCTTAGACAGCAAGTAATCTATGTAAACATATGCAATTCTTCTAAACATATTTCCACATTTATTATGCTGCACAAGAAAAATCAGATCAAAAGGGAAGAAAAAGAGAAAAAAACTGGCAAGCAAACAATAAAAAAGGTGAAAATACTATGTTGTGATCCACATTCAGTCCCCATAGTCCTCTCTCTGGATGCAGATGGCACTTTCCATCACAAGTCTATTGGAATTGGCACAAATTACTGTATTGTTGAAAAGAGCCAAATCCATCATAGTTGATCATCACATTATTTTGTTGTGGTGATGTACAATGTTCTCTTGCTACTCACTTCATTCAGCATCAGCTCATGCAAATCCAGATTTTTCTGAAGTCATCCTGCTGATAGTTTCTTATAGAAAAACAATATTCCATTACATTTATATAGCATAACTTATTCAGCCATTCCTCACCTGATGGGAAACTTAAACAAAAAGGAGAAGTTATAAATATTTTTGCACATATAGGTCTTTTTCCTTTTTTCATGATCTCTTTGGGATACAGACCCAGTAGAAATACTGCTGGATCAAAGGGTATGCACAGTTTGATAGCCCTTTGGACAGAGTTCTTTGGAATTTTTTTCTGCCTCCTCTGCAAACATATTAAAGTCTGGGATATGGAGACCAAAAAGGAGTGACTCTACTTTCCTTTACAGTGAAAACTGTTATAGAAATATTTTCTTCAATAAAATTTTATCAATACAATTATTCTTTATATTGCCTAAATTTTCTCCTATATCCTATCTCCCTAGCCTATTCTGTATTTCCCTTCCATTCTTAGAGGACTATATCTTATTACAATTTTTTAAAAAGGAAAGTAGAAAATCAATTTATTAAGTCATTTGCAAATGCAACCATTATCTCAAAATTGAATTGCATGAAATTCTTTTCCCTGATAGAGATTAATAATTTGATCTTCCTTTCCTTTGTGAAGTGAGGGCTTGGGAGAAAGGAACCCTGATCTTTTAGTTTTTAGCTTCAAGAGAGAAGACATGTATGATTCTAGATTTTTTTAGCTCCCTGAAGTGAGAGACTCTAGAAAGACACCAATTTGAAGCCAATACCTTAAAAATAACCCTATTCCCAGTTTACAACACTTTGGGATTTTCCTATTGGGTAATATATGGTACCCTTTGTCTTGATATAGTTGAGTTTTCTTGCTCCCAATGGGAAAATTCATTCAATCTATGTATGGTCTAGTGCCTATTCTAATGCATATACTTATTCTAATTTGTTTGCTATTGGCTTGGATAAATGGATTTATTTGCTGTTTGCAGTGCGTGTTCCTTGTGGAACAAATATGTGGAGTTAAGATACACAAATATAAAACAAATATATTTATATTACATATTCATATATGTGGATAAACATGTATAAGTATGTGTGCATGTGTATATCTTGGAGAATGCATTCCTTGTTAAGGAATAGTGATAAAAAAAACTCAATTGAACCTAAAAATTATTTTCCCTATACAAACAATATTTAATGGAGAAGATATATACAATTTTATCTGAGAAGAACAGAGTTCAACTTCTGTTCCCAACCTCCTGCTTCTCTTCCTGACAAGAATCAAAATCTTCCCTGGGAAATAAATAAAAAATATTCTAGAAATACATATTCTTGACTTTCTACAAGGCACATGTAGACAGACTTAAGTGGATACAAATAATGTCTTTAGGCAAATTATAGCCTACATAGCTTGGACATGATATTCATTTTTTATTGTTTTGTGGTTGTTCTTTCCACTCACATTGTTGTGATCATGTTGTGTATTGCCTTCCTGGCTCTTCTGACTTCGCTTAGGATCTTTCTATACTTTTCTACCTTCACTGTGTTCATCATTTCTTTACAAGAGAGTAACATTAATTTATACTGTTAACCACAATTTTTAAAAGCCATTTCCCAAACTAATGGGTGTCTATTTTGCTGGAGTTATGGTTGTGAAAGGCCTTCATTCAAATTTGACTTCAGACTTTTAGCCAGTATTTAACGCTGCATATGGCACTAAATCTCTGTTTGCCTCAGTTTCTTCATTTATAAAGAAGATAACAATAACATCAGCTACCCAAAGTGAGGCTAAAATGTAAAATTTGCAGTGTTTTATTAACTTTACAGCACTATATACATTCTATTGTTGTTGGTTGTGGTATTTCAAGTTCTTTGTTCTTACAAAAAGTGTTGGGATTAATATTTTGACTTATACGGAGTCTTTTTTTTTTTTTTTAATCAATTACCTCCTTGTGGTATGTGCCAAGCAGTGGAATTTTGGTCAAAGAATAGGGATGTATTAGTTAATTTATTTTCATATTTTCAAAATGCTTTCCAGAATAGTTGTCCTGATTTAAAGCCCCTTAACAATTTAGGATCCATAGTTCCTATATTTTTACAACCTCTACAAGTTTTACTATTCTCATTTTTGTTATATTTGACAAGATAAGAGGTAAAATCTTAGTGCTGTCTCAATTTTCATTTCTTTTAATTAGAGATTTGAATCATTCCTTCATAACATTGTGAATGTTTGCAATTCTTTGTAGTTTTTGAGAAATATTTGTTTATATCCTTTAACCATTATCTCTTGGGCAATGGATTTGCATCTTATATATTTTTTGTTATTATAGTTTAGATATGTAGATATTTATCCAAGGCATTTTATACAAAGTTGTCCTCCCCTTCCTAAATTCAATTGTTTTCATTCTCATTCTGGCAGATTAATTTTGTTTAAGCAAAACCTTTTTGATCTCACGTCATGATTATTTTCTATTTTTTTGCAATTGCCTTTATTCCATGTTTAGTTAAGAGATTATTTCCTGCCCATGGTTGTGAGTAGTATATAATCTGCTTATTTTCTAATTTTTATGTGATTTTCAATATTGAGGTACTATATCTCATTTTTAATTTACACTGAAAAATGGTGTAAGATTTGTTCTAAGCTTAATGTATATCAGACTCTGTTTAATTGTTCCAGCAGTTCTTATCAAATAAGTTATTCTTTTTAAAGTAATTTGTGTTTTAGACTTTGAAGAACACCAAGATATTTTGTTTCATTATTTCTGAATCTCTCTTGTCTATTATATATCATCAACTCAATATCTATTATTTTAACTAATAACAAATGTTTTAGATAAGTTCTGCTTTATAAGTGGGTATGGGGTCTGGAATTGCTATTCTCCATTCAGTCTTCCCTACTCTTTTCATTAATTCTCTATTGTCCTAGATTTTTTATTCTTCTGAACATATTTTGTTATTTTATTTAGTTCTATAAAGAATTTCTTTAGTAGTTTGATTGATATAACATTACACTATAAAATAACATTCATAATATTGGCTTTTAGTTATATTGGTATGGCTCAGTTATGAGTACTGGATATTTCTCCAGCTATTTAAGTTGTTCTTTATTTCTTTAAGGGATTGTTAAAGTAATCTTTAGATTAGATCTTTTCCATTTTTGTTCTATTTGCTGTCCTTCCATTTTTATCCTTAATTGCCTGTGGGACAAGCCTGCTTTTCCAAGCTTTCTTTAAATTAGTTTTCCCCTCCATTGCTACTTTTTGTTTTATGAGATTTCATAAAGATTTTTATAGTTGGAAGAGTAGACATATAGGTCAGTAGTTGTTGATTTTTCTGGATTTTATTGTTATTAACAAAGTCTAAGAATGATTATGCACTTGCACTTTTGGTATAGTCCCCCTCTTTCATATGCTTTTCATATTGATGCTTCAAGGCCTTCACAATTGTCTCCTTGAGAACACATCTCCTCTCTCTCTATAATTGTTTCCAATATTTGTTCTCTTTAGTGTCATTACTACCTCCCCTAAAAGCACATCTGGGAGTAGAATGTTAGAAATACTGAAAGAATAGTTGTAGTGTTCTTGATGGTGAAAACAGTTTTTATAGTATTCTTTACAAATCTTTTCCATTTTTCTAATCTTCACGCTTCCCCTTCTTCCTTTCATGAACTTCTATCTTTACTGTCCTTTGGAAGAATTTGCTAAGCTAAAACTTTCATTTCCCTCCTTTTTTTCCTTTTCTTTGTGCTAATTTTAGCCTAACAGTTAACACCAAGATACCATCAACCAGAACGACACCATTCATATGTGGAACCATCAGTTACAGTGAATGGTGAAGTTTTGAATGTTGTGGATAAGTTCACTTAACTCGTCAATATACCTTTCAGGGATATATACATTGAAAATGAGATTGCCTCATGCATTGCCAGAGTAATTCAGTGTTTGGGAGGCTCTGAAGGAAAGTGTGGGAGAGGAGAGATGTTAGACTGATTACCAAACTGAAAGTCTACAGCTATCCATTGTTGTGTGCCTGTGAAATCTGGACAGAATACCAGCATCAAGTTAGGAAACTGAATCACTCCCGTTTGAATCATCTTAGGAAGATTTTGAGATTATCTGATAAGATAAGATACCAGACCCTATGGTCCTTTCTCAAACTAAACTGTCAACCATACAAATTCTACTGTATTGGAAACAGTAGCTCTGTTGGGCTGCTATATTGTTCAAATGCCAAATATATGCTTGCCTAAAATACTACTTTATGGAGAACTCACACAGGGCAAGTGCTCACAAGATGATCAGAAAAGGTGACACAAGGAAACTCTGAAGGTCTCTCTTAAGAACTTTAGAACTGGTTGGATGACATGGGAGACACTGGCACAGGATCACCCAAATGCCATGTCTTCATTAGAGAAAGTGCTGTGCTATATAAGCAAAGCAGAATTGAATTAACTCAGAAGAAACACGAGATGCACAAAGTTAGAGAAGCCACCCAAATGTTCATAGAGACTATTTGTGCTGAGCGTACTGAACTCATATTGTCTATCAGCCACAGTTGGGCACCCTAACTCAACTCTAATATGATGTCTAATATAATAATAATGATGTCTTAGAGAATGAAGGACAACAAACAACAGATGAAATGATACTTCTCATAACCATCAATGATCCTTCCTCCTAAGATTTTTAAAATGAGTTTACATCTTTAGAGGTTTTGCTTTTGACTTTCTTGTTATTTGGCAGGTAAATTAAGTGGTTTTTTACTAAGGAATTTTCTAGGCACACACACATATACACATACATATACACCCATATATTTTATATAAATATACACATATAAATTTATATTTATGTTAAACATTATAAAGTCATCATAAACAGTCTAATGTAACTTCCATTGTAAATTTAATATTTTATGGCTAATTATACATTTAAATAGCTTCAGTATTAGTTGTTTTGATTGTACTGTTTCTCTCTCTTTATTTTTTCAGTTTTTTATCGATTAGTTAGTAGTTTGGTGTAAAAATGTTTGTGGCAGCCCTTTTCGTGTGGCAAGAAACTGGAAACTGAGTGAATGAATAAGTTATGGTATATGAATGTTATGGAATATTATTGTTCTATAAGAAATAATCAGCAGGATAATTTCAGAAAGGCCTGGAGAGACTTACATGCACTGATACTGAATGAAATGAGCAGAACCAGGAGATCATTGTACATGGCAACAAAATGATCATAGGAAGATCAATTCTGATGGATGTGGCTCTTTCAACAATGAGATAATTGATGCCAGTTCGAATGATATTGTCATGAAGAGAGCCATCTCCTCAGGGAGAGGACTGTGGGAACTGAATGTGGATCGCAACACAACATTCTCACTCTTTTTGTTGTTGTTCACTTGCATTTTGTTTTCTTACTCATTTTCTTTCCTTTCTGATATAATTTTTCTTGTGCAGCAAGAGAATTGTATAAGTAGGTTTACACATATTGGATTTAACATGTATAATACATATTGAATTGCTTGCCATCTAGGGAAGGGGGTAGGGAGAAGGGAAAAATCTGAAACACAAGGCTTTGCAAGGGTTAATATTGAAAAGTTATCCATGCATATGTTTTGAAAACAAAAAGTATTAAAAAAACAAAGGCAGCAGTAACTTCTTTTCTTTTTTAGTCAATATTATCTTTGTCATTGTAGTGTCATATGGTCCTTTGTTTCTTGAAGAAAATAAACATAATATGAAGAGGTGGGACTTCTGTGTAATTTGTAAGATTTGGCTTTTCATCTTGTTTTATCATATACTTTTAATCATCCACATTTTTTTCTAAGTTTACATTGAATTCACCATAGAGTCTTATGGAAATATTCATTGAATATTTCTGTCTTGACTATTTCTATTAACCAACTATATCAGTTAATAAATTGCAATTATTTTTCTTGTGGTCTTTTTACAAATGCTTGTCATTAAAACTGACCTAAGAAATGACCTGTTTCATTTAGATCTATAACTATTTAATGATCTCATAAACTAATGACTTAGGTATCTTTTGGGCCTATCATAAAACCAGTTTTATCCAAACTACTTTCTTTGCCTCTCTAAGGAGTAACTGTTATGTGATCCATTTTATTGAAATTTCTATTTTCTGTTTTATTTTTTGGGGGAAAAAGTGTGAATTGATATTACAGAACTCCTTCAACAACATGTGGACTTAATGGTTACTGGATAAGATTGTCATATTTAGAGCATCAAGAGTCAAATGAAAGTTTATTGATAATCTAAAAGTTGTGTCATTCTTAGTACTTTTCATCTTTTTTTAATCACTCTATCATCATCACTGGAGAAAGTGAAAGGCACTGCACAAGATTTAGGGTCGTATTATATTTTTTCTTGATTCTTTTCTGTTGCTATGGCCAAGAAGTGAAACATGGAGCAACTTGCTCAATGGTGAAAAGCCATTCTGGACTCAGCTGAACTGGTTCTCAGAAACTTGGCTCATATATGAAGTTTTTCCAGCATGATGTAACCTGCCATAGCTCACAAGCATAGCCATAGAGAACCTAGTGTCACATCTATGTCATAATTAAATATTTGAATAGGTCCTTGTGAATGTGTGTTAATATCTCATTTAATTAATATTTGAGTCTTTTAACTTCGTGGCTTATCTTCTTTGTTGTTTTACATTTTATCTTCTAATGTTACAGTAATATTTTTTCTAACAAGTAGGTATTTTGACTTGATAGAATCAGGTGATTCAGGAACAACTTCAGCACCAATAACAGGCCTTTTCTTGTCTGTTAAAATACAATGAATTTCTCCTCCTCTTTCTCCTGCTCTTCCTCCTCCTCCTCTTCCTCCTTCTTCTTCATTATCGCCATCTTCTCCTTGTCCTTCTTGTTCTTGTTCTTGTTCTTCTTCTTATTAGTCTTGTTCTTCTCTTTCTCCCCCCCTCATATACTGTCTCTAGTATTATGTTCCTTGGTATTAAGCATAGCTAATATTTTCTAGTTTTACAAAACTAGAGGGGGAGGAGGAGAAGGATGCAAAAAGTATACAAAAAAGCCCATCTGTGATACAAAAGCCCATCTTTTTGTACAGTGATGTCATATTGTTATGAATAATGGAATTTTAGAGTTTTGGAAAGATTAATTTAATGGAAAAATAGATAGGATTAAACAACTAGTAATGTGTTATCAATATTGATTTTTCTTGGGGTGGGAGTTCAGCTCTTACATATCTCTTATTTTGTCTATTAGTCCAACTTCATTGTTTTGAGGAAACAGAGGACCAGATGATTTTCACTATATCTTCTGATACTAAATTCATGAATTTTTTGACAGCATCACATTCTAATCCTGATAGAAATAAAAGAACTTTAGTTTGAAAAGTGTACAGTGTGATTTAAAAAAAATTTTTTTTTTACTTTTTATATAAAGTACATAATAACATACTTTATTTGGGCTCAGATTTAGCAGAATCAACATCTGCATCAACATTCTTTCTCTTAAACAAAATTTTATTGATATCTTTTGTAACCTATGGCTCAAAGCCAATTTCCATGAGACTTTTTTTCTGTGGGTCTTGCCCTTCTATGAGAGAGCTGCAGATTTTGAGAACTAGTGTGAAAACAGATCAAGGTTTTCTGATTTCCAGCATGGAGAAAGACAATGCATAGTTTCAACCTTTCTTCATGTCCCTGATGATAAAGACTTTGGAAAGAAGCCAAGACATAGAGGAGTGTTCTTGTTTTTAACTAACTAGCTTTGCTTTTTAAGATGGTCATGCTTTGGTGCTTATGATTGGTTGCTGTGTACTACCAATATGCATATACTTTTGAAATGTGCATGTAATATATCCTGTATGTAGTTTTGCATGTTGTCACCATATTACCCTCTCAAGTGATGCTCTGTTTGTTACCTATAATGTTAATTTATGTTTATAATTGTTTTGTTTTAGTTTCACTGGTACCATAGGTTGGTTATCATCCTTATTCAATAGCACTGAAGTCTGTGTTTATACTATACATGTTTTAAGCTTCTCCTGGCTGATTTGGCAAAGGACTGGAAAGAATTTTGGCCTATAAGAGGAATGTAAGCTACTATTTGCATAAGATTTTCTTTTGTGCCTGCCTGAGCAACAGATTTGGTGAGACCTAAGGAAAAAAGATATTTTGGTCTTCTCACTTCCAGTTTCAAGAGAGAAGACATGTATTTCCAGACCCTCTTTAAGTCTCTGAAAGGAAAGAAAAATTTTAGGAAAAATCCAATATGTATAGAAGCTAGCAACTTGATGATATCCCTATTTCCAGCTTACCACACTAGAGATTTCGGAATTTCCTTATAAGATCTAGGATTCTCCCTTTCTCTACTGGTTAAGCTTTCTTGCTCCTAAGGGTAGAACTAATTCACTCTCAATATTGTCTAAGAGGCAATATGCATGTATATGTATATATATATATGTATGTATGTATGTGTGTGTGTATATATATACACATACATACACACATTATCATCTGCAGACTTTCTCTGATTTTTATTTGCTATATCCTTGGATAAATTGGTTAATATGCTTTTTGCTATGTGTGTTCATTGTTAACCTGAAATTTGGAAAGAACGAAGTCCATTTATGGATATACAGTGTGGGGTGGTCTTTCCCCTTTAAGAGATATTAAACAGAAGCTCAGATAATGCCTAAAAATTACAGCTCCTTAACTTACAATATATTAGAAAGAAGATAGATATAATTTGAAGCTGGGGCCTTTTTTTTAGATGAGCAGAATGACTAGCCTCTAGTCCCATATCTAGACACACCTATGTGGATACATGTAATTGACCTGTGCATCAAATATCACTTCTACTCTTTTGTTTTTATTTTACTTACATTTCCCAATGTATCACAATGCATTCTTCCCTTCCCAAAGGTTATTTCTTATAACAAAGAATTAGAAAGAAAAAAATCAGTTTGGCAAATTTAACTATAATGTTCCATATTCATAGTCTTTGAATGCACAAAGGAGGGAAGTTATTTCTTATATAAATATTTTTGGGATCAAACTTAGTCATCTTCATATATAATGATTTCATAATCCTGTTCTTTTTACTTCAGAGAAAAAGCCATGGAAATTTTTTCATGTTTAACTGTAATCACAATATTCGATTCATCCTTTGTTCAGCACAGTATTACTCTATTATATTCGTGTTTCATAAAAACAAACTCAAAATATACAAAATTGAACTCATTAACTTTCTTCCTAAATTCTCCTGTCTTCCAATTTTCCTTATTTTTTAAAAAGTATCACCAACTTCTCATTCATCTATGCTCACAATCTCTAGATGTCATCCTCAACCCTCTCATTGTCACTCTGCCATACTCAATTTCCTGCCAAGTACTATTGATTTTTACCTTTTTATATGCTCTCTTTTCTTTCCTCTGACATTGCCATCATCCCGGTACAGGTCCTCAACATATCCCATATGGACCCTTGAAATAGCTTTCTGGTTGATTTCCCTGCTTCATGTCTCTCTCTTCTAGTCCATCCCCCACTCACCTGTCAAATTAATTTTTCTAAAGTACAGATTTGACCACAACACCCATCAATTCAATGAACTCCATGTTTCCTTTTCACTTCCAGGATCAAATATAAAATTCTCTGTTTGTCATTCAAAGTCCTTCATAGCCTGTGCCCCTCATACCTTTTCATTCTTCTCATACCTTAATCCTATCCATGTACTTTGAGTTACATCCAGTGATGCTATTCTCTTGACTGTTTCCCAAAGTACACTATAAATCTCAATTCTGGGAATTTTCATTGGTTTTCTCCCAATCTTAGAAGACTTTCCATCCTTGTCCCTGTCTCCTGTCTTCCTTCCTGTAAAATTCCACCTTTTATAAGGAATCACTCCTTAACCACATTTAATGTTGATATGTCCCCTCTATAGACAATCTCCAGTTATCCAGAATAGATCATATTTATACATTATTGTTTGCATGTTGTTTCCCTCATTAGACCATGAGCTCTTTGAGAGCAAGGACTATCTTGTGCCTTTCTGTGGATTTCCAGACTTTACCACAGGGCTTTGCTTATAGTAGCCACTTAATAAATGCTTGTTCACTCATATGTCCTTTCTGAAATTCCATATTCTTCTTTTGTCACATAAGGATGATAGAAGTCCTGTTGCTCTCTTAAGATCCAAATTACATCTGTAATTTGGAATTCCTAGTTTTTCCCTTCTTTAGTCCTCTTCCCTGGACTTCAGTTCCCCCATGTGTCACATAAAGGTGTGCAAATCAGTGTCTTTTTTTAAAGTTTCATTTATGCTTTTTTTAATGTCACATTTATTTTCAAACATTTATCTTTCCTATAATCTGCTCTGTTAGGCTTCCATTGTAACACATATTTTTCTCAAAAGTTTTGCAAACTTGCATTGACTGTGCTTGACAGTGTGTATCATATTCTACAGCCAACCTCCCACATCCCCAATAAAAAAGGAGGAATGTGCTTTTTCATAGCTCTTTTCCAGGACCAAGCTTAATAATTTTAATTATATGCTATTCGATGTTGTTTTCATTGTTCATTAGTTTTTACATTGCTATAATCAGTGAGTATATTTCTTTTATTATGTTGCTTCTGCTTACTTCATCTGTATCAGTTTATAGGTTTTCTCATGTTTCTCAAAATTCCTCATATTGTTGTTTCTTATAGCTATGATAAAAAACAGGCTCCCCAGATTTTCTTCCTTCTGGAATGGGGCTAGATTATTTGTCCCACCTGCATCCATGATGATGATTCCCCAGAGAGGCAGCTACACTTTCAGGGTTCTAGGGATAATCCTAGAATAGCAGGAAACTGTCTACTATAGCTCCTGACTACTCACCACTGTGCTTCCCATTTACACAAATTATTCACAGTGACACCATTAAATGTTAATAAGCAAGAAGGCAAAAGCAAAAAAAAATGCATAATATATCATTTTACTCAATAGAAAGCAAAAGCAGGATTAATCAAAATATAGTCACACTAACCAACCAATGCACAATTTCCATGTTAGGAAAAAATGTACAAACTTAGAGAAAACTAGCAAGAATTCAGATGAGTAGGGAAATCTAGTTGCCTAGTATAACTCATGATTCTCTACTTCAAGCCTGGTTGTCTCTGAGTCTCTTTAGTGAGCAGACTTCTTTTGAACCTATCTATTATTCTACTGGGAAAAGTCACCTCTTTGCTTTTCTCAGGTCACTGAAACTGTTACACACTTTTAAGCCTAGAATCTGCAGAGCTTTTTAGATAGGCTCCTTTGGCCAAGTGCAGAAGTGGTCTCTTAAGCAATAGAGAGCAAAAAAAAAAAAAAAGCTGTACAGGTAAGCCCATGAGTGTTTCTCTCCCTAAAGCAACAAATGATGCTAGAAAGCAAGGCAACTTTTTTATTAGACATGTCTTCCAACAGCATGTTTTTCAGTTATTTTCAGTTGTGTCCAATATTTCATGACCCTATTTGGAGTTTTCTTGGCAAAGATACTGGAGTGGGTTAATATTTCCTTCTCTATCTCATTTTACAAATGAGGAAATTGAGGTGAACAAGGTTAAATGACTTGACCAGTAAGTGTCTGAGGCTGGATTTGAACTCAGGAAGATGAATCAATGAATAACTCCAGTGTTAGCACCTTATCCATTGTGTCTCCTATCTGCTCTTCCCATGGAATAGCTTGTTCCTTTTTCCAATAAGCCCTCAGCATTCAAATCTTCCTATAATCAGATTAATTCCCTTTATCAACTGAGGAACCTGCCAGTCTTTCATCATCATATTCTTTGAATTTTTCTTCCATTTTCTTAGCTTCACTGGCTTCTCTGAATCTTCTCATTTGACTTCTCAATTTGTGACTTCTCATTTATGTTTTTACCTGAAATCTCAAGGGCTCCTATTTATTTTAAGTTGAGAAGCGTGTCAGATCTGACAAGAATAGTCCATACAATTGTCTCATGGTCCCAAAAGAGCTTTTAAATTTTGTTCTTGCAAAACCTTTTTGATTTCATAAAAATGAAGTTGTCTATTCCCTTTTTTAAATTTAGGAATTCTCTTTCCAGCTATAGTTGTGAAAGGTTCCTCCTTTTCTTCATTTTTTTTGTATCCATGTATTTTTAGGTATATTTGGAACTTTTAGTTTCACATAGTAAAAAGATGCTCCCAACCTGAATTCCATCTTCTAATTTTCCCAAAAGTTCTCCTAGCCCTGACTTTTTAATAAAGAGTATAAGATATGATGTATGAGTTCAATGATACATACAAGGGTAAGTTTAGTGAAGAGAGTGCTAGAGTTGGACTCAGTAAGTCTTGAGTTCAATTTGTGCTTTAATAACCATGCGACTTTAGACAAATCACTTAACTTTTCTCAGTTTCCTTTATCTATAAAATGGGTAAAATAATGGTTATTATGAGGATCAAATGAGAAAACAAACAAATTACTTTGCAAATTTTAAAGTGTTATCCAAATTACTTCAGTATTTTTTGCAATAAAACCCTAAAAGGGGTCACATGATTGAAAAATAACGGAACAATAACAAAAGGACTTTTTTAATGTGCCCTAGAGCTCAATTAATTAATTAATGGTGCAGGCAGGATGGGAACCTAGATTTTTAAATTTTTAGTCAAATTCTCTCACCCCCCACCCCCACCCCCACCACCAATCCTACTACTCTTACTACTCCTACTCCTACTGATACTGATATAGTGCCAACTATGGACCAAGCATTGTGCCAAGTATTTTATTATTATTATCTAACTTGAAACTTAAACAGTCCTGTGAAGTAGGTGCTATTATTATTATTCCCATTTGACAGATGAGAAAATTGAGATTTAAAAAATAAAGGTTAAGAGACTTGCCCAGGTTCACATAGTTAGTAAAGTGTCTGAGGCCAAATTTGAATTTAGATTTTTCTGACTCCAGACCAGAGTACTCTATCCACCTAACATGGCAAAACAATTGGTTCCCAAAGGGAATGCCACAAATCATTTGGAACTTTGATTTGCAATTTCATTAACATGTGCATGAACAAAATCTCTTTCCTCTCCCTAGTGTTGCTGAGATTGTTCATGGGAAAGAATAATCACTCTGCTAGGAGCAAAAGAAGTTTGAAAATCCCTGCACTATACCAATTAGTAGGCTACTGGTAGAACCTACTTCTCTTAATGAGCACTATCAGTTAATCAAGTAGTTGCTGTATCAGCCAGTATTAGCTGGGGCTTAGCACATAATTGAGAGTGCCGAAGCCCACAGGAGTTAAGCCCACTGCAACCCTTAGTTGTTGCTTCAGTCTAACTTTAGAATTTGTAGGACGTCAGGCTGCCCTGAAGTAAAGATACAGAGGCTGATCTTTAAAGTTGGAATATGCAGCTATGGAGAAGACCAGTTATAAAAGCAACACTTAGTATCCCTGATTGAGCTAATAATGACTAGAAGCTGCTACGCTAGAGCTCCCTTCTGACCTAAACTATTAAAGGTTACCAAATGATTTATAGAAAGATAGCAGCAGAGATCGGCTTCCTTCTTTCCTTCCTTCCCACTGTTTCACTAATGCATTTTGAAGTTCTGTGATATCACGGTTGCTTCTCTCATTCATCTCTTGCTGTGAAGGAGATCACAATTACCCATTAGAACTGTAAAGTAGCTTGAAAAACACACACACACACACATTTTAGGGAGTGTTTTTAACACCATATGGTCGAGTATTGACAGGATACGGCATAAAGGCAACTGAAAGTAATTCGTGACTGAGGCATTTTCATTAAATCCACCTTTTACTTCCTCTGTTTCCCATTGCCAAGGCTGTTTAGCAGAGGGATTAATGTCAGTGACTCTAGGAAAGGATGACAGTAAAACTCAGCCCCCAAGGAACGAGGCAAGTACACTGAAAAAAAAAAGGAGATGGTAATAGAGCTAGAGGGAAACACTCTTTTGCTTCAATATTTGGGAATGCTAAAGGTTTGCGAAGATTTTTTTTTGTTCTTCATACTTTCATCAATCTCTTAACTCCCTCTCCTATCTTTTTTTTTGAATTTTGCTCCTTCCTTATTATAAAGCTGTATCAGTTGGGGCTTAATTTTTCTAAAAAATAAAATAGACTATTAAAATGATTCTTATGTTTCTTGCAAAAGAGAAAACAATTCACCAAGCAGACCAGATGTGCCAATTATCAGTCACCAAGTCTTCATTGCAAGCCTATTATGTGCCTAGTATTTGCTAGGCACTGTTAAAAATATTAGCAGTGATCTTGTTTTTGATGAAGAACCCTTTTAAATCTCAGTATTCTGATGTATAAAATGGGGATAATAATTCTTTTCCTACATACTGAGGATGATAGAATTGAGCCTTCTCTCTCCTTCCTTCCTTCCTTCCTTCCTTCCTTCCTTCCTTCCTTCCTTCCTTCCTTCCTTCCTTCCTTCCTTCCTTCCTTCCTTCCTTCCTCCCTTCTTTTCTTTCTTTCTTTCTTTCTTTCTGAGGAGATCAGGTGATTTGCTTAGAAAATAATTTGCACAGAGAATAATTATCAATCAGGATTTGAACGTTTGCCTTCAGAGAAACTCTTTTCAATATAAATCTCTATACAATAATATACAATTCACAATATATTTAAGGAGAGCACTTTGTAAGTCTTAAGAATATATCTTAGAGATGAAATATCTCCAGTTCAACCTCTCCCCTTATAGATGAGCAAACCAAGGCCCAGAGATTAAAGCAATTTGCCCAAGATCAAATACATAATTTAAAAACATGGGATTTAAACCCATAGTCTCTAATTCCAAAGTTAATGTGGTCTCCCCAATATCATACCACTCTTTGTTCCTAAGGTATTTGTAACTCATATCTTAGTAACCAAAGGTTATTGTGCAGAAAAATGAGATAACATATATAAAATACTTATTTTCTTCTTTTGATGTTATTCTTGTTTGTTCTCTACAAAATCAGTGATATCAGGATTGTGAGGTCTTGACTTGCAAATGAATTGAATTTAAGTGAAGCAGTGTTGTACAGTCATCAGACTTACTCCGTCCTCTAGAGTCATGGAGTCCAGAGGTAAGACAACGAAGAAACTACTGATTAACCTCAGATGTAGTAGAAAATTTTGGCCTTTTTAAACTAAGGTCTTTCCTAGGTCTATTTGTCTAAGACAATGACCATTCTGTAGTTAAAGGTTAGGTAAGAATTGAGGCAAAGGATTGTTTATTTTGACTTCCCAAAAGAATCAGTCTGGGAGGAAAAAATATCCTCAGAGTTTCTAACCAGATCAGATGGATTTGGATCTGTACTTTCATTAGTGAAGGAGTCCCCTAGTGGAGAAACTATATATATATTTCTTGTTATAATCATCATTTAAAAAAGAGGTGAATCCTAACTTTTAAAAGAAAGAAAGAAACTGGGTACACACTTGCAACAGATGTTACTTTTGGGATTGATGCTGGTAAATCTTTTAAGTTCAGGGATTCTGAGCTGCAGTGGGCTAAACCAACTGGGTATCTAGTATAGGGAATCTCTGGAAGTCGGAAGAACTAGGTTGGATAAGGAGGGGCAAATGACCCAGGTCTGAAACAGAGCAGGTCAATCTTTTTTACTGTATGAGATCAGGCCATGGAGAGCCCTTGTACTTTCATCCAGAGCAAGAAAGGGATACAGTCTTTTTTGCTTAAAAGGCATTTACAAATCAGTATACAAATTAATATTTGACAATATTTAAAAATCTAGATAAAATATTTAGATAAACATTTCTCAATTATGAAATCTATTTTAATTTCACTTACTCTGAATTGAATGTATCTATGGTAAATCTTTGTAAAATCCCTTTGAATGACAAAGGTTTAAAAAAAAATTTCAAAACAAAACAAAACAAAACACAACCAAACACTTTTCTCTTGGATAGACAGAAATAACATCAATTTTTATTTTCATTAAAACTTTTTATTTATTAAAACATATGTATGGGTAATTTTTCAACATTGACCCTTGCAAAGCCTTCTGTTCCAAATTATTCCTTCCTTCCCCCTACTCCCTCCCCTAGATGGCAGTAGTCCAATATATGTTAAATATGTTAAAATATTTATTATATCCTACATATGTATACATATTTATACAGTTATCTTGCTGCACAAGAAAAATGGGATCAAGAAGGAAGAAAAAACTGGGAAAGAAAATAAAATGAAAACAAACAATAACAGAAAGAGTGAGGATTTTATGTTGTGGACCACACTCAGTTCCCAAAGCCCTCTCTCTGGGTGTAGATGGCTCTCTTTATCACTGAACAACTGGAATTGGTTTGAATCATTTCATTGTTGAAGAGAGCCACGTCCATCAGAATTAATCATCACATAGTCTTGTTGTTGCCATGTATGATGATCTCCTGGTTCTGTTCATTTCACATAGCATCAATTCATATAAGACTCTCCAGGCCTCTTTAAAATCATCCTGCTGGTTTTTCTTAGAGAACAATAGTATTCCATAACATTCATATGCCATAATTTATTCAGCCTTTCTCCAATAGATGGGCATCCATTTAGTTTCCAGAATGACATCTAATTTACAAATAAAGTATAAAGTATAATTGTAACCAAAATCGGAGCAATTGTTGCTCTTTTCATTTAGAACATGGATATAACAATATAAAAACTAACCATGAGTATTAAGCATATTTATATCACACATGATTTTTCAGCTTACCTTTGAAATTCACTTGTCCTCAAATGTTTATCCTCAAAATAATATTGACAGTGTCTACCCAGCAAATGCTTTGTATCCACATAGATCAGGTAAGTTGTGAGAACCAGTGTTTGAACATGGGACCTTTTTTCATTGACCTTTTTTTCCATCTTTGTTTAGAAACACGTGTTTCTGCTACATTAAGGTAAATTATTGTCCAGAAGAATAAGAGAAGTCCCTGATAATGTGGCAAGTTTCCAATCAGTCTTATCTCTCAAACTCTCTTGCACAGTGGAGAAAACCAACTTAGAGAAAAAAGCTTCCTTACTGAAAACAATTGGTATTAAGTAAAAGCACTGAGAAATGATATGCTGAAATCTCCTCTTTCTAATCCTGCTCAAAAATAAGCTCTCTTCATTGTGAGAAATGAAATATGTTATCAGAACTAGCTCTAGGCAGAATTATAAAGTAGAAGACATCTATATTCCATTTCTCCCTTTTGGTTCTTTCTTCCTTATTCACAGTATCTGCCCCTTACCAAATCCCTATTGTTGACTTTCCCCAGAGTGGAAGAATAGAAGAAATCACCAGAATGGAGGCACATGGTTTCTATTTCCTACCATTTTAGCTGACTATGTGATCTTGGACAAATCTATGCAACTTCCTTTTCTTTTTTCTTTCCCTTCCTTCCTTCCTCCCTCCCTCCCTCCCTTCCTTCCTTGCTCCCTCCCTCCCTCCTTTCCTTCCTACCTTCCTCCTTCCCTCCCTCTCTCCTTCCCTCTTTTCCTTCCTTCCTTCCTTCCTTCCTTCCTTCCTTCCTTCCTTCCTTCCTTCCTTCCTTCCTTCCTTCTCTCTCTCTCTCTCTCTCTCTCTCTTCCTTTCTTTATTAACTTCTTGGGTTAAGTGACTGGCCTAGGATCATACATCTATGTTAAGTGTCTGAGGCTGCTTTTGAACTCAGGTCTTTGGAGTCAGTGACTCTAGGGACGGTACTCTATCTCCTCTGCTGTCCAGTTGTCCCAGCCACCTGTTTATTTTTGTTGTTCAGTCATGAGTCCGTAAATAATTTTTGTTCATGGGGTTTTCTTGACAAAGATATTGGCATCATTTGCCATTTTTTCCCTCTCAGTGAATCTTTTTGTCAAGCAACCAGAAGTTAAATGAATTGCCCAGGGTCACATGGCAAGGAAATATCTGAGGCTGGTTTTGAATTCAGGCCTTATTACCCTAGTTCTAGTACTCTATTCACTGAGCCACTAGCTGCCTCAATTGCCTGTCTAATTAAAGAGTTGAAATTATAATCTCTGAGATCTTTTTTTCCCTAGTTCTAGGAGTCTATAATCCTACAAAGTAAAAATGACTAAGATTTAATGTATTGTCTTTCACAGAGATATTTATATTTAATTGGGGAAATCCCTGCACATAGGGAAATAAAACTTTCCTGGAGGCACTTGAGGCTATAGCAATGATGGAGGAGAACCACTGGAGGAAAGGCTTTTAAACTCTCAAGCAAAATTCTAGATTAGTGTGATTAAAAAAATTGTTGGTGAAAAGCTAAAAAATGAAGGAATGATCACAAAGAGATAGTAAGAATTTGTCAAGAATTGGTCATGCCTGACGAAACTAACTTCATTTTCTCACAAATTCTGTAAATAACTATTACTGACCAGTCTACTGACTCTTTCCTCCTTTCTCAAATGAATTCAATGTCTGTTTCGTATTCTTTCTCAACTTCTGCTATCATGTTGAAGGACTTCCATATATATTTTGTGCTTCCATATGCTCTGTTGACTTCCTGTGCTCTATTCCACTCCACCTTAGCCACATACAAAAATGGTCACTCCCTTGATCTTTTCATTATTGACAAGTGTTCTACTCGCATTTTTAAGAACTCCAAAATTTCTTTAAGTATAGTTTTTCTTAATATATCTTTTCCTATGTTTATAATTCCTAACAGTGTTCTTCAACATTACTACAAACTCCAATGCATTCATCACTCAGGTATTTCTCATTATGTCTCGCCTTCACTGGCTACATTCTTCTCCCTGTCTTATATTGCTTCTCTAGAAGATTGTTCCCTCTTTTAACTCCTCACTCTTTCATTTTCAATATCTACCTCTCGCCTTGTTACTTTCCAAATGCTTATAAAGAAAGCCTTATCTTCTCCACCCTCAAATAACAAAAAAACATCCTATCACTTGACCAGACCATTCTTGTTAGCTTTTGCTCTAAATCTCTACTCCATTTTATGACTAACTCCTTAGAAAGACTGTTTATTTAGTGCTTTCAACATCCCTTCCTCTCATTCTCTTTTAAAACCTCCTTATATATAAGAGAAAGTTAATTGAGAGAGTTACATATTAGTTTATGTCAGATTGTAGGTTTCTTGAGGGCTTTTTTGTCTCCCTTTTTATCCCTGGCACTTAGCACAGTGTCTTATATGTAGTAAATATTTAATACATGCTCATGACTAGTTGATAGATTTTAGAAAACTTAATAATATGAAATTTGGGGTCACATCTGTGAATACAAAACTTAATTTAGAGAGTTGATAAGTCTTACTCTTTCATTCAAAAAGTCTTCTTATGTATAAAATGTATGAAGTGTGACTGGGTACTAAAAAAAATAAAAGGGTTTTAATGAAATGTTCTACATGAATCAGCAGTGTGTTGTGGTGGCCAAAAAGGTAAAATTCAGTTTTGTTCTCATCAGGAGAGGTAGAGTATCCAATAAAAAATAGCTAGCATTTATATAATACTTCAAGGTCAACAGAATACTTTACATATGTTACAATATTTGACCATCACAAAATTTTATAAGGTAGGTAATTCCATTATTCTTATTTTATAGATGGGGAAACTGAAATATAAAATGGCTAAGCAAACTATTGTCCTGATTCACATAGCTAGTATGGTCTGTACAGGATTCAAACTTAGTTCTTCCTAAATCTAAGTTCTATTCTCTATTTTCTGTGTCTCTTAGCTGTATCTAAGATTGAGGAGATGAAAGTCTAACTCAGTGGTTCTCAAAGTATGGTCTAGAGAATCCTGGGGATCTCTGAAACCCTTTTATAGGGTCTACAAATTCAAAAATAGTTTTTATTTCCAATGTCTATAAATATAATCCAGATAAACAAAACTCTTTGGAGAAATCCTCATTAATTTTTTAATAGGATAAAGATACTGCAAACAAAAGTTATAGAACCACTCATCTAACTTGTCAGACTGCTTTTGGGATATTGTGTTACATTATAAGCACCCAATTTTAGGATGGAATTAATAAGTTAGAAAGCACCCAGAGGAAGGAAACCGACTAGGATGTAGAATGACCTTTTATGAGCAATGATGGAATGGTTGGAAGAACTGATGAAATTCAGCATGGAGAAAGAAGTCCCAGGGTACAGAATACATATATTCAAGTATTTGAGTGTTTTTGTTTTTATGTGGAAGGATTAGAATCTCTCTGCTTGGCTCCAGAAAGTAAAACTAATAGCTATTGATAAAAATTTCAAAGAGCTAGATTTGAACTTCATAAATATAAAAAATTACTGAAAATTAGTGTTATCTAGAGGTGAAATAGAATACCTTATGAGGCATTTGACCTAAATACTTGAGGTCTAAAACAAAAGTCAGGTGACCACATTATGAGTATGTTGTAAAAAGGATTATTGGTCAAATATCTGCCAGGCTAGTTGAGCTCTGAAATTCCCTTCTAATTCTGATTATCTGATGCTATGATACATTTTGAATTATACCAGTCAACCTGCCATACATTCTGTTTAAATGTAAGATGAAATCAAAAAGGAAATAACCACATATCACATTGATATCAATGTAAATCTGTTATTCTATCTACCCTTGTAACTCTAATTCAGCATCTAAGTAAACTGAACAACGCAAAAGTAATGACATTTTTGCTGCTGTTTTGCAGATTCCGAATTAGTGGGAAATCATTGATTGACAGTAGAATAAAAAAAAGGGTCACTTTAATGAAGATTACCAACAACTTGAAAAGTCACATAACATATGACATACAGTCCCTAGAGTTTACGTAGTCACAAGTTTCAAAATGATCACTTAGTATTATTCCGGAATATCTTTCTGAGATTTCTGCAATTGACAACACCTTGATCCTCTGAACTGGGTTTTGTTTATTTTTCACTCAAATCTGTGATTTCATTAGCATAGGGAACTCTCAGTGAAAATAATTTAAACTAATCCAGATAAACTCCTGCTATGAAATTTATAATGTCTGGAGGGTACTGGCAGTTTAAGTAATAATCTGCTGGTTAGACTATCTATCCCCATTTTTTTTCCTTTCTAGTGCATCTTCCATTCATTTGTCAAATGGATCTTTGCAAAACACAGTTATGTTCATTTCACTATCTCCTCCCCACTCAATAAACTTCAGTAGATTTCTATTATCTCAGGATAAAATATAAAATAATTTTAATTCTTTTGAGGGCAGAAACTGTTTTTTTTTTTTTTTTTGTATTCCCAATGCTTAGCATATCACTTGACACATATTAGGTACTTAAATGTTTTATTGCTTGATTGATAAAATAGCTTATTTTATAATCCTTTTGTAATCTGGCCACTGCCTATCTTTCTAGTATTCTAACATCTTACTTCCTTCAATGTCTTTTGTGATCTGGAGTAGCCCCTTGATGTTTTTCAAGCAAGAACTCCATTTTTCCAATCTTGTCCATTGTCTACACCAAGAACACACTCTCTCCTCACCCCTGACTTCTGGATTCTGTAGTTTCCTGCAAATCTAACATCCTATTTTCTATAAGAAGCCTTTCCCATTCCATTTAACGCTACTGTCTTGTCTCAGTTAACTATCTTTATTTCATTCTATATAGATGTTGTTTGTACATACTCGTTTGCATGCTGTTTCCCACAATAGACTGTGAGAATTCAAGGTATTGTCTTTTGCCTTTCTTTAAATCCTCAGCACTTCACTTAGTATCCAGCACACAGTATGTATTTAATAAATGCTTATTATTTATATTATTATTATTCATATTACTCTCAATACCATTGCTTGCATGCTGTTTCCCTTGATAGACTGTGAACAATTCAAGGGCAGGTACGGTTTTTCACTTCTTTGAATCCTCAGCACTTACATAGTATCCAGCACACAGTATGCCTTTAATAAATGATTTTGTGATTTAAGACAATATATATGAGAGGGAAGACTTCAACCCAGATTGTCCTGACTCAGATGCCAATTCTCCATTTATAATATCCTGTTACCTGTCTGAATCAGTCAATAATAAAAGTGGAACCTTTTTAGGAACCTTACAGTCATAGTGACAGTGCACAATGGCTGCTTCTCAAGATGTCTAAGCATTCTTATCATGAGTCATTATTTTCTGGGCATAGAAAGGTGGGTGTTTAGAGACAAAGTAAGAATGTCACAGTCAATGTGAACACAAAGGCTTGGTACAAGAAGCACTGTAATGTAATAAAGAGAGTGCAGGCCTTCAAAATAGAAGACCTGCTTACAAAACCTGGGTTAATCATTTAATCTCTTGGTTCAGTATTTTTCACTGATGAAATAGAGATGATACCTGTTCAAGATTACTTACAGAGTTGCTGAATGGATAACATTTGGCAAATCTTTAAGTGCTATCCAAAGTGAACTACAAGATACATATGTTAGCATTTGGTATAGAAAGGCTGTGACAGGAAGATTCAGTGCATTTTCTTCATTATATTATGCTTTTTTTTGACCGTGGACTGTCATTTCCAGTAATAAAAGTAGATGGCCAGAGTACAGCTTGTGTTTGTGAAGCTGACTTGTGGCTCAGTTAACTTGCTAGAGGCATCTTTTTTTAAAATACTGTCATGGTTTCTATAGCATGACTTAAAGCTCAAAGACCATCTTGGGAGAGCTAAATTATATACTTAGCTCAGGAATATATTTTTTGACATTCATGCTTGGTCAAGAAATGGTCAGTGAATCCTTGTTTGGGATGATGGATGGAATATTTGTTTCTCTGCTTCTCCTTGTCTAGCAACACCTGGTACCTTTTATCATAGTCCCTGTATGCTATTAATTATCTGGTCCCTATTTCCTGTCATGTAACTGAGGACTACGTCCTGTTAATTAGCAATAGTGTTATTTTTTTTGATTTATATCTGTATTCATCTGGTAACCCAGAACAAACTGGGAATTAAAACTAAATTTCCTATTTATATAGAGATCATAGCATATGACAGTTATTAAACCAATATGAGGGTGGGTATGGAAAACCTGAGATCAGGTATGGTCATCACTGAGATAAATGGTCTGAAATGATGATTACTCATCTATTGGATATTCAAGGAAATCAGTAAAGGACACTTCTTCCTCTATTGAGACTATAATAGGAATGGGCATGAGAGGGAGGGAAGCCTGCAGGATGTATGGATTGTTAAGGGAGAATTAGCACTTCTGCATGAGAGTTTGCTGAGCTCTTTTCATGGTTGTTCATCTATCTTTGGTGTCCACCTGGAACTAAATTCTCAGCTGTGGCTCCAAGAAACTAGCATTTGCAGCAGCCACACCCCAGTAAATTGTCTTTGCAAAAGAGCTAAATCAGATTGAGGGTAACTGATGTCCCTCAAAGCTATTGGGTGACTTGTGGGTGTCTACCCAAAACATATGAAGATTTCTCCCAGCAGAATGGGCACATAAAAACTTTTTTTCCAATGGCCATGAAGGTGGCTAAAGTAGGCACTGTGGAACACTTAGAGATTGGTCAGAAATGGAAAATACCAAGGTCAACATTTTGCAGCTTTTGCTGCAAAAAAATAGCACCATTGCCATCTCCAGTCATTCTGACTTTGGTCTTGTCACTGGATTTCAACAACTCTGGAAGAAAGTGAGGTGGATAATTTTGTGCAACTCTGCTTTAAATTCAATTCAAACTCTGACAAATTCAATTAATGCACGAATCAAGACAATACCCTAGGCTACCTTTGGTGCCCTTTGAAAGTGAAGAGCAAACAACAAAAATAGTAATGGGGAACAAAGGAAAATTGGGTCATATAATTCTGACCTTTACACCTCAGAATTTATAATATTTGGAAGCAAGAGAACCTAGGATTTTTTTTTTACTTATGAGGCTCAAATACTTGGGTATCCTTTCTTTACTACCTCCATTAAATGATTTTACTAGAGAATGTGAAAACATGGGGCCGAAGATAAATATTTGGCTTTAATGTTGTTGTTCAGTCATTTCAATTGTGTCCGACTTTCATGATCCAGTTTTGGATTTTTTTTTTTGCAAAGATACTGGAGTAGTTTGCCATTTTCTAGACTTATGGAACTCAAATACCTATGTATCACTTTCCTACTATCTCTATTAAGTACTTGAATTCATTGAGAGTTCCTAAATACTTTCCCCAAACCCATAAATAATCCAGCAATGTGTAATAATAAATTTACTCCTCTATTAAATCAAGAAATCAAATATTTTTATCTCCAGATTCAGATCATTTCTGGGAGGATATGCGTAAGAGTCACAAAGGGTGGACATGCAATATGATGTACATCATTGGAGGGGATATCTATATGAAAATTGCAGATCCACACAAGTACCAAGGATCCAACCTGTTTCTCTTTGGACAGGTTCATAATGAAGTTAGAAACAGAGTAATGCTTTTTCTGATATTAGATAAAACTCTATCTGCCAAGGAATATAAAGTGGGAGGCTGTATTTTGGTGGCAGAGAAATCATTGATTCAAAATGTTGCTGTATTTAACCTGTCTCATCCTTGGAGGGACACTAAGTTTCCTGGATATAACAATAGTACCTTAAAAAAGTTTTCCTGGTCACTATGAAAATTAATTAGTTCTTCTTTTTGAAGTGGGCAAAATACCATGAACAACCAAACTAAAATCAAACAAGATAGGAGGTACTTAAAATAAAGTTAATTAATGATTTTAACAGAAATTCTCTTGTGGATTTTTTTTCCCATTGAGTAATTAACATAAAACAAAACTGTGGTAAAGCAGAGAATTTCAACTGGCAGCCCTGGAATTAAAAAAAAAGATTCCATTAAATATATATGGCTTACCAAAGATATTTGCAATAAGTACTTATTAAAAGATTACTGTGTGCTAAGTACTGGGCATCTTGTGGATATATTGGAAGAGAATATTCAGATTTGAAAACAATATCTGAGAAAGCTTCAAGGACATCTGCACAAGGAGAACATACTATTTTCTATCTTGAAACAGATGCTCACCTGCTTGAGGCTGAGTTCCTCGAGGCCCTTTATGTACTGTAAGGTAGCACCCAGATGTTGCTACCTGGAAGGCCTTCAGTACTCAGTGAACTTGACTAGCATAATATGAAAATGACCGAATATCTGAGTTCATAGCAGTAGAAGAAATGTAGCTGAAAATGCAGTCATGTAGCATAGTAGAAGTGGCTGGAGTCATTGCTCTTGTCTTGTACTTTCTGGCATCTTGTGGGTCTGGTCAGGGAGCGGGCTACTAGGGACCACTGATTTCATCATGCTCTATAACCCCATGGTTAATAAAATGCACAGAAGTTAATCTCAACCTCCTCCTCCTTCAGAAATGCTGAAGCATTTTTCAATTGAATTAGCATTAGGGCATCTGTGCTTTGTGACTCTTTGTTCAAGTCTACCAAGCTGACAATCCTAAAAGGCCATTGCTGTTCTTAGTGAAATCAAACCATGAGGGGAGGGAAGGAGTTCATGAAGGAGAGAAGAATGGCGAGATGAAGAATAGAAAGTAAGAAGGAAGAAAGGAAGGAAAGGGACGAAGGAAGGAAAAAAAGGATGGAAGATAAGAGAGGGAGGGAGAGAGGAAGTAGAGAAGGAAGGAATGGAAGGAAGGAGAGAAAAGAAGGGACAGAGGGAGAAGAGAAATAGGAAAGAAGGAAGGAAAGAATAAAAGAAGAGAGACAGCAAAGGAGGAAGAAGATAAGAAGAATGTTAGATAGTTTAGTCATATATAGTAAGTGTTTTGTTTTTTTTTTTCAAAACAAGTTCTGACCACTTGCA
This sequence comes from Sarcophilus harrisii, assembly GCF_902635505.1. NCBI lineage: Eukaryota > Metazoa > Chordata > Mammalia > Dasyuromorphia > Dasyuridae > Sarcophilus > Sarcophilus harrisii. The sequence continues at coordinate 571,458,961 of NC_045426.1, read as the reverse complement.
TAAAAACAAATCTGAGGTCAAATCTTCCTGATTCAAGTCCAATTTTTCTTTCATTTTTTGGCCCAAAGTGCTGAAAATATTTAAAGATTCCTTGCATGAAATTTATATTTTAATATTAAAATATGCATATGGGCATACAACATACAACAAAAGACTAAATAAGAAAATAAACAAATATCCCATAAAGCACTTTTGTTAAAAGAAAAGCTAAAGCAAAATTAACATTTATGTTTATCACATTAAAGTCTTTCATGTTTTGCTATGTGGATGTTCCCTTCTCTAATAGGTTTAAGATGAAGTCTCATAAGAGGGGAAATTCAAAGAAGGAAGGGAGAAAGTTGAGAGGTTACTAAATTTGGCTGAGTAACAATAAGTTAACAATATAGAGAAGGTTGAGGTAGAGAAATAAAAAGTGATGAAAAGAACAAATGGTTCTGACATGAGAATGTTGGGCAAATAAAAGGAAAAAGCAAGCACATTTCATTGAACCACAGGATTTTAAAGTTTATGAAAATGATCTCACATTTTTAATTAATTTTTTAAAATATGATGCTTATTTTCATATAATATTTCTTTCCAAATATATCCCTTCTCCTTGTAACAAATCCCTCCCTTGTAACAAATATATATATATATATATATATATATATACACATATATGTCTCTATGTAACAAATATATACATATATATGTACATATACATATATATGTTTAAAATCAATTCAGAAAAACCAAGTAACCCATCAATTTCATCTGAAGAATATGCAATATCCAACATTTATTGGTTCCCACTTTTTTAATGAAGGGATGAAGATACATTTTTTCATCTTCTATTTAGTTCAAAATTGTTTACTGAATTATTAGCATTTGGTTCATCTTTATTGTTTGTTTATCTATAATATAGTTATTTTATATCTTCATGTTGATTACTTCATTCTGGATCAATTCATAAAATTTTCTTTATGTGTCTTGAAATTTTTTTCATTAACCATTTCCTGTAAGCAGATGTATTTTGTTATATCTTTATACTAAAGTTTGAAGCCATTCCTAATTAATGGGCAACTACTTTGTTTCTAGTTCTTTGCTACCAGAAACAAGTACTATATTTAATATTTTGATGTGGTATGCTGAAGACAATTCATAGCAGCTCATGAAAGCTGACTTAAATTTTCAGTGTGAGGATTTATACTTCATAAATCAGTAAATGATACAAACCGAGGTGTACCTTATTGATTTGTGGATTGTCTAGACATAAGAGAATGATGGAGAAAATGTTGATAATGCAATTTTAGCTTAAGGGTATGCTGGGTTTTCAGAGAGTTGTTTAACATTTATCTGCACACACCAGGTTATATAAAATTCCTTCTTTTCTGTCTTTGTACTCTGTAGGGTACATTATATGCCAGCAAAGGAACCTTGGAGCCAGCAACTCCTGAATTTTAAGATGAGAAAATTGAAGTCGGGAAATTTACTAAAGAGACTTGCCTAAGACCACACAGGATAGTAATCAGTTGGACCAGAATTCAAATTCAGGTCTGTTGACTCCAAATCCAATTCTTTTTCAGATACTCAGTTATTGTTATTTTCTAAGTTTTGGTTTTTCTGATGACTTTATTCTGAATAGCAAGTTGTATATTTTAGATTTGCAGTTTCACGTGCAATAATATATCTCTCTGTGTATCTATATAAACAAAAACATACTGTGTTATGGAAATGCTTGTTTTATTGCATAAATTAAAAGTTAAGTAAATAAAACTTTAAAAAAAAATCTCTGTTTTGGGCCTTACTTCTTACTTTACTTGTGATTTATATTCATGGAACAAAAAAAGAACATTGATTTGAGACTCAGCAGGCCTGATTCTACCTTTCTTTCCATTACTAGTTTCATTACTTTTGGTAAATTACTTAGGCTCTCCAGTTTCTGCTATCTTAATTATAAAATGATATTAGACTAGATCAGTAGTTCTCAAAGTGTGATCCATGGGAGTCCCCAAGACCTTTATAGTGGAATCCACAAGGTCAAAATTATTTTCATAATAATATAGAATCATTATTTGTCTATTAAAATACTCTTACTTTTTCCAACTACATATCTGTGTATGGACACATTTTCTTTTTGTACTTCAATCAAAATATCATATCGCAACATATTGAAAGCAAAGATAAAAAAGAAAATTCAGCTATTTTCTCTTAAGACAGACATTAAAGAAATTTACAAAATGTAAAACAATGCCACTTGTCATTAATTATTTTTGTTGGGAAAATATAATTATTTCCCCCCAAAATTTATTATTTATGTTAATTTATTTAAATCATATAAATATAATATGTAAATTATATAAATAAAAATAATATATAATGCACACACACATACACACTCCCCCAACACATACACACATATATTCGTGGTAAATAATATGGTCCATATAAACTGAAACTCTTTGTAGTTCTCAATCATTTTTAAGTGTGTAAAAAAGCTTTGAGACAAAAAAATTGATGAATACTGGTCTAAAATTTTTTATTATAAAATTCCATGATTCTAAATGAGAGGTTACAAGGAATTATTGTTTGAAGATTTTTTTCCTTTACTATTCATCACCTAAAGGAGAGTAGATTTCTCATTAACTTTTGAATTTAGCAAAAACATTTTTTCCAATATTCATTTATGTAAGATTTTGAATTCCAAATTTTTTATTCCTTTTTTCCTTACCTGCCCCCTCCCTATGACAGCAAGCAATCTGATATAGGTTATACGTGTACAATCATTTTAAGCATATTTCCATATTTGTCATGTTGTGAAAGAAAAATCAAAAAAGAGGAAAAAATCATGAGAAAAAAAGCAAACAAACAAAAAAAGCTATGTGTAGTATATGCTTTGATCTGCATTTAGTTTTAATAGTTCTTTCTCTGGATGCAGATGGCATTTTCTATCCAAGTCTATTAGAATTGTTTTGGACCCTTGTATTGCTGAGAAGACCTAAGTCTGTCGTAGTTTGTCATTGCATAATCTTGCTATTACTGTGTACAAGGTTATTCTGGTTCTTAGCAAATATTTATTAAGTGCTTATTGTAAGCAAAGCACTATGTTATTCATTTCAGGACGCAAAGCTTAGGTAAGACAGTCTCTGCGCATATCTAGTTTTTAGAGACATAAAGTAGGTATGAGTGGGCTTCCACACATAATAAACAATGTACTACATGCAAAGATTTTTTTTTTTTTATTTTCAAATGAGTCAGTGAAGGACATCCAGGATAGTAAAGAATTATTGAAGGTGACTCTTCATACTTATCCCGGAGAAGAGAAGACTCCGGAAGGATATTATAGATGCCTACAATTACTTAAAATGCAGTCATGTGAGAGAAGTATTTGACTTGTTCCATTTGGCCCAGGAGAAGAACCAGGAAAACTGGACATATTTAAGCTAGATATTGGAGGTGAGAAAACTTTCTAAAAATTGGGGTTGCCCCCAAAGTGTAATGCTTTGTTTCAGGAGGTAGTAGGTTTCTCCCATTTGAGTTTTTTTTTTTTTTTAGCAGAGATAACAGAGATACACTATCATGTATGTTCAATGGATATTCTTTTCATGTACAGGTTACAGTAGATGGTCATTAAGATTTCTTTCAATTCTCCAATTCTGTGAACTTGTGATCACATTAATGTGGATGGTTTCTTGATAGCCCTTTATTCATGCTTGCCCAATCCATTCAATCCTCATTTATGAAATACGTTCTCTCTCTCTCTCTCTCTCAATCTCTCTCTCTCTCTCTCTCTCTCTCTCTCTCTCTCTCTTAATCTCTCTCTCTCTCTCTTTCTCTCTCCCCCATTCTGTGTCTGTGTTTTGAAATCACTTTCTCTTGATATCAATATGATGCATAGGTCTTCTGTTATTTATTCTCCACTCTCCCCACATGACCAATACATCTTATTTTGATTATAAATCCCTTTAATGACATCGTTTTTTATGGATCATTATTTATCTTATGGGATCACACACAGCTCAGAGCCACTATTGTCTCTCTTTTGCTTCTGAGTAACATTCTATTTTTATGCTTCAGAAAGTATACCATTTCTTGACTTGTAGCAGTACAACAAGATTGTCATATTGTTGATGTTAGAAATTGGTACCTTCATTTCTGAGAAAAGCCTGTGGTCACTTATCAAATGAGGATACTGAGGTCCATGGGAGTTAATTGCCTGATCAACATAACAAATGCTAGTATATAGCAAAACTGAGACTTGAAAGCAAGTTTTTTGACTCCCAATCCAATATTCTTCCTACTGTATCAGGGTGCTTGCCTCACAGGTATTGGTGAATGTGTAGCATCCAGCTCTACAAAAAAAAGAAATATATAGGACACATTTCTATGTTTAGTCTGCATTATAAACATTTTCTCTAATACTCGTTTAAAGTATAGACAATTAACAACTATAAAAAATAACCAAGATCTGATTTGTATAACTTCCAAGGTATCAAAGTTCAATTGCTTTAAAAATTGGCACTCATGAGCCAGTATGAAATAGCTCGAGCATATCCTCTATTATGCCAAATATACACTATTGTATGTACCTTTTATCTGAATTTTAAAGATATAAGTATTATGTAATCATTCATAATAAGTACACCAACAGGAGGAAGATGTAGTTTGGTGCTCTGAGTCATAGGCTCTGTGTGAGACATTAAAAGGGAGCTCAGAGAGAATAGTGATCCACAACGCATCATCTTTTTAAATATATGTGTCTAACAAATACACAATCACTACGACAATTAATAGAGAGATCTTCTTATCCGTAATTAATATTAACCATTTAGAACCAATATTTAAAGAAAATATATTTAGGCAGACAAAACATCATTACTCTGAAACTACTAAATAGCAAACATAAAGCTCATTTCTTACGGCAGCTGGTCTAATAGGAGTATGTATGATGAGGTATGGCGATTAATCCAAATTAGAGTACTGCATTACAAACAGTAGCTTCTCAGCATTATCCAACTTTTAGATAATAAGAGTTTGAAGATTTGGGGACAGGATTCAAACTCCATAACTGGATCTCTGAAGATAGGGTAATTAGGTACATTAGGATTAAATCCTTAGCTAAGGGGAAGACATGAACCCCATGTCAATGATAGCAACATAAAGTAAGCAACCCTAAAAAGACAGTTTTGTATTTTCTAAACTTGTTCAAACAACTGAAGTCCAAGCATTAGTGTATCTCAACATTAATTATTTTCATTGAATAAATGTTCAACTTGGGTTTTAAAAAAAACTCACCAATTTAATATATTCATGTAAGGTTTAGAGGTCAGTAAGGATGAAACCTAGGAAGAAGTTTTTTCTCATATTTTCTAGCGCCTAACCCCTCTTTTTGGTTAATTTAGCAATTAATGGTGACATTAGCTGTCTAATCAGTCCAAGATATTAGTCATAACATATCCACTCCATGAAAATGTGTTGTTGCAACAGGCAAACTGTTTGCATGCTGTGCTTGTGTTCTGCTGGGAACCATCTGAGAGACTGAACCACATGGGCATTTTTCACATAAGGTTTTCATATTACCCATAATGGAGGCTCAAGCTAAAGGTTCAGCAGAAGTAAAGTTTATGACTGCTTCTTTTTGACTAGACTACAAAGCAGTAAATTACCTTTGGCTCTAGGAGTCTCCACCACAGTCACAATAGCAGCTCACATAGTGGTTCCAGGAACAGCTTCATCCTGTCTAACACCTGACACAATTATCATATACCTAGAAATCCATGTCAATAGTGCTATACTTGCCTTAAACATTTTATCTCCCTCTGTTACTCCTCTTCTTTCCCATTTGTTAAGTGAGAATTATATTAAGTCAACAACTTAACAAAAGACACAGAAAAGATCAGGGCAAGATCTAATGTAATATCGTAAAGATGTTTTTAGCTCTTTGCATGGAAAGAGTCCTGAATCCTGACAATGATGTTGTAAAAGGTATGTGATTGATCTCAGGGCTGTGGTTGGAGGGGGATTTAATTCTTCTCCCATTTTTCACTTGAAAAAACATAGCCATAGTTGCATTAAGTGAATTCATTAAGCTTGGCATTTAGTCGGGAACAGAAATAGGTCTCCTGACACCCACACAAAACCACAGTAGCAAATACTAGTCAAAAGCCTCAGTTCCCTGAAATATTTTCACAAACACTTGCCCCAAACTGCATCCAGTGGCAAGACCATCTGGTTCCAAGAAAAAACTAGAGCTTGTGCCATATACTATCTTTTCAACTATGCTGAGCAGCCTAATTTGAGTCCACTCTAATTTCCTATATGCCTGGGATCTGTGCCGAGTGTCTAACTGCTCAGGGATACATACTATGATAAATTCATTTGCAATATACATGTACATATATGTGTATATATATATATATGTATATATATATATAGATATATATATATACATATACACAGTAAAAACATCCTTACTCATTGTTTCAGAATAGTATAAAATTAAAGTTTATTTTCCTGACTTCAGTGAAAATAGAATTTCTCAGCTGAGATACTCTAGACTAATTTTCAGCCAGAAATAAGTGGAAGAAAAGAGGGATATAGATTAAAACTGCTGACACATGGAGGCTGAAATAAAGGACATTCTTAAGAGAGTCTAAGTATCATTGGGTAACACAAAGCTTAACTGAAGGAATGAGTATCTCCAGTATTATTGCTTACAATTCAGAGCTGGCTGCTATTAAAAAAAAAGAAAGAAAGAAAGAAAAGACAAGACATGTGGCAGCCGGAAAAGGTAATTAATTTGGTGGTGTAAGCCTTCATAAATTATCAAGTATTCCCAATAGCAGGCCTGAAAAACTTGCAGAGAACATGATCTGCCTTTAAATTACTTAGTTTGCTCACTACCAGAATTATTTTAAGGTGGTTGAGTTGTGACTGGTATTAAAAGATTTTTAAATTATTACTGAGGCTAATGGCCAGGTCTACCTTTAATGAAAGCCCTAATGTTCCTTTGGGTCACACAGAAGCCAGCATCAGCGTCTAGAGGCTGTCATTCTCCTCTCTAATGGACTCCAGCTTACAGAAATTAATTATGGGGGAAAGGTTGCTGCTTCAAACGGGACTCCTATCTCCATATTCCAAACTGAGGGTATTTCTGAGTAGCAAACTGTGATGTGCCTAGTGGCTATAGTTTCCATAACCCTGGAGACATAATATTTCCCTTGAGGGAATAAAGATGCACACAAAGAGAAGGATGATTTTGAGAAACAGTTTTTCATTTTTTCAAGATAATCTATGCCTGTGTTTTGTCCTTTGAAAATTATTTTTTCCCTCTGGGTCCAGAATAAAAATGATTAAGGAAGAATGAAACTTGGAATTTTATTTAAAGGTTTTTGAGACATTGCAAAGGATAAAGGTCTCTCCTTCCCTCACAGGAGGTTTAGAGAAGACTTCCCCTTCTAAAAGTCAGAAAGCAACACAATGCCATAGAGGGGAAAGAGTTGTATGCTGGAATCAAAGATCAGATACCAATTTTGCCTTCCTTTCTCCAGAAAGCAAGGTCTTCCTGATCATCATAAGGATATTAGGGGAAAAGCAATTAATGCTTTCTGTTTCAACCTTTTCAGCTTCCAAGGAATAGATCAAAACACAGAGGAGCATAGTTGCTGGAAGTCAGTGATACAGAGGAGAGCCTACAAATGGAGCAGAGATGAGAGTAAATATAGGAGACCCCAAATCCTGGGACTGGCAGGTATTGTAACTTCCATTATGTGGAAGTTTCTCCTAGGCTCCCCTGTTATATATTCTGTGATCCTGAGATTTGGGTCCCCAAAATAAAACTTTCCTCTTTCTATTTTTCTCTACCCTTTTTAATTTTTGAGGAATTCTGACTACATATATTTCAAGGAGCTTTCAACCACACTCAATGAATTATGTAGTAAAGAGAAAATAGAAATTTCCTTCATTTTTTACTATTTTTTGGGCAAGGCAATTGGGATTAAGTGACTTGCCCAGGATCACACAGCTAGTAAGTATTAAGTGTCTGAGGCTGGATTAAAACTCTGGTCCTCCTGACTTCAGGGCCAGGGATTTATCCCTGCACCATCTAGCTGCCCCAAGAGCCATTTTTACTCTTTTAAATGAATTTTTTTTTATCATAGCATATTAAATACCTAAGTCTTTTGGATGTTAAGAGTAGGATCAGGATGGCAACAAGAGAAAAGTAAACTCAGATATGAGCTTGGGATTCTGAAGTTGTATTTCGACCATAGGCTTTATATTTAATATTCCAAGTATTAAAGACAATAAGATGGTTCAGGAGATAGAGTGATGAATTCAACTTAGGAAAACTTAGGAAAACCTGAATTCAGATCTTGTCTCAGACTCTTCACAAGTAGTGTGGTCCAGAGCAAGTCACCGAAACTCTAAGTTTCAATTTTCCTATCTATAAGACAGGGATAATAATAACACCTATTAGGTTAGTGAGGATTAAATGACACAGTATGAGAGAAATGATCATTAATAATCAATAATTTGAAGAGATTCAGATTTCCCCCTTTTTCTTTTATCATTATTTCAAGATTTTAGTCTCTGAAGGTTGAACTAATCTTCTCTATCTGGATCACACTCAGGTGGGGAAGCCATTGTGTTCTGTTCAGCTTGATTGGGGGTAAGTTCTTTGAATAGATTGCCAAGGCTAGGGGTAATTTATAAGTAAAAGACATAATAAATGTTCAGGTCTAGTATCTCATTTTAATATTCATTTTCTCATTAATTGTTAACCAATAAGAATTGATTGCCTCCCTTGTAAACAACCCCATTCCAATAAGCTGCAGAGTGACACCAGATCTTTGACCTAAGAGAAAGATGATGAAATGATCATCTTTTTATTAATAATCATGCTGGCATTTTAGTAAAATGATTAAATTACCCAGAAATTATGTCTCAAATATGATGGCAACTTTAAAGCATTATATAAATGCTATTTATTGTTATCATAACAAATAATATTCCATTTTATTCCCACTACTGTTCTAGGTCTGGTCAGTGCCATGCTGAAATTGTGAGCACAATTATTAGAGAAAAGTCTCAGTATTTGGAGGATGAACACTCTATGTCAATCAGTACACATATTTGGTAGTCCTTGAGAAAGGCTCCATTTAAGCCTTAAAGAAATTCTAATGAGACTTCGGTGTTTCTGGGCAACTCAAATACTTTATTCTCTTGCTTGGTTACCATTGCCATGAAACCACTTTTCTGTGGTTTACGGAAGACAGTACTCTAACTGTATGACCCATGGATAGGAGTCACAAGGATTACACGTGTCATAACAATATGGTTCACAGTCAACTAACCAATATTTATGTATTACTTACTATGTGCCAAGCATTGGAGATATAAAGAAAGGCAAAAATGGGGTCCCTGAGCTCGAAGGGCTCCCATTGCAATAAATCCTACAAAGGTGTTAGACTAGTGGCTGAAACAATTAACAGTAAAATAGGTCAAGGGTTTGCCCACAAGTGGTCTTTGACTCTACTTATAAAATTAGAATATGATAAATGTTCTTTCCTTCTTTTCTAAGGTAATAGTGAGACGTTATAACACATATAGCAATTTTCCTTTCTATTCCAGTTGTTATAAAATGTTTTGAATTTGAAGGATTTTTTTTTGGGTGGAGGAACCTACAAAACTCCTAAAACATTATTAGTAATTTTTAAATAAAAAAACACCAACAAGACAAAATAGTTGCATTCCTTTAATTGAGATACCCATAAGCAATGGAATTAGTGAATAATTCAAAAGAATAGACAGCTATATCATGAATATTAATTTTGTAAGGGAACACCCTCTCTTGGATGTCCAATACATCCTTAAGAATCTGCCACCAATCATTAGATCAAGCTTTGAGACCCTTTAGTCTATAACCAATAGAGATTCATTTTAGGTTCAACTTATTCACTGCTAAAGTTCCTTTGTGAGTATTCCTATACTTTTCAATGTTTTTAAAAATCTATTTTATCTTGTTCAAAATATGTTAAAATATTTAATCTAGTCATTCAAGCATCTGTGATTTCATCATTGTACGTATTATGGCACCTTCAAATAGATTGATCATAACTTTCAGAGTCAAAAGAGTAGCAGAAAACATTTAATCCAGAATCTCCACTTTACAGTAGAGAGATTAAAAAATTAGGTCATGGTCACACAGTTTGAAAGTGCTAAGCTGAGTTTTGAAACCAAGTTTTCCTGACTTTGAGGAAGACACCAAATTCAGCCTGCCAAAAATTGGGAAGTGTGCTTGCATCCTATGGAATAACCTGTACTCTGAGATAGCCTTACATTTTGCTTTTTTAGCCTCTCATTCTGGATAGAAACACTGAGGCTGAGAACAGACATAAAATTCTCAATCAACTTGTTCTAGGAGAAGGGGATAATGCTATTGCTCACTCCCACATTTTGAGGACACTGATTAATTCTTTTAATATTTCAGTTCTCCCTGCTCCTGGAAATCAAGATTGTCAAGCTCTTTGAGTAAATGGGAGAATTGTTTCACAAAATATTGCGATTACAAGTTCCTGAATATTTGATTAGAAAATCTACATTTTTTTTTTGCTTCTTGTATATCCAGTTCCTGCAATTGCAAGGTATATTAAACTGGGTCATGACCACGATGATTGATAAAAACCATCCCACATTAAAATATAGAGAGGAGCAAACTTGCATAGAAAAGTAGGAAATGTATTTCTTCTGCAAATAGCAGATAAGCCAAAATGAGGTCAGAGCATTACCACTGCTTCCCTGTGTTAAAAATTCTTCCTTTATGGTAAGCAAAAGGAAGATGAATATGCACAGACATGCTTCCCCACTTGAAGGGACCATAGAGCTGAGTGTGGGGTAGATTGTCATGGTTCAAACTCCTCAGGCCTAGGAATGACCCAATGGAAACAAAATCAATTTCTTTACCGAATAAATGCCTAAACCCTCACGAATAAGTCTCCTTCCTGCCTCTGTCATTTCTTGGATTGCTCTAAGGTCTCTGGTTGTCATTATCCTCTTTCTCCTAGACAGCTTGACAAAAACTTATTTCACCTAGTCAAAGATGCTCCTGAATTGCTTAGTAAAAAGTTACTAGTGCTATCAATGGACTTACCCATTGGAAATACTAACCCTAATTGCTATAGAGCAATAATACTTCAGCTGCCAAAAAGGGAGCATTGGAGCTTGTAAAGGACAAGAGTTTTCTTATCTCCTTTCCCCATGCTTCAATCTCTGTGCCCTTTTTCACCCCAGCACCCATCTCTGATCTACAGACATTTTCTTTAGCTATCTCCCATGTCTGGAACACTCTTCCCTCCACTCAAATTACTGACCTTCCTGACTTCCTTTAAATTTCAACTCAAATCCCACCTTATAAAGGAAGTTTTCCCCCACTGCTCTTTGTTTACATGTTGTCTTTCCTATTATATTGTAAGATCCTTGAGAGCAGGAATTATTTTTTTCTAAACCTTTTTTTGGATCCTAAGAACTTAGTACTGTTTTGGACACATATTAGGCATTTCATAAATGTTGGTGTGTTGATTGATTTCTTCCAAATTCTCTCTCCCCATCTCAGCTCCTATGATCACTATACTACAGAGAAAACTTTTGTATTTTCTTAGAAAACAGCTGCTATAAATATTATATATATATATATATATATATATATATGTATGTGTGTGTGTGTGTGTGTGTGTGTGTGTGTGTGTATGCAGAGTGAAAGAAAAAGAGAGACAAAGAGAGAGAGAGACAGAGAGTGTCATTTTCATCTTTCTTTGATCTTGTGGATTTGGGAAAGACAGTTGCCACCCTCTCTCATGTTCCTCATCCCAAAACATTGATGATCAATGTGGGATCAGCTGGAAGGATCAGCAACAATGACAGTTTGCTTGCTGTTCCCATGGTGGCCGCTACCATACTTTCCCCAGTAAATTTAGCTTTAATTCTCTCCCCCCCCCCTACACTTTCCATCTCTGCAACATTCCTCTGATGTGGTCTTGTCAAAAATTCTTGCATTTAGAGTCAGGCAACCTTAATTAGATTGAGTTGTAATCCTCTACCTCTTAATACCTCTGTGGCCTTGAACAAATTGGAACAAGTATCTTTATTTTAAAAATGAAGGGATTGCACTAGATAACCTTCAAAGTCCTTTCTACTCTATGATCCTATCATCCTAGATGGTTTCCACATTATTCCTCTCTCTAGTATTTACTGAAACCTAGGTTGTTTTTTTTTTTCTTGAAGATACCACTCTTTTGACTTTACCATGAATCAAGTCAACTCAACAAGCATTTATTAATTATCTAGTGTACCAGGCGGTGTGTTAAATGACACAGAAAAAAAAATGTTAAAAAAAATCCTTGTTCTCAATAAGTTCAACAAAAAATAAAATATAAGGGGCCCAAATGAAGGGGAGTTAGAGAAAGTTTGTGATTTGAGAGTAAGGGCTGAGCTGACTATGGAGGATACTGGGTTAAGTGTCTATAGCTGGTAACAAACTTCTCACATTGTTAATTTCTCCCATCTGACCCAATTTGCCCAAATCATTATTGTTATCATTTATGAATTTACTGATTACCCTTTCTCCTCCCAAATAAATTCAGCACTTGACTCACAGTCATCTTCTCAACTTCAACTCCTCTGAAAATTCTTCTCTCATTTTCTCAGTTTCCTCAACTGCCTTGACCCCCATCTCCAACTCATCTCCTTTAGATACCACATCTGCCACCAAAAGTTCAAATAAATTTATTCTAAGTGTCAAAATCCATAGTAAAACCTCTGCTATTAGCAAGAAGAGACCTGTAAAACTTTAAGGAGAAAACCTTTCACATTATTTTCTTTTATCCCCATCAACATACATGTCTCTTCTGTTTGACAATTTCTGAATTCTACCTTTTTCTAGCCTTCCATATTGATGAGCTACAAAATCATAGAATTAGATTTAGAATTTGAAGGGAATTTAGAATTTTTTATTTCATAGATGAAAATATTGAAGACCAGATATATCAAATAAAAATCCAAAGACTCCCAGGTAGTAGTGGCAGAGCTTGGATTTGAGAGAAGATATTCTGAGTTGAAATATAACATTTCTCCTGTTATATGATCAATCTCATCAAATTAAATCAACAGACACTGATTAAACACCTACTATGGCAAGTTATTGTACTGAGCCTGGGAGGACTATAAATATGTGGCAGAAATTATCCCTTTCAATTGAAATGCTCTTGGTAGATTTGGGAATCTAAGAATTGAAGATTGAGTAGGCTCCAGTAGATATTCATTCCCCATAAAGAAAGAACTTCCCTGCACCTCTGGAGAATAGCACAGAGAAAATAACAATTTTAACCGCTAAAATATGTCTTTTTAATTGGAATGAATGAATTTATTAAAGGGAATGCCTGAAATGATCAACTTAGCAACACATGGAGCTTTATTTTGCTTTTCATACTTCATTTTCATGGTTCTTCAGAGGAGGTACTGCAAGAATCCATATTTCTGGAGGACAGCCAGCTCAGCAAGGGGGTTAGGAGATTAAATACATATTCATAATCTCACATTCACTCCTGCAACAATCTCTTTTTGTAAACCAGGGCAGATTGCTTCATACTTCATTCTTTGAGTGGATCTATGGTTTCACTGATGGGGATAATAATTATAATAGTAATTTTACCCTAGCCTCTATATAGCACTTTAAAGTTTTGTAAAACATTTTACAAATAATGTCTCATCCACTTCTCATAAATGATCTTGAAATGTTCATGCTATTATTCTCCCTGTTTTACAGATGAGAAAACTGGGGTAGAAAGAGGTCAATTGACTTGACCAGGGTCACACGACTAGTAAGTGTCTGATGGTAGATTGGATCTCAGGTCTTCCTGAGACCAAACCCAGCCCTCTATCCCACTGTACTACCTAGCATCTTCCTTCTATAGGTAAACATCTTTATGGATGCAGTTTCCCAAAATGCATTTGGGATTGCTTTCTTTCTACAACTTTCTGGATCTAACTCGTCGTCTCTATATTGCCCCCATTAGTATAATAATCTCAATGGACTGGGTATCTAAATGTCTGTTCTTATAGAGAAAGAGGCAGTTAGGTGGCACAGTGGAGAGAGAGCACTGGGCTAGGAATCAGGAAAACTCATCTTCCTGAATTCAGATCAGACATTTGTGTGTATGATCCTGAGCAAATCATTTAACCTTGTTTGCCTCAGTTTCCTCATTTGTAAAATGAGCTGAAGAAAGAAATGGCAAACTACTTCAGTATCTTTGCCAAGAAAACTTCAAAACAAATCATGAAGAGTTGGATGTGACTGGAAAAAATGACTGAATGACAACAATAGAGAAAGGGACTGGACCTGTGATTTCATTGTAATGAGAAAATTCACCCTGCCAATATAGTTTGGCACATTCCCTGCAAGCTCACAGATGGACCATGGCTTAAGCTTCTTCTATTTTGCCCTAGAGGACAGAACTTGGAGCAGTGAATGATTTCCTAATAATTAGAACTGTCCCAAAGTACGATAATGGGCTACCTTAAAAGGTAAGATGTGTGTGTGTGTTTGTGTGTGTGTGTGTGTACTCAAGAAAAAGTCACCTTAGAATATATTAAGTTTCACTTTTCCTGCTGGGTTTTTTAAAAACATGAATAAACATACTTTTCCACCTCTGCTTTTATTAAAATTCAACTTCCTCCCAGATATTGCCCTACTTGACTTCTAAAATCTGTAGAGTGTTTTTTTCAAATCTTAGCCTTGGAGCAGAGAAAGCAGCCTTATTCTAAAAGTTGGGACTCCTGGATTTTAAGGATTGTCCTGTCAGATGCATATGCTCTCTCTGTGCTTCTGTTTCCTTCCATGGGAAATAAAATCAGATTACAGAATGCCCCCCCTCAGGAAAATTGGAAGGAAAAGTTGAGGCAATAGCCTTTGAAGTGTTATAAAGGATCTCTATAAGTGGGAACTCTTACTGTTACTTAACAGAAGTCGCTTCTCTGGAGGCTATCACCAGAGATGGGTTGCTGACTCATCTTTTAATATGCCAGGTATCTCGTTGGAAGGAAACCTATAAATTTGAAACTTGGCTGCCATCAATCCCAGGAGTGCCTCTGGCAGAGACTCAGCAGGTTTTCAAGGTTTAATCAATTAAACCTATGTCAGTGAATTATGCTGCCCATTCAGCTGCACCAATCAGTGTCACCAGGGTCTTGGGCATGAACTAACACTTCCTGTAGTGCAGCAAAATGTCTCTGCCACCTGCCATTCCTAGGGGCACAGTTGTGGTCCTAAAAGGCCACCAGGGACAAAAAGAGCTTCTAGCCACTTGTTCTTAGGCTGCTTCCACTTGTGAATGAAAGCACTCTCTCTGTAGTTAGAGAAACCAGAAGAAAAATTTGCAATGATCAAGAGAGCTGAGGTGCTTTAAACAATGCAATGTTAGAAAAGGTCTTTATATGTATGTATATCTATACTTGCTCATGCATCAACATGAGTGAAATATTAGGAAAGGCTATGTTTGTATATATTTGGTCATGTATCAACATAAAAATGAGAATCATAAGATGTCATTCACTTTCCATGCCTTTCTTGAGTATATGGGTTTGCATAATACAAATCCTAGTTTATATAAGGTATTTAATGTTTTCTTTTTCTTTCTTGATTGATTGGGTTTACATTATATAGTCTAGGATATATACCCTACTATATAGAGTATTACACATTATCCTTTGTCTTTCTTGACTATGAGTCTGCATAAAGCATACAAAATATAGGCATAGGTATGCATATAAATATATATGCCCCATATGTACATGTATAAATACATGTATCAATAAAAATTATATGTCTATATGTAAACATCACATCACATAAACATATGCAGATATTAGTCAATATATACAACAATGTGTGTATGGTCATGTTAATCAGCTTGTATCAAATAGCATTTATTAAGTGCCTCTTATAGGCATACATTTTATATGAATTTTTCTGTCTGAACATAGTAAGCCAGTTAATCTCTTTGTGCTTTAGACAACTCTACAACAATTTAGAGAATAGTTGCTGATTGACTTTGGAAGAGAGAGAAGATTCTTCAATGAGAGTTCTCTAAAGAAATCAGAATCTTGTGAAAGATTTTCCCTTTGCCAGTGCAAGTCAGCACCTTGTCTTCAACTTAGAAGCTTATAAAGTTGACTGGGGAGATTGAGAAGTTAAATAACTTGCCCAGGGCCACACAGCTATGATATGTCTTGAATCCAAGTCTTTTTGACTTAATGTGGCTCTTTTTCATCCTGAATCTTATAATTAGTTATATAAAGGAGAAGGATCTTTGACCTAAGCCCTGCTTTTACTCTCCATCCAAAAAAACGCACTCCTCATTTACTACTAGTCCTACTAGGAAAATACTCTTGAAATGATGAAAAGGAACTTTTAACATTGGGGATTCCCAAAGACTAACCTTGCTTAAAATAGTAAGCACTCTTTCCTGCCTTCTTGTTTAGTAATGAAATGATTTTGCTAGTCAGAAAACTTCAGACAACTTCTCTTTGGGTTTGTTGGTCAAAAAACAATACCTCGAAATTTTAGGCACGTCTACCCTAATCATACAAAACTCCTTGTCATTACATTTATATTTGTGACCATTTACTTGTTTGATCTCCAAGCTATATGCATATATGCAACCAAATGGTTTAATGAGCTTTTCTCTCTCCTGTTCCATGCTCCAATTTGGAAGTTCCTTTCTTACTTTTTTTCCCAAGGCATTTGGGGTTAAGTGACTTGCCCAGAGTCACACAGCTAGTGAGTGTTAAGTGTCTCGGGCTGGATTTGTACTCTATTCACTACAGCATCCAGCTGCCCCTTGAAATTCCTTTCCTAAATAAGGGAATGATACAACTTCCTGAGGCTAAGTGGCTGTCCAGGGGCTTATTACATCTTGGTATATCAGGATGGAATATCTCTGCCTTCCATGTAGTGCTGGATTTTGTGAATGCTGAGATGCAAAAGGTCAAGGTGAGCAAAAAAAGAGAGAAAGAAGGAAATAAACATTTATTAAATTCCTATTATGTACCAAGCATTGAGCTAAGCACTTTGTGAATATTATTACATCTGATTCTTAACAACAACAGTGGGAAATAAGTGTTATTGTCATCTCTATTTTATAGTGAGAAAGAGAGAATCAGAGACAGAGCTGTGGAAAGAAGGAAAGAAAAGGAGAGATGTGAGGGAAGAGGAAGGTTGAGAGAGACTAAGATTCTACATGAATGAAGAGCATTGAAAAATTTTATTAATAAATTCAAATTAGAACATTTGAAGGCATTATTTAGAAGTTGTTACATATATATATATTGCCTCTTTATCCATCTACCTATTTTTCAGTGTGTTTATATTATAGCCCTGTTTCATATATGTGATGCTTCATTAGTTTGGAGATGACTCCCAGGTTCTGAAAGGTTATATAGCAAGAATATGAGTTTTTGTAGGTCCTACAAAGCTAAACAGGATTTAAGTAGCATCCTGTTATTTGAGGACTAGCCTAGCTAAATTTGGAAACACTCATTACAAGGCTGACTCTAGTGAATTTTGAAGTCATGCCAGTTCTCAAAGACTGATAAAAACTGACAACTATGTTGCAGAGGGGTTGCTATATTCATTGGGATAGGAAGTGTTTGCCAAAATGAAAAATATCATGAACAACTGAAATATATCTACATACACACACATCTAATATGTAACTATATCCGTATCTGTATCTATATACCTACATAGATCTGTTTCTTGAACAAGCACAATATCAATATGCATAGAGATACATAGACTCTGAGTCACCATTTGCTTGAGGGAAGCCTTCTTCACATCGTTATTTCAGAGAATGATCTGACAGAGTGTGAAGGTGCTAGAGCAAACCAGGAGCTTTAGCATGAATTAGCAGCAGTGGAATGGCTGAAGTAGTGTAATTAAGGAGGAGCCAAGTAGTGTAATTAAGGAGGACCAGTTAGAGGAGTTCCTAAATTAAGATGGAGTGAGATCTGAGGAACTGTAAGGGACAGGATCAAAACTGCAGACTCTCAGAACAGAAAGGGCCTCTGAGGTCACCTATCTAATCCATAGCTGAACAAAAGTTTCTTTTACAATAGAGGGGTCAAATTAGTGACCCTGGCTTGTTTAACAGTCCCCAGTGTTGGAGTAAAGTGAACTGGGAAATATTTAACAATATAAATAAAAATACAATAGAATACAGATAGTGTTAATATGTAATTTTCTAATTTAGTGTGCTGCCCACAAGGATCCTTACTTATGGTTTAATGGGGGGGGGGGTATTTTTCTTGACTCTGACACCACTATTGCACTATTTCCCAACAAAGGGTTACCCAGCCTTTGTTTAAAGACACACACACACACACACACACACACACACACACACACAGGGTTTACTTTGTAAACATTATAAAAGCTGTTTCTGAGCCAGAGAAGAAAAAGTTTGCCTTCATGGCTTCAAGTTAATTTGGCCATTTCAAAAAGAATTACCTTCCCTTATCATTAAATTGCAGGGCTTTTTTTTTTTTTTTTAAACTAAAATGGTCCCAGATAAATGCAAAGGCAAATACATTCACTCAGAGGTTCTTATTCCTCTATAATACTGCGGCATGAAAAATGAGGAGAGAGTATTCATCATCATTATCATCATCATCATTATCATAAAAACAAAGCCAAACAAATCTTCTGGAATGAATGTCCCAAATCCAAAAAGAAGTTCAAGAGACTAAGGCAGTTTCTTCTAAATGATTTTGTGATACTTTAGAAGATTATACATATAGATCTGAAAAACACATCAAAGGCTATTTAGCTTATCCCCTCATTTTATAGATAAGGAAACTGAGCTCCAAGGAGGTTATTTTTTTTATAAGTTTGCACAGTGTCCAAGGCAAAATTTGAACTCAGTTCTTTTAAAAATAGAGCCATTGGTTCTTTCCATGCACCACTGTGAAATTCAATAAATTCCAACTGTATAAACAAATTCTGCCCTCATTTAGGTGTTTCTTATCTTTTGAGGATAAATTGAATTGTTAATTTTTAACATAAAGGAATATGAAAGAACTGTGATCAGAATGAAACTGATGTTAAACAACCTCTTACCCTTATTCCATAACTGGGAAAGATAATTTTCCTTTTCATGTACAGTTTTACTCCACTTAAATATAATAAAATCCAATATTTATTAAGCACATACTACTTATTAATAAACTGTTCTAGACATTAGGAATATAAAGACAAAAATTAAACAGTCCTTGTCTTAAGATTCTATTAGAATATAACATGTCTATAAGTGTATATCTAAATGTTTACACATTCTCTCTCACACACACATTAATTATATTGGAAGCAGGAAAAGTTTCATGTATGAGATAGTTCTTCACTTGAGACTTAAAAGAAGCAAAGAATTTTGCTAGGCAAAGTTGAGAATACATCAATGAAAAGCCATAGAGGCATGATGTATGAGAAATGGGAAATCTAGTCTGACAGAACCAAAAAGTGTGGGATGGAGTGTAATTTATAATAAGGATAGAAAAATAGAAAAAAAAAATAGGTCTTTCATTTCCCAAATAGTAGTATAGTTAGTATAAGGTAGTGTGTATGTTATTCTATAAGCAAGAGGGAATCACTGGATTTTTTTTTAATGAAAAGGTCATGATCAGACCTGCAGTTTAGAAAAATAAATTTGGTAGTTATATTGAGGCAGGATTGAAGTGGTGAGAAACTTGATCAAAGGAGATTATTTAGTGGTCTCCCAACAATAGTCCAGGTGGGAGATATTGAGGGTTTGAATTAGTACAGTTATATGAGTGTGAGTAGAGAGAAAAGGGCAGGCAGCCTTTGTACTCTAAGAGTTTACTTCCTGTTGGATCTTTGAGGTTTTTTGGGAGGTATATTTGAATATCCTCAAAAGAGAATCTAGGACATATCTCAAAACCGTTTTTGTTTAAATCTAATAAAATTGCTGAATATTTGTTAGAAATGTTAGTCTCTCTGAGGGAACTCTAACATATCTACTAACCCAGCATTAGCATAGTTACCATAGAGAATTGCATTGAAAGAATATTTTCCTTCTTCTGAGACAAGAAAAGTCAGAGTGCATCTTCCAGACCTTGAAGGGGAAGTCTGATTCAGTATTTCATAAAGATAGAAAGCTCAATATCACCTAAATTTTCAAATGGAAAATGTACCTTTGATGAATATAGTTTCTTTTATACATAATATGGATAATTAAATAATAATAGGGAACTTCTCTATATATTTAGAGACTATTAAAGAATTTTCTCAACAAAAATGATTTTTTTCTCTTTGGAATAGTAATTTATTTCTATTTAATCTGGAGCTCTGGTACTTACAACATTCTTGGTTTTCTGAAAGAGCAGAAAAGAGCTCATTCATATTTTTCATTGAAAGACATGGAAAGAATAAAGAAAAATTAATAATTTGTCTGTGGTCTTATTTAATTTAAACCCTAATCAGAAATCCTTGATTCAGGTTTGTTATGAAAACCTGTTATGTTATCTTTTTCTCCAGGAACATTATTGACTCAATATGTCCAAAGCTGAACTAATTATCTTCCTTCCAACCCTCCCCTCTTCCTAACTTTCTTATCAAATACTATTGAAGGTATCACTACTTCCCACACCCATCCCCAGCCATATGAACTATTAACCTAAGCATTATTCTCACTCTCATTCTCCATATACAATAGATTGTCAAAGGCTATTGATTTTCACTTTGTAACAGATGCCTCAAATGCCTCCTCTACTCTGACACTGCAACCATCCTGGTGAAGTCCTTCATCACTTCACTCCTGCACTATTACACTAACCTGGTTGGTCTCCCTGCTTCTCTACTTATTCCAGTTCATGTTCCACTCAGCTGTCAAAGTGATCTTTCTAAAGCTTACGTCTGATCATATTATCCCTCCTACTCAGTAAACTCCGGTAGCTCTCTATCAGTTCCAGGATCAGCATAATTCCTTTGTTTGGTATCTTCAACTTTTTCCTAAACCACAACCT
This sequence comes from Sarcophilus harrisii, assembly GCF_902635505.1. Lineage (NCBI taxonomy): Eukaryota > Metazoa > Chordata > Mammalia > Dasyuromorphia > Dasyuridae > Sarcophilus > Sarcophilus harrisii. The sequence goes on along the minus strand of NC_045426.1, from coordinate 571,437,895 downwards.
CCAAACTCCTAGTCTTCACACATATTATAGCACCACTCTGGAATACTCTGAGATCCAGTGACACTAATCTCTTTGCTATTCCTCACACAAGACATTGTGTGACTCTGACTCTGAATTTCCATTGGTTGTCTCCTATGCATGAAATTCTTTCCCTCTTCATTTGTCTTCAGATTCCTAGCTAAAGTCCCTGCTAAATCTCACTTCCTACAGAAATTTTTCCCAATCTCTCTTAAGTCTAGAGATTTCCATTGGAAAATTGTTTCAAATTGATTCTAGATATATCTTGACTGTACTAAGAACTAGCATGTTACCTCACTGAAGGCTTTGAATTCCTTTAAAAGGTCAGTAACTATATTTTGCCTTCCTTTGCATACTTAGTACAATACTTGGCACATAGTATGTGCACTTAATAGATCCTTTTTGTTTTGATTTGATTTGATCCTACACTTATCACAACCATTTTGAGGCTGACATTCCTCACCTATGTATAAAATGATGATAATAACTGCAATACCCACTCTATAAAGTGTGAGGCTCAAACAAACTAATATATGGAAATACTTTGTAAACTTTATATAAGTTGTTTATTACCCAAACTGTTGTATAAATGTCAATTATTACTTTTCCCCATATGTTACCAAAGAAATTTCTATTTGATTCTTCTGAAAACCCAGGACTTCATAAAACAAAGGAAAGGGATTTAATTGAGCATTAAATTAACATTATTAAGTACCTAGGATGTACCTAATTTTGTGTTGGGTGCTGGGTTCAAAGATTAAAAATGAAATTTCTGCCCTTGGAAAGTTTAAATGCTATCTGAGGAGATGATATATGACAATGTGTGTGTACATGAGCATATTGAAAATGATGCATTGTTTGTCCTTCCTTTTCAAAGGGAACAAGTGATATCACAGGTAATGTTTTAACTTACAAGTGAATTGGATTTAAGTGAGGCAGATTTGCACAAAGTCATCACTCTCACTCTCTTCCAGTCATCAAGTCTCATGGCAGGACAAAAGTTAAGGGAACAAGGGATAGCCTAACATATAGTGGATGACCTTGACATTTCTGATGCCTGATCAAACTCTAAGAACTCCACACTTCCTGCTTTAGTAGACTTCCTGGCTGTTAGAACAAGTTAGGACACATATTATATTAGTGTAGTGTTCATAGGCTTGAGGCAGATGTTCCCCTAACTTATTCAATGGATTTGAAGCTTGTTGGTGACCTTTTACCTGGTTTAGTCCATCTACTTCGACGTTTTGCTGGGGTATAGTTTTGACTCACAGGTGAGAGTTAGATGAATTAGGCAAACACCAAAGCTGGAATGAATAGCCCTGAAAAGGGCTCAGTAAGCTTCCATGCCAAAGGTGCTAGTCTTCTCTGAACACCCCATATAAAATTAATATTGAGTGAAAAGTACTAGTGGTGGGAAGGATCAAAAGCTTAGAGTAATCAAATTATAATTATCATAGTAGCCTAAAGAGTTGTGAAATACTTTTTTAAAAGATTAAATAGTATGGAAGAAAGATCACTGATTAGAATTTCAAAGACCTAGTTTGACTCCTGTCTCTGATGATTAGTCATGCATCTGCATGACCTCAGACAAATGTTTTAGCCTCCATAAACTTTAGTTTGCTTATTTGTAAACTAGCTCTATACTTCAAACATCTTTGATTTTATTGGTTTGGTTCCTCCTATCAGAGAGCCCAAACTCCCATAACTGATTTTCAATAGTTTATAAGCTAGAAAAATTCATCATTGTAACTGAGATACAAATTGAGCATCTTCATCTTAGCATAGATTTTCCTTATATGATAGACACTCAACCCATGAAATTATTTTTGGGGCATTTAAATCTTGGTAGTGATTTTGATTTCTTTAGTTGTTTCCAAATTTTAATGACCCCATTTGGGATTTTCTTGGAGAAGATACTTAGAAAAAAGTGGTTTGCCATTTCCTTCTCCCATTGATTTTACAAATAAGGAAACTGAGGCAATCTGGGTTAAGTGACATGTCCAGGTTCATACAGTAGTGTCTGAGGATATCTTCCTGACTCCAAGTCTAGTACTCTGTGCACCATGCCTCCAATTTGCCCTCCAAAACTTGGAGCCATTAAGAATCCATGATCCCCTCCTTCCCACAATGAAGTAGTAGCATTTTAATAAAGTATCTGTAAACATAGGTGTTTAATATATGTTAGTATTATCTATGGTATTAGTTTGTAGTATTAATTTGTTAGGAGTATTGTGTAGTTCAAAGGAAATTATTAGAGAGTACTTTGTAAGTATGAAAGTATTATATAATAGCTATTATTATTATACTATTATTAATAATAATAGAAAATTAGCCAAAGGAAGAGATTGACTTCATAAGATACCCAGTAGCTTAATAACCTTACAATTTCTGTTGAAAATTCAGAAATGACATCAATTACTTGGGAGCTTCTCAAGGAATAGTGATATACTTTGTGGCCATGAATTAGTATTATTTTTAAATAATCATCACAAATCACAATAATGCTTATTCCCTGCCTTTAATATAAAACAGCATGGGAAAAAGCAAACAAATCTCTATTGAGCCCGGCTTCCTAGCAGGCTGAGGTGATCTATCATCAATTTCTAAAAATCAATATTTAAGCTGTGTCAAAGAAAACAAATATAGAGATTTCTATTCTTCTTCTCTATTTGTGAAATCAGTACAGCTACTCACAGAACAAAGTAGAAAATAAAATGAAAAATGATTTCCCAACATGAAGAGAAAATAAGGCAGCAGGAAAAAAGAAAAGGCTGCTCTATAGAACATAATCAGGATAAGCTTCCCTGAAATCAAGAGTCTGTTACCTGCAAAGCTATTTTCCAAGGGATTTAAAAGGATCTCTTTTCTAATGCTGTACGAGATCTAGCCCTTGAGTTGGGTAGTTTCATTCTCTGCACAGTATTATGAGATAGCAGAGAGAGTAGAAGAAGTTTGTTAAGGTAAAGGAGAGTATAAGAGGAGGAATGTTTGTTTAATGCAGTCTCTAAATTATCCTGTGAAAATGTCTAAAAATTGCTTCCATACAATACAATATATAGAGCTATGCAGGCTATGAGAATACTTCTCTTAATCACCAAATTCCTCAAATCAATTTTAATTCTTATAATACAATGACCCAAACTTATGCATTTACTTACAGGATTTCCACTCCTTACTTCCTCTTCCATTCTCTCTCATCCCTTTCTGTCCTCTCTTTTTCTCTCCTGACTTTTGCATTTTTATCCTTTCTATCTTTCTAGAATTTTTTAAAACAACCTTTTTTTTACATGATAGAATACAGAATTAAAATGCAAATGAAACTATATAAATTGTCATAATCCTTATGTTATTAATAATGATGCCAATTTCAGATTACATGAGACACACACATCCATCCTTTGTGCACACATAGGTCTGCTTCCATGTGTGCATGTATGTTGTTGTTGTTGTTGATGATGATGATGATGATTTGGTAGCATTCAGAGTTGACACTTGTGTAGGGATTTTTTCCCTGTGTTATAATGTTCAAGCTTGCTTTCAGGAGGTCCTTTGGATGGGCCTTGGTCTCAGCAGGATAGTCACCACAAGAATGGTCAAGAATAGAGTCTAGAAGGGTGGAGCCAAGATGGCAGAGAGGACACATGCATCTTTCTGAGTTCCCCTTTACCCTCAAACTATTTTTACAAAACTCAGACTCTGAATTAGTGCTTGACCATCAGAATCCACGAATATTGGGAGTATGACACATTAACAACTGAAGATAATCTCAAAATTCGCCAGTAAAGGTCTGATTTTGCTCATGCATAGGGACAGAACAGGCCTATGTCAGTTGCAGACTCAAGCAGGCAGTGAGAACATGTAAGGCAGCTCACGCTGAGCAGACCAGGAAACAAACTTGAAGCAGGGTGATAAATACAGAGTAAAGGTAAAAGGTTGAAGCAGAATCTACTATGCTTCAGGTGAAGTTAAAAAAGCAGGGGTAGCCATCCTGATCTCAGATCAAGCAAAACCCAAAATTGATCTAATTAAGAGATAAGAAAGGGCACTATATCTTGCTAAAGGGTAGCATAGTTAATGAAGCAATATTAATACTAAACATATATGCACCAAGTAGTATAGCACCTAAATTCCTAAAGGAGAAGTTAAGAGAGCTGCAAGAAGAAATAGACAGCAAAACTATAACAGTGGGAGATCTCAGAACTAGATAAATCAAACCACAGAATAAATAAGAAAGAAGTTAAAGAGGTAAAAAGAATATTAGAAAAGTTAGGTATGATAGACCTTTGGAGAAAACTAAATGGAGACAGAAAGGAGTGCACTTTCTTCTCGGCAGTTCATGGAATCTATACAAAAATTGACCATGTAATAGAACATAAAGACCACAAAATTAAATGCAGAAAGGCAGAAATAGTAAATGCATCCTTTTCAGATCACGATTCAATAAAAATTACATTTAAAAAAAGCCAGGGGGAAATAGACCAAAAAGTAATTGGAAACTAAACAATCTCCTCCTAAAGAATGAATGGGTGAAACAGCAAATCATAGACATAATTAATAGTTTCACCCAAGAGAATGGCAATAATGAGATGTCATATCAAAATGTGTGGGATGCAGCCAAAGTGGTAATAAGGGGAAATTTTATATCTTTAGAGGTCTACTTGCATAATATAGAGAAAGAGAAAATCAATGAATTAGGCTTGCAACTAAAAAAGCTAGAAAAAGAGCAAATTAAACACCCCCAATCAAACACTAAACTTGAAATTCTAAAAATAAAAGGAGAAATTAATAAAATTGAAAGTAAAAAAAAAACTATTGAATTAATTAATAAAACTAAGAGTTGGTTCTATGAAAAAACCAACAAAATAAATAAACCCTTAGTAAATCTGATTAAAAAAAGGAAAGAGCAAAATCAAATTGTTAGTCTTAAAAATGAAAAGGGAGAACTCGTCACTAATGAAGAGGAAATTGGAGCAATAATTAGGAGTTACTTTGCCCAACTTTATGCCAATAAATTTGGTTACTTAGATGAAATGGATGAATTGGGCTGGGAAAATTGGAAATTAGTATGGCAGAAACTAGGCATTGACCCACACTTAACACCATACACCAAGATAAGGTCAAAATAGATTCATGACCTAGGCATAAAGAATGAGATTATAAATAAATTGGAAGAGCATAGGATAGTTTACCTCTCAGACCTGTGGAAGAGGAGGAATTTATGACCAAAGAAGAGATCATTATTGATCACAAAATAGAAAATTTTGATTATATCAAATTGAAAAGTTTTTGTACAAACAAAACTAATGCAGACAAGATTAGAAGGGAAGCAATAAACTGGGAAAACATTTTTACAGTCAAAGGTTCTGATAAAGGCCTCATTTACAAACTATATAGAGAATTGACTCTAATTTATAAGAAATCAAGCCATTCTCCAATTGATAAATGGTCAAAGAATGTGAACAGATAATTCTCAGACAAAGAAATTGAAACTATTTCTAACCATATGAAAATATGCTCCAAGTCATTATTAATCAGAGAAATGCTAATTAAGACAACTGTGAGATACTACTACATACCTATCAGATTGGCTAGAATGACAGGGAAAGGTAATGCAGAATGTTGGAGGGGATGTGGGAAAACAGGGACACTAATACATTGTTGGTGGAATTGTGAATACATCCAGCCATTCTGGAGAGCAATGTGGAACTATGCTCAAAAAGTTATCCAACTGTGCATACCCTTTGATCCAGCAATGTTTCTACTGGGCTTATATTCCAAAGAGATACTAAAGAAGGGGAAGGGACCTGTATGTGCCAAAATGTTTGTGGCAGCCCTGTTTGTAGAGGCTAGAAACTGGAAAATGAATGGATACCCATCAATTGGAGAATGGTTGGGTAAGCTGTGGTATATGAATGTTATGGAATATTATTGTTCTGTAAGAAATGACCAGCATGATGAATACAGAGAGGCTTGGAGAGACTTACATGAACTGATGCTAAGTGAAATGAGCAGAACCAGGAGACCATTATATACTTCAACAACTATACTGTATGAAGATGTATTCTGATGGAAGTGTATTTCTTCAACAAAGAGATCTAATTCAGTATCAATTGATCAAGGATGGACAGAAGCAGCTACACCCAAAGAAAGAACACTGGGAAATAAATGTAAACTGTTTGCATTTTTGTTTTTCTTCCCAGGTTATTTTTTACCTTCTGAATCCAATTCTTCCTGTGCAACAAGAAAACTGTTCAGTTCTGCACACATATATTGTATCTAGGCTATACGCTGACATATTCAACATGTATAGAACTGCTTGCCATCTGGGGGAGGAGGTGAAGGGAGGGAGGGGAAAAGTCAGAACAGCAGTGAGTGCAAGGGATAATGTAAAAAATTACCCAGGGATTGGTTCTGTCAATAAAAAGTTATTAAAAAAATAGAAAGAAGAAAATTGGTCAAATAATCCCATTTTAGAAAAAGAAATAGAACAAGATATTAATCAAGAAAAAATCCCCAGAACCAGATGAGTTTGCATGGGAGTTCTACCACACATTTAAAGAACAACTACTACAATGCTATATAAACTATTTGAAAAAAAATAGGGATTTAAAGGAGTCTTACCAAATTCCTTTTATGTCACAGACATGGTACTGATACCTAAACCAGGTAGGACAAAAACAGAAAAAGAAAATTATAGAACAATCTCCCTAATGAAAATTGATACAAAAATATTAAATAAAATATTAGCAGAAAGATTACAGAAAATCATGGTATACAGATAATATACCATGACCAAGTAGGATTTAAACCAGCAATGCAGAGCTGGTTCAACATTAGGAAAACTAAATAATAATTGACTATATCAATATTATAATAATAATAATATAATCAATATAATAATTGACAGTATCAATAACCAAATTAACAAAAATCATATGATCATCTCAATAGATGCACAAAAAGCATTTGGTAAAATCCAGTACCCAACAGAAATACAGTTCTCAAGAGTTCTTTTTACCTTTTTATACTTTGCTTGAGTCCTATATTTGGAGGTCAAACTTTTTGTGTAACCCTAAATTTTTTTGTCAGAAATATATGGAATTTCATTGAATGTCCATCTTTTTCTTTGCAAGAAAATGCTCAGTTTAGCAGGATAACTCATTCTTGGCTGTATACCAAGTTCCTTTGCCTTTTGGAATATCAGATTCCAGGCCCTTTGATTTTTTAATGTGGAAGTTGCTAGATTCTTAGTGGACCTGTACCTTAAGAACAGGTTTAGAGCTACATCTATCCCGAAAATTTCTGATGAGCAGCATGTGAAAGGAAGTCTTCAATGACCTGATATGATCAATGATGGCAATAATATTTAGATAAATCTCTGAAAATATTTACTTTAAAAATGAGTAAGAACAGGGTTTGCCTTTCTTAGATTTTTCATTTTCATTGATGTTTTCTGTTTTTACAACACAGTTTTCCCTAGTATCCCTCACACCTTTGGCTCCCATCTTGAGGAAGTATCCATCACAATAAATAGTATTTTTAAAAGGGGGGGGGAACCAAACAAATAGTGTAAGTGATCAATACACTGAAAAAAGTACAAATTATATAATGTATAACACTTATGGAACTTCCACCCTTCGACAGCATCATCTGGAAATATCTGTTCATAGTTCTTCTTTCAAGTAATGCTTGAATTTTATAATTTTGTTGCATTTACTTTTGATTTTTCTTGGTCTGTGGTTCTTTCCATTTACATTATTGTAATTATTGTATCCATTGTTTTCTTGGCTTTGCATATTTTGCTCAACATTAATTTGTGTAGATCTTTCCACACTTCTATTTCTCACATATAACAACTCGCAGCATAGAAATATCTTGTTACACCCAGCTGATGGGCATATACTTTATATCCTATATGTTTCAATCAGGAAAAATATTGCTACAAATTGATACGTATGAGAATTATCTTATTGTTGATGTCTTCCTTGGAATATGAGTCCCAATAGAGAATCTCTGGCTCAAAAGTTGTAGACATTTTAGTCACTTTATTTGCAAAATTCCAAATTGTTTCCCAAAATTGTTATTATATAGATATAGATATAGATATCTATATCTATATCTATATATGTATATATTTATATAGATATATATGTTTCCACTATATTGTGGGATATAATGTAAGGTATTAGTCTAAGACCAATTTTTACCAGATGTCTTCCAATTTTCTTAGAAGATTTTTTAATAAAATAAGGATATTTCCCCCTAGGGAATTTGTTATCCTCTTTATTAAACACAAGGTTATTGAATTATTTCCGATTCTCCTTCACTGAAGTATTTCTTGTTTTTTAAACAATAACATATGATTTTAGTGTCTGATGCTTTATAGTTTGACATTTGAAAGTACTATTGTCCCTTCAATGTCAATTTTTTCATAATTTTCCTTGATATTCTAGATCTTTTGTTTTTTCATTAAAATTAATTTTTAATCAAATTCCATGATTATCTCATTGGCACTTTGATTGGTATGGCATTAAAAGCATAATTTAATTTTTATAGGATTTGCTTTTTTATTATATTGATACCTCATAATCACTAGCACTAGGTTTCTTTAAATTATTTAAGTTGTTCTTTATTTAAGGAGCACTTTCTAATTGAATCTATATGAGTCTTTTGTGAATTTTGATAACTTGATTTCCATTTTTTGTGGTTATTTGGAATAGTTTTTTAAAATGTTTTTTCTTAGATATTATGATTATTGTATATAAATGGTATTGATTTTGGGGGGAGATTTATTTCACAGTCTGCAATTTTGCTGAAGCTATTGTTTCAATTAGTTATCTTTTTTGATTCCCTAAGATTTTCCAAGTATAGTATGATATCATTAATAAATGGTGATAGTTTCATTGTCTCTTTGACTATATTTATGCCTTTAATCTCTTTCTCTTGTTTTATTGCTATAGCTAGCATTTCCAAAAGTATATTAAATAAAAGTAGGGAGAGCGGACTCCCCTGCCTCACTCTCTTATTTGGGGAAAAAATTTCTATTATACATCCCTTGCATATGATGCTTCCTTTTGGTTTTAGATGGATATTTTTTAATGATATGAAAAGAGATCCTTTATAGAGTTAAAGACTCAGCATAAAAGCATGCTGAATTTCATCAAAGTTTTTTTTTTGCATCTATTGAGAGCATATGATCATGGATTTTAACATAATTAATGATGTTGATTATTTTCCTAATGTCAAACTATCTTTTATATCAGTGGTATAAATCCCACTTGGTCATAATGAATGGTTTCTTGTTGTAGTCTATTTGACATGATTCTCTTAAATTTTTCAGTCAACATTTATTGATGATATTGCCCTTTATTTTTCCTTCTGCATTTTATCTTTCCCTGTTTTAGGGATTAGAACTATATCTCATAAAAAGATTCTTATAGGGTACTTACTTTTTCAATTTTAAGAATAATATATCAAGTGTGTATATACTCATTGATCTTTAAAAGTTTGATAGATTTTTTTGTGACAATCCATCAGAATCAGGAGTTGTTATTGTTGTTGTTTTGCCCTTTGGCAATCTCTTCAAAACTAGATTTATTTCCTTTTATGAGGGAATTTCTATCTGATATTCTGATTGTTTCAGTATTTTATATTTCTGAAGGTATCCCTCAATTTCTTTTGCATCAGCAGCCTTGTTACTTCTGATTATCTTATTTCATCTTACTCATTTGCTAATGTATTAATATGATTCTTCTATTCTCTCCCTTTTATTCAGAATAATTAAAGATGAGTAATTTATCAGTTTATTTAAAGAACCACCTTTTAGCTTTATTTATCATTCTTTGGGGGTTTTCCTTACAATTTTATTTGTTTTTCATCTAATTTTTACATCTCATCTTTTGTAATTACTTTAAGTTAGTTCAGTTGTTGGCTTTCTTATTTTTAAAAATGTACATTCAATTCATTAATCTTTTTTTTCTAGTTTAAAAAATATTGTTTGTAGAAATGTTTATGGAAACATGATGTTTCCCCTGAGGATTGTTTTGGCTGCATCCAAAAATATTGGTATGCTATTTCACAATTATCATAAATAATTGACATGATTATTAATTGCTTCTGTGATTTAATTTTTGACCAACAAATTGTTTAGAATTTCATTGTTGCATGCAAATTTGGGATCTGTCATTTGTTTCTGCTCCCTAAAGAAATTACTGTTTTTTTTCCTTATAGTCTTTAGAAGATACATTTGCTCTTTGTCTTTTTACATTTGTTTTTAACATGTATATATCCAACCTATGGTCATTTTTGTAAAATATACATATGATTCTGAAAAATATGTATATTCTCTTATAGTTCCATTTAGAAGCATCATAAGTTTTTAAGTTCTAGTTTCTTCAATATGTTCATTTTCACATTTTTTCCTTTAAAGAAAAATTTCCTCTAGGAAATTCTGTCTTTCTCTAAGATGTATCAAAAATTGAGAGAATATTGACATCTCTTTCAGTATTGTGTTTCTGTCTACATTTTCTTGTAGCTCAGTTAATATTTCCTTCAAGAATTTGGTTGTTAAAGCATTTGAAATCAATAAATTTATTATTGATATTGTTTGATTGTCTGTGATTTCTTTCAGGATAAGTGGTTTCCTTCTTTATCCCTTTTCATTTTTTGAACATTTCTTTCTATTTATAAGATAGCATGATTGCAACTTCTATGCTTTTAGTGTCTTTTGAGGCATAGTTATTTTTTTCATCCCCTTAGTTTTATTTTGTTAATGTATTTGGTTTTTAAAAGAATTTTTGTTTATTTTCGTATTTAATTTGCCTTTATTTTATGTTATCAGATTAATAATAATTTAATAATAAAGTTATGAGAACTAAGTTTATATATTCCTCTTTTTTGTCTCAAATATTTTCCCCAAGTAATGTTTTTTAATCTCTTTCTCTATAGTTACATTCATGTTTTATAGCATAATCTTTTTTTAAAATGACCCTGTTCTAACTTCTCTTTTCTTTTCTCCCCTATTCCCTATTTCCCATTTGATCTATATTCTCTTAGGGGGTTTTACTTACTAGTTCCTTTTATTTCCTTGCTTTTATCTGGTTATTTCATTTTTCTCCCCCCTTTTTCTCTCAACTAATTAGATAAAATTTCCCCTCCTCCCCTGTTACTCAATTAGTCCTGTCCATAAATTTTTGTAATTTCATATTTTGTGTCATTTTCAAGAGAGGATTTCTCTCAATCCCCTCATTATCTATTCTCTTTCATTCTACTCCAATTGTTATTCTCTCAGTCATTATCTTATATTTACCTAGTCCTTATAATTTCTGTATTCCTCATGCAATCAAAACTTCTAAGGTAGTCATTCTTGGATCTCTCCTCTAGCACTTTCTGCTGCTGTCTTCTAGAACTTCCTTAGTAGATTATTCTTTTCCATGTGCCTCACTCTCAGAACAATATCAATTACTGCAGGTGTCAAAAGAGGACCCTATGATACGGTCCTTTGTCCATCATTTTCATGATTATGAACTCCACAGCTGATCTATCCTTGCTATGGCTATCTTTCTTTCCTCATTTGCCCCAAAATTCCCTCCCTAGGTGCATACTCTCCCACTCTTTGAGGTGCCAGTTGGTCCTAGGAGTTTCACCTCCTCATTTCCCTAGAGTAAGATAAGTAGAATTTTCAAGTACCCAATCCCTATACCCACATCCAGTACAAAATCCCCATTTTCTCTCACAAAGTATAGGAACATTAATCCACAAAACTTTCCACCACCAAAGCAAGGTTTTTTTTCTTTCTTTCTCATCACCTTCCCTACTCTTCACTAACTTTTCTCTTTCTAATAATGTTGTGGTTCAGGGATGTTGGATCCCCAAAATATATTGTGGTTATGGTCAGTATTGTGAGGTATCTCAAAAGAATTTGTAGCTTAGACCTTCTCCAAATCAAGGGGCAAAGATTTTATTTTGCTGCAAAGAGTGAAATTCATAAGAATTTTTTGTTTGTTTTGTTTTGCTTTTAGCAAGGAAAGAAGCTTTAGCAATTAACAAAGGGAAGACATGTTCTAAATAAATAGGGGGAAGACAGTATTATGGGGAAGATGACATGAAGTAGGAATCTGTCATTGATTATCGATTGATGGACTAACCCTTAAAGGGATTTAGCACTCTAAAATGAGTTAGCAAATTAGTGAGATGCCATTATGTCGTTTTATAGAGTATATATAATTTAGAGGGATGGGTGGAAATCATATCCTGGCTATCTGATAGGACAGTAATGATGTCATGATGGTTTTGTCAAAGCAAAGAATTCAGCTAAAAGTTATACCAGGAACTTCAATCAAGGATATGGGACTTTAAAACCCATTTAAGAATAGAAAGACCCAATTAAGATTTAAAAAAAAAAGGCAAGATAATCAGTGTCTGTAAAGTTCAGACTTTCTCATGAAAATGCCACTCCTTGCTATCTTGATGAACTAAAATGTGGGGTTAGACCTTTGGTGATTACTTTCCCCTTGTTATTAGTCCTCAATTTGACCAGATATATATCACACATTCTTCTCTTAATCCTTGGTCTTCTTCCCCTTTCATGTCATAGTGGGGAGAGCAGAGAATTAGAGAAGTGTAGAGGGCTGAATCTCTGAATAGGTGTATTTGAATCAGACCAAACACAAGGGTAATTACCTATATGATGTGAAACAATGAATCTATTAGCATATGTTTGGATGAATGGCTCTTCTCACAGTTGATGCTGGCTCAGTGTTTAGTGTTATGATAATTGCAGGCCAGGATTAGAGGGTGGGGTGAGACAGGCCAGAGTGACTTGGCAGCAGGATAAGGAGAAAGGTGGAGATTCTGAACTCCATAATCCAGGAGAGATCTTTGGCAAGCCTCATGGCAGCTTGCCTACATCCTTCACTTCTTCCCCTAAAGACCAAGGACTTTAATTCATCCTGACTCTGGAGGACCCTGAAGCCCCCAAGGGAGCTAGGCCATACTTTACAGAGAAGAATGTGTAATGTACCTGGTTAAAATGAAGACTAGCAATATATATTCACATGTAGGCAAGGTTGTCAAGTTCTAGCAATAAAATTCTGTAGTCTCCTCTTCATTGCTACTTTCATCTGATTTTCACCTTCACCCATCTCCTCATCAGTATTTAGAAAGAAGTCTCCTACTGATTTCTCTGCTGTCACTCTGTTGCTCTTACTGTACTTGGCTGCTGTATTTGTTCATCTTTCTTGGATTTCTGTTTGTTGGAGTGTTTGAAACGCTAATCTCTTCAAGTCATATTTTCTTTCTAATAGTGTTTCAAATTCCTCTTTATTATTGGATATCTATGTTTTTATATTATAGTTAAGCTCAGATATGCAAAGTAGATTATCCTAGTCTGCATCCTCAGCTCCTTTGCTCTTTGAAACACAGTATAACACTTCCTCCTGCATTTTCTGGTGCAAATAAAGTAGTTTTTGTTATTTAAGTGCATTTGAAGGTCTTTCTTCTAATTACTAATTTGATTCTAAATTGAATTATTAAATTTTATGACTATGTCTTAAGATTATTATATTTTTTTTCTTTGTACTAGTCAAGAGTATAATTCCTAGTTCCTTTCCCCTTGGACAACCAGATGGAGGAAATATTAAACCTGAGAACTTCAGAGACACCATATACTTGACAAAACAACAAAAAAACAGAGACGTGAGTTTACACTCCTGCTTGATGGCATCTGAACATTCATGGACAATGCTGGCCAGACTCCATCAAAACAGATGCTATGTGGGCTATCTGCACTGCTTACCAGTGAAAGGAGCATGCAAGCAGAATGGTGCCATTCTTTGCCTGGCACTTGGCACAAGCAGAGAAAACAAATGCATTTTGACAGCTGTTCCTATTCCTTTTTATAGTTTAGATCTGCCAGCCATGCGGGCCTGATCAGACATAATTGATAAATGATTACTATAATGGTAAATTGACATGGAAAATAACAAAGAATAATTCAAACAAATAATCCAAAAAGCTTGGCTTTAACCCATGTATGTCACATGACTGGGAATACAGAACTGAAGGAATTCATTTTAGGAACTTCAGAAATTAGTTTTGTTCTGTGATAATTGCTGTAGTTCTGTGGTGAACACATCATCAAAAATATTATTCCATTTTTTTTTGCTTCTGAGTATGATACAGAAAGTTGTTGAAAATAAAGGCTTCCCAATGTGTTTTTTATGCTTTGGTCTAGTTGGTGGACTTTACCTGTGTGTTTGAGTATATGATAGTAAACAACTGTTTTAAGAAGAAATATACTAGAGCATGGCAAATGAGGTATATTTTTATTTCAAAACTACTGTTACTTTGTGAAATCTTTCACATGCAAAGGATCTGGGGTTTTCACCAGGAGACAAAATGTAGGAGCTCTTAATATATTGCATATATAATATACGATATAGTGTATATTTCTAGAAAGGTACCCAGAATACTGAGAAACTAAGTACTTAGAGAAGATCAAACAGTTGGTAGATGTCAGAGGTGGAATTCAAACTTATGACTTTGGGTCCAATTCTTTATCCATTATCCTATGCTGATTCTCAATTTTTTTTAATAAAAACATTTATTCCAAATTGTTTTATTTGTCTATCCAAAAGTTAATACAACATTAAACCATTCATCTAGAATTGGATGGACAATAAAATAATTCACAGTTCAGAAACTCTTAGATAATACAATTCAAGAATGGTAAAGAATGTATATCATAGTTCTAAGTGTTTGCATTTTGAAAGAAGGTCACAGGTAACAAGATCTTCAGAGCTCTAATAGAAGACTACAGATAATACCCTTATCTTCTCCTTATTAATTTCTGGTGCATCTGTAGCAATGAAGTGATCACTTTAAGAAACTCTTCACTCATATAAAGCCTATTTGGTAGCGAAAGGAAGAGTAGACCTTTTTAAATAAAAGAAAAAAGTTATAAAACCTGAGAAGAGATCTAAGATAATGTCATAGTAATAAAAATGCCAATGTCCAAAAAATTAATTAGAAAAGAACTTTAAAACTCACAAAATGTGTAAATAAGGAACCATAGCTTCCCAGTAGGATTTAAGTAGTTTTGAACAGAAAATGAATTGGTACTCTTGACATGGCATAAATATCCTGAAATTGCCTTGTAAACAATGTAGATTGATATTTTATTTTGGTTTTTTTTCCATTTAGTAGTCTATTTCCTCCAATTACATGTGAAGACAGTTTCCATATTAATTTTTGTAAGATTTTTGAGTTCCAAATTTTTATTCTTTCCTTCCTTACTCCCTTCCTGAAGAAGCAAGCAATCGATACATGATACATGCACAATAATCTTAAACGTATTTCTGTATTAATCATTTTATAAAAGAAAAACAGAATAAAAGAAAAAAAAACCATGAGAAAGGGAAAAAATAAAAATAGTATGCTTCAATCTGCATTCTGTCTCCACACTGTTTTGTCTGGATGTGGATGTATTTTCCATCACAAGTCTATTGAAATTGCCTTGAATCACTGTATTGCTGAGAAGAACTAAATCTGTCAAAGTTGGTTATTGCAAAATGTTACTATTACTGTGTACAATCTTCTTCTGGTTCTGCTCAGTTCGTTTAGCATCAGCTCATGTAAGCCTTTTCAAGTTTTTCTGAAATCTGCCTACTCATCATTTCTTATAATACAATACTATTCATTATGTGCATATATTACAATTTGTTTAGCCATTCCCTAAATGGTAGGCAATCCTTCAATTTCTAATTCTTTGCCACCACAAAAAGAACTGCTATAAATATTTTTGTTCATGTGGGTCCTTTTTTATGATCTCTTTGGTATGTAGACCTAGTAGTATTATTTCTGCCTCAAAGGATATAAATGATTTTATAGCCCTTTAGACATAGTTTCAAATTGCTCTCTAGAATGGTTAGATCAGTTCACAATTCTACTTAACAATGCATTAATATCCCAGTTTTCCAACATCTCCTCCAACATTTATCGTTTCATTTTTCTGTCATCTTAGTCAATCTGATAGGTATGAGGTAGTATCTCAAAGCTGGTTTAATTTGCATTTTTCTAATCAACAGTGATTTAAAGCATTTTTTCATATGACTATAGATGACTTTAATTTCTTCATCTGAGAATTGTCTATCCATATTCTTTGACCATTTAAGACTTGGGGATTGCCTTATATTCTTATAAATTTGTCACAGTTTTCTATTTGAGAAAGGAAGCTTCATCAGATACCCTGAAATTATCTCTAAGCTTTTTGCTTCTGTTCTAATCTTGGCCATTTTGGTTTTGTTTGTACAAAATCTTTTAAATGTAATGTAATTAAAATTGTTCATTTTGCATTTTACAATGTTCTCAATTTATTGATGGGCCATAAATTCCTCCTTCTCCAAAAATCTGACAGGTAAACTACAAATTGCTTTCCTAATTTGTTCTTCTTTATGTCTAAATTATGAACCTATTTTGACCTTATCTTGGTATAGACTATGAGATGTTGGCTATCATATTTTCAAATTTTCCCAATAGTTTTTGTCAAATAGAGAGTTATTATCCTAGAAGCTGGAGTCTTTGGGTTTAGTGACCAATGGATTACTATAGTCATTGACTACTTTATCTTGTGTATCTAATCTATTCCATTGATCCATTCTGTTTTGTTAACCAGTACCAATTAATTTTAATGATAGTTGTTTTATAATATAGTTTTAAGTCTGGTCCTGTTAGGCCATCTTCCTTTGTATTCTTTTCATCAATTCCCTTGATATTTTTTACCTTTTTTTCTTCCAGATGCATTCTGATATTAATTTTTTTCTAGTACTATAAAATAATTTTTGGCAGTTTGACTTGTGTGGCATTGAATAACTAGATTTTTTAGGTGGAATTGCCATTTTTATTATATTAGCTTTGCCTACTAACAAATATTTGATATTTTCCTATTGTTTAGATCTGTAGAATGATATTTTAAAGAGTAAGTGAAATTTCTTAAATTTATTTTGAATTGATAAATGGTATAAATACACACATTTTCAAGGACATAAATTTAATTGTTGGAACATGTTAGTGATATAGCTTAGGAGGGATTATGGTATATAATAAGCTCATTTTGAAATCTGTTTTATGACTAAAAAGGATGAAAATAAAAGAAAAAAAGATAAATCATATAAACATTTGCCATCTATGCCTTTATCCAGGTCACTTAGAAAATGTTGAACATGCCATATAATAACAAACATAAATCTTTGAGACATTCTACTGGTATTTCTCTTTCAAAAGTCCTTCCAGCTCTAAATTGGTGATTTAACATACTCAGTGCATCCATATAACCATTTCACTTGATTTAAAAATATTTATTTTGAGTTCTAACTTCTCTTGATTCTACCCATTGAGAAGATAAGACATGATATTAATTATATATATATGAAATCATGGAAAATGTATATCCACATTAGATATGTTGCAAAAAAAGCAAGAAATATATCATTCAATCTTCATTCAGAATTGATCAGAATTGCTAAGGCTCACAGTTTATTCTCATTACAACATTGCTGTTACTATGTACAATGTTCTCTTGGTTCCACTCACTTTATTTTGCATCACTTTGTGTAAATCTTCCCAGGTTTTTTCGGAAACCATCCCGTTCATCACTTCTTGCAACACAATAATAATATTCCAGTACAGCTTGTTTAACCATTCCCAATTCATGGACACTCCCTCAGTTTCTAATTCTTTGCCTATCCCATGCAAAAAAGGTTAATTTTAATAGGAAAAGACAATGCAAAAAGGGGAATTGAAAAGAACTGGTGAACCTCTGCAAGGAGAAGAGTGGTTATTGTCTGCATATACGAGATTTTTGATATTTCTCCCAGAAATATTAATTCTAGCATAGATTCATGGGTCCAGAAAGGGAGATGAAATTGTCATGAAGTAAGAGGGAGAGATAACAAGGGATAGTCCCTTATTCCAAGATAACCAGGCAGCATTAAGATATGTAGCATAAGAGATTAGTATAAGAAAACATGGATAGCTCCATATATGATCATAGTTAAAAGCTAAAGGTAGCTTCAGAGGTCTCTTAGCCCAACTGTTTCATTTTATGGAAGGGGAAACTGATATTGTATTTGTCTATTCTTGTGGATAAGATCATAGAAGAGTCTACCTATCAATGTGTCTCCCTTAGATCTTAGACTTGATGAAGCTTTTGATTAATATCCTCATCTCTGTGTGGTTAGTAGGATGGCATGTACATAATAGGTGCTTAAGAAAGGATTGGTGAAA
The DNA here is from genome assembly GCF_902635505.1 of Sarcophilus harrisii. NCBI lineage: Eukaryota > Metazoa > Chordata > Mammalia > Dasyuromorphia > Dasyuridae > Sarcophilus > Sarcophilus harrisii. The sequence goes on along the minus strand of NC_045426.1, from coordinate 571,419,595 downwards.
ATGTATGTCATAGGGATGATAAATCAGACCAATTGTATTTACAAGAAAAGGTTATAATATAGTTATTGGGATACATGACTTAACTGACATAGGGAACTCTCATGAAGAACTGTTTCTACTTGTGCATGTTGGTACCTTCTCTTCACATTATAGTCTTAGAGAGTTGCTAGAGGACTGAAAAAGTTAAGAGACCTGTTCAGGTTCACACAGACAGTATGTTTCAGAAGGAGGCTTGAACCCAGAACTGCTTGACTCCAAGGCTAACTCCTTATCCAGGAAGCCACTTATATAGTTCCCCTGTAATAGTAATGTAGAGAGATAAAATCACATTTAAAAGTATCTTCTGGAGCTAACTCTCCCAAGCAATCCACTGTAGAAAAGTTCCTGCTGTTGTAAGATGACATTTACCTTTCATTCTTTCTTTAAATGTTGTGTGAAACACTCAAAGAACTTCTCTGTTCTTCCATAATCACACCTGAGATAATTAGACAAAGAATGGAGCACAGCTGCAAATGTTCAGCAAGGTTACACTTTGCAATTTGAATAGCATTAGGGAAGAAATCAAATGTAAATGGAACCAATGAGCACAAGAAGAATGCAAAACAGATGCTAAACATTTTTTTTTGTCTTTTCACTGTTGCTTTCTAAAGGAAACACAACTAATTGATCCAGTGTTTGGTATTCTTCTTTAAAAAGGACTCAATGCTCCCTTCATTTTAGCAGAGTTCTAAAGGATGAGGGGCAGTGACAGATGTAGATCCAATGAACTTGTGAATAATGAGAAGCTAGGACATAGAAATCACCATGATAATAAGAAAATATCTTTATTCTAGCCACAGCCTCAGGGTGGATGAGGTGATCTTCCATAATAGTTATGTATATGAGTAAAAAATATTGAAACTCATCATTGATTTTAATTGAAAAGGGGGCTGAGAGGTCATAGAATATACCACTTTTGTTATACAGATGAAGTAACTGAGATGTTAAGTGACTTTCCTATGGTTGCACTTGTTTTTTTCAACCTTCTTTTGTATGTTGTCTTCTCCTATTAGACTAAATTTCTAGAAGAGAAGGATTGTCTTTTTCTTGTGTTTGTATCCTCAGAACTTAGCACAGTGCTCTGCATATATTGTATTACTAACAAATATTTGTTAACTATTAACCAATAAGAATTTGAGGAAGGTATATTCAGGAATTATCTAATTATTAATTTTGTGCTCTATCCATATTGCACTCTATGCACCATTCTTTTTAGCTGTATCAATTCTTAGCCCAAACTGTACTGTAGGAACTTAAAATAAAGCACAAATTAAAATCAATCAGATTATCCAATCATAGAATATTGAGCTGGCTTGCCCTTTCTAGAAGAATGAAAAAAAAATCATCCCAAAACAATGTGTCAATGAAGAGTGGCCTGATGTGTAAGGACTGGATGAATTTATATTCATTCATCAATAAAAGAAGTTACTCTAAGGTAAGAGTTCCAAAGTAGAATGGGTTAGTTATCCTGGGCAATGGAGACATTATTTCTGGAGATTTATCCTAAAGGTTGTCATGTTCTCTTCTTTTCAAAAGATATAATCATTCTCTGGGAGCAGATTTCTTGGGAGCTTCTGGAGGCAGCCTTAGTTTCAGTTCAAAGTAATAATTACTTCAAATGCAGCCAGCTTGTTAAATGTTCAAATCCTTTATTGTCTTTTCCAAAATAACCCGGTAAGCTTTCCTTGGTTCTGAGAGCTCTTATTGCTTGTCCTTTGCCTCTTCCAGCTTCAGCCTCCAGCTCTCTCTGAATCTTGGTTCTGAATCTTCTCAACTGAATTCTGGCTCTGTCAGTCTCCCAAACTGACTCCACTGACTCCTCGCTGAGGTTCCAAGAGCCTCCTTATATATGATCTCTTAAAGATGTGAACCAAAGATTGACTCCTCCTCTGAGAGTGGGATTATGGGAGGTGTGACTCATGAATCTCCCAGACTTGCAAACTCCAATGTGTGAACTCTCAAAGGTATAAACTTAAGTACTTAAGCATTGTTTCTATCAATTCCAGTGAGTTAACACTTTGTAAGAATTCTAACAAAATTCCAAATAAGAAGAGAGACAATATCAGTAAAGATAGCGTGTTGTATCAGTAGTAATCTGCATAGAATATTGAGTATAATGGATATGATTGTGAAGTTTAGCACTATTACTCATTAACTGATGCATTGCTCTGAGCCAATTATTTCATTTGTAAGATGGAAGTAATGCTTACTTTTCTTACTTCCCCAAGTTGTAAATAAGCAAAGCACTTTATAAAGTGCTTCATGAATGAGAATAATAAGAATTATTGTTGTCCTAATTTTTATTCCAATTTCAGTTTTGACCATAGGATGACCAATTGATAAGCATTATTAGAATTAATGAAATGAGAGATTTTAATTTAGGAATTTAAAAAAACCCTCCCCTAGATATTAAAAAATATTCAACCATTCTTCAGCCATTGAGGCAGCTAGGTGATATTGTATAGAGACATGGATCTGGAGTCAAGAAGATCTGAGTTTAAATCTGATTTCAAATACTAGCAATGAAATCCTAAACAAGCTACTTAATCTCTGTTGCATCAATTTCCTCATCTATAAAATAGGGATAATAATAGTACCTACCAGAGTTATTGTGAGGATAAAACCAGATATTTGTAAAATTCTTTGTAAATCTTAAAATACTCTATAAATATTAATTATTATTATTAAGTATTATCATATTAATAAAATTTACTAAATGGCCATAAGATAATGAATAATTGATTTGAAGGATATCTTTCTTTCTTCTTGCCTCCCTCTCTCTCTCTCTCTCTCTCTCTCCTTTTTTTTCTCCTTCTCTTCCTTCCTCTCTTCATCCCTGCTGGCTTTATTTTCCTTCCTTCCTTTCTTTCTTCCTTCTTTCTTCTAAGTTTCCCTTAAATTTTCACATATGTGTATATGTGTGTGTATGTGTGTGTACACTTTCTAGAGTAATACAAATATAAAAGAAACCTTGGCAAAGGGCCTCAAACTACAGAAAGATTTCTACAAAGTAAATTATTATGCTGATCCAGATGAAAATTGAAGAATTCAATCCATAATCTACGCTTTCCAAACATCTGGATGTTTGGCATAATGCCATTCAGAATCTGGTTAGTCCTATGTTTTATTTTTACATTTAGTTATAAAATAAGACAAATCCAAATAAATCATTGATGAATTCTATGAAAACAAAAGGAAATGCATAGTTTAACTGTCAGCCAAACATTTGTAGTTGTTAATTTATGGTAAAAGGCAAAAAAAAAAAAAAAAGGAGAAGAACAAGAAGAACAAAAACAAGAAAAACAAATTTCTTAATCCCTCTCCCTTTACAGAAATCTCTATGCTCTTCATTAGCAAGATGTAGTATTTAATTGTAGTTCATTAAATGGAAGGCAGTTTAGAGGATTGGACAGAAAAAAAGGAATACAACCTTCTTTACAGGTTTTTTTAAATCCCTTCATAATCCACAGAAATTGATTTTTTTACATTGACAAAATCAGTGGTAATTTTCCTATAAAATAGGTATTGTTTAGAATGATGATTTTTCCCCAATATTCCTTTAAAGTATTGTTTTATAGTGTCTAATCTGAATATGATTATTTTTAGGTCTTTGGAAGTTAATGCTGGGAAATTCTGCTTCAAAAACTGTTTGGGGCTATTGAGCTGTTGTAAACAAACTATTTTTGGCACACTTGATAATGATTTTAATCAATCAACAAGCATTTATTAAGCACTTAATAAATACCAAGAACTTTATTAAATTTTTGAAATTTAAACTAAGAGGTGAGGAGTCCCTGCTTTTAAGAAGCTCACTCTCTAATGTTGGATTTTGGCTTTACCAATTCACTAGAGATTTCATTCTACATGAGAAGTCCTGATTTGAGGCATTAAAATACACATCAGAGTTCAGAAACCAAATCAAAGGCTAATGTTTAAGAAACTGAATACAAAAAAGGAAAGAATCCAGAAGCCATTGAAAGAAGCTACATATAGAAGTCAAGATAAAACATAGAAATCATTGAAGTTGAAAAACTGACAGATGCTGAGATCAGTTGATTAGAATGTCTATTGTTGGTGTGTGAAACTGATCTGTTTGAAGGAAACGATTGGAGAAAATGTGAATCCTTTATTATAATGAAGATTTGGATAAACGAAAGACAGTCTTACCAATTGCCACATAGATCTTGGGAGAAGGAAAACTCAGAGAGCATGTGTTTTATGGTCTTCTCTGTCTGCAAAGAGGCTAACTACTCAGAGTTCCTAGAGAACATGATTGAATAGTTTTGGAGATCCCATGATCTGTTATTAGTGTTTCTTCATCATTATCATCATCATCATCATTCTTGCTCTTTTTTCTATTGAATAAATGTTGTGATGATTGTTTCTCTTGCCATCTTTAATAAATGTTTCACATTTAATAATTTATGGTGTCACTACGGCTGACATAATTAAGGGACATACTGTTTGGAACTCGGGTAGAGCAGCAGATATTTATCCCTCATACCAGGGTTACCCTGAGGACACTAAGAGTATATTATAGGAAGGTGGTAATCACTGCTGAAGAACCACCCAATCTGTAAAGGTATGTTTCCATAAGGCCCATCACAGGAAAAGAGAAAGGCTACAGATTACTGGGTAGTTGATGCTATGCCTTTTATATTCACTCCACCTGCATTCAAATACTAACTCTAAACCTTATTGCTATGTGTTCATAAACAAGTTATTGACTTTCTTTAAGCTTTAGTTTCCTCACCAGTGTCTTGCAGAATTATATGAGAGTTGAATGGGATAATACATAGAAAGAATTTTGTCTATCTTAAAGTATTGTGTATTTATCATTTATCATTATATATTAAGCCACTTTGTGTCATTAAATACATAAGTGAAGAGCTTCTGCTATTGAGAAGACTGTTTTTAAAAATAATTTAAACAAGCATTATATTTTGGTTTTTACATAAAAGCTTAAGTTTGGATAGTGGCAGTATTGCATAGAAGAAAGCATGATAAGTCTAAGTCAGAAAGTGTTAGTTATGATCCCAACAACTAAACGTGAGATCTTATGTAATTAACTTCACTTATCCTCTCTGGTCCTCAGTTTTCCCTTCTGTAAAATATTAGACTAGATAATACTTTATCTAGTTCTCTTTCATCTTTGAATTTATGACCTATGATACTTTCAAATGTGTGATTAAAATATGTAACTTCTTTTTGGTGGAGATCAATGCTCTACAACTGTATGATGGGTGGAGAAAAGTTGGTGAAAGTTGGAGAGTTTGAGATTTACTCTTTATAATCTCTTCAGAGCCTTTTGGTGTCCAGCTTCAAAAGAAAAGATGAATAATGTCAATTTCATTTTTGGTTTTTGAAGGGAGAAGAGGATTGTGGGAAGAAGCCAACATGAAAGGAGCTGGCAGGGTCCATCATGTGCCTATCTCTGCTTGCTAAACTAGAGATCCTGTGAATTTTTCCCTTTGTATAACATGATGTGGGACTGTCTCTTTCTTGAGCTGAGTTATTTTAGGAGATTATTTAGGAGAGCTCTTGCTCTTTGTGTTATCTTCTATGTATTCTCAAGTGGACACTTTCTCTGATTTTTACTTCATTATTAACTTGTATAAATGGGTTTCCTTAATACTTGCTAAATGTATTTATTAGGGAATTGGTATTTTGTGGGGAAAGAGTTAAATCTTAGATATAAAGCTTATGTCTTCTTTTCCCCATCAATGGACAACAGTCAGAAGTTTAGTTTAATTGAATCTAAAAACTACATTGACTTGCTTTTGTTCAATGATTCAGTCATGTTGTACTCTTCATTACCTGGTGTGTTGCATTGTTCATGGGGATTTTGGATAAAGATACTGAAGTGATTTGTCATTTCTCCTCAGGGGATTAAGGTAAATAGAGCTTAAATGACTTGCCCAGGGTAACAGTCAGTAAGTATCTGAGTTTGGATTTGAATTCAGATCTTCTGACCACAGACCCAGTGCTTTATCCATTAAACCATATAACTTCATAGAGCAACAATTTTTAAGCGATATTATGTCTAATATTGCTTCTCTCTGAAGAGAGTAAAGGACTCAGCCTTTGGCCACTTAACCTCTCATCCCTCTCCGATGAGGAATTAAAGTTTTACTTGGAGAAGAGTTGGAGAGGAAAAAGTAGAGATGATCTATTGTTCCTCCCTTTGAGCCACATAAAATACTTTATTCCACAAAAACTTCTGTTCATTGCTCATAGTAAAGAAACAGTAAATATAAATACAATCTAGAACTATTTTGTACAAACTTAACACCAGCCACAGAATTTTTTTTAAAGCCACACTCTTGGCATTTGGTGTTTTTGGAATATTGGTAGATGGAGCAGCCTCAGGGGAGACAACCTCTAATTATTGAGTTGTTTTCTATCTGCCAATAATATGTGCTGACTCAGTATACAAAGAAGATAAAATATTCTTGTCTGTCAATTAAAATACTAGGAGGAAAAAGGATAAAGGAAAAGAGAAGCTAGGAAAGAAGAAAGAGAGGAAGAAGATGAACTATATTTTCCTTTATGTACATCAATAATCTTTGTAAATTCAATTCAACAAATATTTACTAAGAGTCTGTATATTCAAAAATTTTAAAAGGTATTGGAGATCCAAAGAGAAAAATGTCACAGGCCCTTCCCATATATAGAGCTTATATTATATTAGGGAAATGCAACACATAGAAGGAGAATAGATGTTGAAGTCCAACTCCAGTGAAATACTGAGAGTGTGGGTAAATATCCAAGGCCACTGGAAGATATACTTTGCAAGCTCCATTTATTAATCTGTGTGCCAGGGTTTATATACCTTTTAGGCTATGTTACAATATACTAGCTATCTTTAGGTGACATCATATACCTTCCAAGGTTAATGCACAATCCATATTTTGACATTTCAGTATCCACCTTAACTATCAATACTAAGATACTTATCAACACAGAGTTGTAAATAGCCGTTATGATGCTCATCAACATCAACAGAATTGTAAGTAGTTGTGATGTTTATCAATACAGAGCAGAAATTATCATATTAATGTATTTACCTCAAGTATGTCTTTGATTCATTGTATAGTTTAAATGCCTTGTTACTGTCAAGATTATCCTAAATTTACATCTTTAATTTATTGTATTGTAAAATGCCTTGTTCCTGTCACACCTATTCTCCATCAAGATTCTCCTGAATTTACCAAGTATATCTTTACAATTGTTATAGAGATGGTGAGCCAATATAGTTTGAATAGTTCAACCTGACAGAGAGTAGGTCTCAAGTAATTCCTGGACCAAACCCTTGCTGTTCATGGATTTATTCAATACTGGACCTCTTCATCTCCCCCTTTTTTGAAGATAAAGCCTATGAACTTCAGTTCTCATAGTTGACAATGACTGCAAGACATACAAAAAGCACAAAGGGCTAAGCCACTGAGTATAAAAATAACACATGCAAGAGGAACAAAATGCAAAAGCATAAAATTCAGATTATTTATAGGATTTGTCTTTTATAAACAAATATTTGCTTTATTATGCTATCAGCATTAATTCAAGGAACACTACTTTTTGCCATTTTTTTTTTGCCAAGACAACTAATTCAGATACATCCAAAATGAGGTTGGAAATATACAAATGAATGGAAATATTCTCCATTCATTCTGTTTCTTACTTGAAGCCATGTCACATTGGTGGTATCATTAACATATATATATATATATATATATATATACATATATATATATATATATATGTATATATATGAGTGAATTTACAATCGTTGTGCTTGAGTTTCTAAATTGTTAACGTGATTCCCCCAACCATATTAATGATTATTCCACTAACTTTTGTCCTTCTTTTCACTCATTATCTATATTAATTTATTCTTTAAGAACTTAATGATACATTTTTTTTACTAATTGATTTGTGAATTGAGCAGTCTGAGTAGATTTTGTTAGGAGCTGAAGCTGAAATAGCAAGTGATATAATAATTGCTATAGTTGCTAGAACTCTAGCAATGAGTAATACAACAATTTCCCTTTTTCTATTTTTGTTTTCTAATTTTCTTTTGATGTTATTTCAAACCTGTTCACCTGCTGACTTTGATTAATCTTTGTAAACATCATCACATAGGATGGGTGTTCAATAATAAGAACCATAGGTAGTAAATTAGATGACATTTGGATAGAAGTAAGACACTGGAATAAAACCCAATTGTAACATTTTACAATATATCCTCCTAGCACATTCATGATTTGGATTTCAGTGCCATTCCTTAAATACTATCTGTAGTTAGAAACATCTGTGAATATTTTTAAACATGTTGTACAGTATATTACTGAGGGACCTAAAACATCATAGAATCCCAAACCTGAGATGTAAAAACTTATTCCATTTTAAATCCCAAATACATTGTAACAGGAGACCCATTCAGACACTGGCTAATTTGGTTTCCATTCACCAATGAGTTTCAGTTCCTTTTCAAACCAATGAGCCCCAAAATGGTCTGGGAGCAGGGGTGATGATCTCATCTTCCGAAACTACTTCCTGTTGAGAATGGGCATAGAGCTAAGTCAACTATAGGGTTCTATCTTTTTATGTAGGGGGTGGCAAATAGGAACTGATTGAAGTATCCAATGGTTGATTCAGTTCTTTGAAGCTGGCCAATAAAGCTGTAACTGACAAAAATCTAGAATAAAAAACAAATATAACAAATTGAGTTTAGGATAATCTGAGATAGAAAGAGAAGTCCACAAGGATTGCTATAAGATGTAAAGAGACCAATGTAGATTGGTTAAAAACTTTTCACGTAATGAATTATATTTGTGTCATAAGACACACAGTATATACAAATGTTAAAGATGGTTCAGTTTTAGTTTCAATAAACAATAAAATAACAGTTAGGTCTTATGGACAATCATGTTAATTGTTCTTACATTATTTTGGAAACCTTTAAGGACTTTATTTCATATAGTTATAAACATCTATATGTATCTATAACAGCTAGATGATTAGGCCAAATACTCATTCTACATATTTTTAGACTGAAAATAACAAGATATTATGTAATTGAATTGTATTGATCATTTCCTCTGATTAAAGAAATTTCTTATAAGAGGAAAATACAGGGGATATAATACCATCATAATTGGTTCTTCAGACTTCAGCCTGAGAGCATACACATGACCAAAAAAAGCTTCTTTAGTTCAGTTTGATATCCAATTATAATAGTTCTACCTTATCATGCTCAGCAATGATCAGGTAGGAAGCAAAGAAACAAAACTAGGGAAACTGAGTCAGAAGGGTCTCACCTTGAGCATAAGCTTCCAACTCTTGTCCAGATACAGACCTCTACCTGTTCAGGATCACATTTCTCTAAGTAGCTTATGATAATTCTCTCAAGTAGTGGGTTACTGACTTAATGGTCAGGCAATCAAATTCAGAACTCAAAAGTATACCAGTTACAGTCCCAAGAGATTTTATTTCTAATAGAATAGTCTATTAATCATAGTTTAGGACTATATAAATTATTTTTTTTTAAAGTTTACCAAAACTTAGACACATAGTAGATTGTTTAATTTGTTTTGTATGTTAAAACTCATCTTTGTGCAAAGGATTAATCATTAAACAAGCTTATAGATTTTTATGGATTACCATATTTCCTAAATAGGCTCATGTTTTAGGGCTGATAATCTTGCTTATCCTGAAAGTTAAGAAAACTGGCAAACTTACAAGTTAAGATGAGTTGACAGAGGCCCCAGGGAAGGGGATGAGCTGTTTGTTGCCCAATTCCCACTATTCTTAGTGTTTTTATGGGCTGTGTTATATATAGTAATTATCAGATTTAGATTTAACACAATGAAAATAGCTCCAAATAACTGACTTTACAATTTTAGATTTTTCCTAAGTAATAATGAAATAGTCTTAGTTGTAATTTTCTTTTAATTTTCAAACAACAATGAAAATATCTAATTCCCTAAATTACATTTACAAAATCATCTAAAACAGGATTAGCAAGGCTAAATAAACTTTCTACCTCTTTTTAGTTGACATATCTATTCTGTCTCCAAACTTTTGAGCTGGAAGTTCTCAGGGAGGGTTTCCATTTCCTTAAATATTTTTTTTTTTGTTTTATGGAGAAAAGAATTTAAAAATTATTATTTTTTATTGAAATAGAACAGATTTTAAAATGTATCTAACTAGTTCATGAGATTCCTTACATTTTAATTAAATGTTCCAGAAAAACTGAATTGCTATTTGGATATCTTCCAATTCACACAAATTATTTCTCTTTTGTAAACGAGGAAAGAGTTAAGATGTCAATTTTTTTGTAACTGGGCCCTGAGAAGCCTAACTCTAGATAATTTAAAAGCAGGCTGGTTTTTTAGCAGTTTTCTAAGTAGAGGTGAATTGCTTTTCTGTTGTCCTAAATTTAGTGCAAATAGATTGTAATTTATATATTTTAATGAGCTTTGATTAAAGCTCCTTTAAAACTGTTTTTATTATCATATCACAAACAACAGATTTCACTGAATAATGTATATTTTCTTTCTCTCCCTCTTACCCTTTCTTCCAATCAGGGGAGGAAGAAAGGACGAAGAAAGAGAAAAAGATTCAATACATTATCTTCTTAGGCCTAATGAGGCCTTAATTTAATTTACACACACCCAAAAATTATTTATCTCAATTATTTATCTCAACATTGGCATTCTATGTTGGTCAAATCTAAAAAAAAAAAAAATTAGCAAATAAGAAGTAATTTTATCCAATAAAGCAGTTAACATTCATACAGCATTTGTTTTTTTGCGAAATTCTTTTACAATTATGTGATCTTCACAACAATAATCATTATTAATTATCTTTACAAATCAGAAAACTGAGTAGAGATAAAATAATTTTCATAAATTACATAGCTAATACGTTTCTGTAACTGAAACAGAGAATGATAAGTTTACTGAAAACAGAGGCTAAGTGGCTTTCTGGGTGCTGCTAAGGGCACCCAAATTCTTCCCAGGGAGTTCCTGGACAGAATCTGCTGAAATCTGAGGTGACTGGTGCCAGGATATTCCTTTGATGGTAGATATTGAAAGAATTCATCGATCACCTACTGAAAGGGACCCTAAAATCAAAACTCCAAGAAATATAGTGGCTAAATTCCAAAACTATCAGATGAAGGAAAAAATACTGCAAGCTGCTAGAAAAAAATCAATTCAAATATAGAGGAGCCACAATAAGGATTATTCAGGATCTAGCAGCATCCACATTAAAGGATCAAAGGGCCTAGAATATGATATTCCGAAAGGCTAAGGAACTTGGTATGCAACCAAAAATAACTTACCCAGTCAGAATGAACATCTTTTTCCAGGGAAGAAGATGGACATTCAATGAAATAAATGAATTTCACCTATTTTTGATGAAAAAAACAGAACTTAACAGAAAGTTTGATCTACAAATATAGAACTCAAGAGAAACCTAAAAAGGTAAAAAGAAATCTTGGAAACTATATTTCTGCTATAAAGATATATAAAGAATACATGTATACCTTGTTCTAGAAACTAGAGGTGGAAAGGAAATTGTACCAGAAAAAGGGTAAAGTGAGGGTACTACATCTCACGAAGAGGCAAAGGAAACCTATTATATCTGAAAGAAAGAATGGAGGGGGATGAATATAGTGTGTATCTTATTGCCATCAGAATTGACTTAAAGAGAAAAATTTTAGATATATTTGATTTATGGTGAAACTTCTCTCACCTCATTGAAAAGTGGGAAGGGAAAAGTGAAAAGGGAAGGAATTAGCTAAGCTGAAGGGAACACAGAAACTGTGAGGAAAAGGAACAAGAAAGAAGGAGGAACTCTAAGGCAGGGGGAGGGCTACTAAAAAGGGAGGGCTGTGAGAAGCAAGCGGTGCTCACAAGTTTAATACGGGGAAGGGGGGTAAGGGAGAAGGAAGGGAGAAAAGCATAAACAGGGGTTAACAAGATGGCAAGTAATACAGAATTGGTAATTTTAACCATAAATGTGAATGGGGTAAACTCTCCCATAAAGAGGAAGCAGTTAGCAGAATGGATTAAAAACCAGAATCCTACAATATGTTGTTTACAGGAAACACCTGAAGCAGGGAGATACATACAGAGTAAAGATAAAAGGTTGGAGCAGAATCTACTATGCTTCAGGTGAACTCAAAAAAACAGGGGTAGCCATCCTGATCTCAGATCAAGCAAAAGCAAAAATTGATCTAATTTAAAGAGATAAGGAAGGGTACTATATCTTGCTAAAGGGTAGTATAGATAATGAAGCAATATCAATATTAAACATATATGCACCAAGTGTTGTAGCATCTAAATTCTTAAAAGAGAAATTAAGAGAGCTGCAAGAAGAAATAGACAGCAAAACTATAATAGTGGGAGATCTCAACCTTGCACTCTCAGAATTAGATAAATCAAACCACAAAATAAATAAGAAAAAAGTCAAAGAGATAAATAGAATACTAGAAAAGTTAGATATAATAGATCTCTAGAGAAAACTAAATGGAAGCAGAAAGGAGTACACTTTCTTCTCAGCAGTTCATGGAACCTATAAAAAAAAACTGACCACATATTAGGACATAAAAACCTCAAACTCAAATGCAGTAAGGCAGAAATAGTAAATGCATCCTTTTCAGACCATGATGCAATGAAAATAACATTCAGCTAAAAGCCAAAGAGAGCTCCAAGCCAGAGAGGATTGGAGAGACTTACATGAACTGATGCTGAGTGAAATGAGCAGAACCAGGAATTCATTATACACTTTAACAACAATACTGTATGAGGATGTATTCTGATGGAAGTGGGTATCTTCAACAAAGAGAAGATCTAATTCAGTTCTAATTGATCAATGATGGACAGAATCAGCTACACCAGAGAAGGAACACTGGGAAATGAGTGTGAACTGTTTGCATTTTTGTTTTTCTCCCCGGGTTATTTTTACCTTCTAAATCCAATTCTTCTTGTGCAACAAGAGAAGTGTACAATTCTACACACATATATTCTATCTAGGATATAATATAACATATTTAACATGTATAAGACTGCCTGCCACCTAGGGGAGGGGGTGGAGGGAGGGAAGGGAAAAGTCGGAACAGAAGTGAGTGTAAGGGATAATGCTGTAAAAAATTACCCATGCACATGTTCTGTCAATAAAAATTATAATAATAAAAAAAATTGTCCTAGGATCAGTGATAGATTGCATCCAGAATGCCTCTTTTCCTGTACCTCTAAAATCTTTGCCACCCTGAATTTTCATTATATATATATATATATATATATTAATACATATAAATATATAAATTTTATTTTTATGCTTTTCATATTTTTGCTATTATTAATAACTGTGCTATCTTCTCTCCCTCTCCTCTCTCTTTTTTTTTAAAAAAAATATCGTGGTTAGGAGTGGCATAGCAAAGAATACATATTTTCCAAAAAATCAGAATCTACTGTTCCTGGCATAACCTTTAACTTTAGCAATGCCTGTGAATTGCATCCTAAAATGCGACCTAACATACCAGAAGGAAGAGGACCCAAGTGGGTCTCTAGTGCAGAAAGAACATATTGTATATTATCTGTAATTTGTTGTGACACCGAGGGAGACACATCAGGGCTGGTACTTGCCGGGACAGCATGTGCTAAATCTTGAACTGTCAAAATGTAGGATTTAAGGTATTTTGTCTGCAGGCACAGATTGAGGGGAAATAAGGGAAAGTAACCATTGTTTAACTGGGCCAGAGCTAGTCTTGGGAATGGTTTCCCAATATTAAATTACCTTCCTTATCGTGCTGAGAGTAATATTCAGAAGCCTAATGTCTGCTCTTCCTGAATTTTGGATTTGAAGTCAAAGGTTTATCTGCTGAATAATGATGAAGTGTAACATTTTAAGTAATACAGTTTTTTCTTATGTGACCCAACTGTCCATAATTAAAGCATCTATGAGAAGGTGAAAAAAATTTAGATAGTAGATTTTCTTGATTTAATGTAGCTACTTGAAAAGTAGCTGACATTTTTGAATCATTTCTACCAAAGTCATTTTCGGTTTTCCCCCAACTAATGCTTTTTTTTTTTTTTTTTACAATCATCATTAGCATTTTCAACAGCAAATTGTTTCAATAAAATTTAAGCTCCCCCCCTCACCCCTCCCATATTGATTGAAGACTGGGTTATGATCATTAAGTAGTCAGCAAAAGTCTCACTGGGTCCTGGTGCTTTTATTCATGCCACTGTAGGCATTCCTCAAAAAACGCTGCCTATCATATCAAATATCATATAGTCTTCTCCCTATAAGATAGTTTTTGCCACTAATCTAAAAGGTATCAAAGTGGTTCTGGAGAACACTTTTTTTTTCTTTTTTTTCTTTTTTAATAACTTTTTATTGACAGAACCCATGCCAGGGTAATTTTTTACAACATTATTCCTTGCACTCACTTCTGTTCCGATTTTTCCCCTCCCTCCCTCCACCCTCTCCCCCAGATGGCAAGTAGTCCTATACATGTTAAATAGGTTACAGTAGATCTTGGATACAGTATATGTGTGCAGAACCGAACAGTTCTCTTGTTGCTCAGGGAGAATTGGATTTAGAAAGTATAAATAACCCGGGAAGAAGAACAAAAATGCAAGCAGTTTACATTCATTTCCTAGTGTTCTTTTTTTGGGTGTAGCTGCTTCTGTCCATCTTTGATCAATTGAAACTAAGTTAGATCTTCTCTTTGTCTAAGAAATCCACTTCCATCAGAATACATCCTCATACAGTATCGTTGTTGAGGTATATAATGATCTTCTGGTTCTGCTCATTTCACTCAGCATCAGTTCATGTAAGTCCGAAGAACACTTTCAGATAATATTCTCTGTTCCTGCTACTTGACTAATTTTATCTCATTCCAGTTCAATAGGTATATTGATATCAGTTGGACAAGAACCAATCTTATAATTTTATCTTATATTTTTATATCTTACATACCTCATATTTTTATCTGATATCTAATATCTTATAGCTTATATTTTATCTTATATTTTATTCCTTGTGTCAGCGTAGTAATAAATTATTTCTAGTGATCACCTCTTGCTTTCTTTATCTTACTTCTCGTGTAAATGGCTTTCCCCTCTAATCTTAATCATGAACCCATCAAGAGGGGCACTCTCCTGCCCGGCCAACAAGTTCGGGTACCATCTGTTGAAGTCCAACTCCCGTAAAATACTGAGAGTGTGGATGAATATCTGAGGGCAGATGGAATATATGTTTTGCAGCCTCTGTTTATTAATCTGAGTGCCAGCGTTATTATACCTTTTTGGCTAGTGTTACAATATACTAGTTATCTTCAGGTAACATTATATACTTACCAGGGTTAATGCAATAATACTTCTTAGAACACTCCTGACAAAAAGCCATTCAGCCACAGTTTAAGGAGAAATGAACTGCCTTTTGAAGGTGCTCATTCCAACTTAGGTTGGCTCTAGTAATGGAGTTTTGCCTGACACCAAAATTTTGCCTCTTCTCAACTTTCAAACATCACTCCTAGTTCTGACCTCGGGGGCCAAATAGAAAAATGCCTAATCATTCTTCCACTTGACAACTTTTTAAATAATTGTTGGTTATTGTCCTTTGTTCTTGAAGAGGACCAAAATGATATTACTGTTAAAATTGAGTTATAGTGTGTTTAATTATTGCTGATTAGACCAACATGAGCTAAGAATGCTGTGCCACAGGTCAGACACCAATAGTTCCTATGAACATGGGTGATTTTTGTAACTTTGCATATCTCAATATTTCTTCTGGACTAATTTAATTCTGCTTTGCTCATAGAGCACAGCACTTTCCCTAATGAAGGCATGTCATGCTAGGCGGTCCTGTACCAGTGTCTCCCACATTGTACAATTGATTCTAAAAGTTCTTCAGAGATACTTTGAGGGTGTCTTTGCATTGCTTTTTCTGACCACCTTGGCAGTACTTATTCTGTGTGAATTCTCCATAAAATAATTGTTTTTTTGTTTTTATTTTTTTTCCAGCAAGCAAACATTTGTCATTCAAAAAAAATGGCAGAAGAGTTTGAACCTTACTTCATAGACATGAGAAAGTGGGGGAGGTGAGAAGGTTTTAGAGCAATGGCACCTGGGCTTAATTAGTGCCACTTTGGACACAACATTACAAATTATGTACAAAGATCAAAATTGAACCTGGCCTTACAACCTCTGTATTTAAAGCATCTTGTTATTAAACAGGTGCTGTTTCCCCTGCTATGAATAAGCTGGTTTTCCTGAAATCATAGTAGTTTGGGTTTAGGTTTCAGTGCCAGCCTGATTTCTAATATTTATCAAAACAAGAGAACTGAAGAATTGAAATGCCAAAAGTTTATCACACCATTGTGTCTGCTGCTAAGACTATAGAACAGTTGTTAATATTGAAAATGAGATGAAAGATGTTCTAAATTTATTTAATCAGCACTAACTCCCCCACACAGTGATGGCTGCTTGACATGACCACATTGCTTTTCAGCCAATTGAAATCACTTCTTGAATGACACTGATTAATTCACAAGGCACAGAGAAGAAATGAGGAGTCTCAGTGAATGGAAAAGAGAAGTGCTCATTCTCCTGGGAATCATATTTTGACTGTATTATAGTATAAGTAAAGAGAAGCAATGTTTGAATGAATATAAAAATCATAATTAAAAGACTTCAGATGGAAACTATATATTTTTCCAATATGTCTATATAAATTAATATGTGCCATCTGGATTACAGCTGGCAAAATCAAATTGTTGTCTCATGTGTGCTATAGGTGTGAGAACCATTAAGCAGATCCCAGCATCTCAGAAACAGAGTTTGTGGAGATAGCCCTTTGTGACAGTATAATTCTCCTGAAATATTGCATTTATCCTAAGAATATTATCAATTTTATATTTGTATAGGACAGGTGTAGCCAAGTTAGAGACCAAGTTCATTATTGCTAATGTGTCCATTGTAGTCAGTCCCAAAGTGGAGAAATTTACAAAGGAGTAGTAAAATCTGATAAATAAAACCTTCAATTGGGTGATTTTGTCAAGGAATTTACTCTTTAATTTAGAAATAAGAAATGAAAAAGAGCATATAAAACTCTTTGTACCATAAAATCCTTCCCAGTTCATGTATTTGGTTATACTGCAGGTCAAATTTTATTGATGTACAGTGAAACTCTCACCATTACAAGGGTAGACTATAATATAGGTACTGCCTCATTTCCTGACCCCAACATAATGACTGATTTGCTTTTTGGCATGACAATATATTATGTCAGTGTATCATCCCTTTTCCCTGGATTAATAGATAAGCCTTGTAACCAAAATAATTTATTAGAATACAAATTAAAACTTAGGATCAAAAAATCTTACAATCAAAATCAAACAATTCAGTTTTTAATGCTTAAATTAGGAGGGTTTTGTTTTAATTTTTTATGTAATAATTTATTTTCTCTCCCTCCATTTCCCTCCAAATAAAAAAGGGAAAAAAACCAAAATCTTTGTAACAAATATGCATAGTAAAACAAATATATTTCTACATGGGCCATGTTTAAAATGTGTGCCTCATTCTGCATATTTAGTCTATCACACTTCTCTCATAAGGTGGAAAGCATTCTTTTATCACCTGTCCTCTGGAATCATGGTAGATCATTGAGTTGATCAGAATTCATAAATCTTTCAAAATTATTTTATTTATGAATATATAAGCAAGCAAATGAAAGGCCCTAGCTCATTAGGTCACAATTTGCAGTAAAGTGTGACCAAGAGTTGCATAGGAAAAGGTAGCCATGATGAGTTGCAATGTGCATTATTCAAAGAGTTTCTGTGTTGATGGCAGAGCCATTTAAGTATACAATTGTAAAGTAATACAATAAATATTAGAAGCCAGGAATGAGACTTTCTTAATTTCAGATAAATTCCCATAGTTTTCAAGGATTATCTTCCAGAGTGTTAGAATGTAGAATACCTTGTCCTTTTCCAAAAATATTAAAGAAAATTTTCTATTCATCAGTGATAGGAATAAGAACAAGTCAATTTGCTGCTCATAGCAAGACAAATGTAGTTAGTGAGGGAGCAGAGGAACTGCTCTGAAACTCAAAACAAATGGCTCTATGAGGAAAGGAATCGTTAAAAGTGATAGTTTCCCTTCTTTGCTATTTTTTCTTGTTAATGTGCTGCTAAGTTCATATGTTTTGTTTTGTTTTGTTTTGTTTTTTTGGTGAAAGAGTGCAAAGGCCATTGAGATCATTACCATATGGTCAGACATCCAGGCTCACATACTGTGAGTCAAGTCTTTGACTTTTCATTCTCACTCATTCCCCATATCTATTTACTCACTAAGTCTTGAGCATTCTATCTGTACAATATCTTTTATCTCTGCCCTTCCTCTCTATCCACACTACAACTAATCTATTTCAGGTCTTTATTACTATTCATCTAGCCAGGCATTAATCCAATATACCCCCAATTTGAGGGATAACTTCAGCCCTCTGCCTGTTTTTTTGTCCAAAAATTAAACTTCTTTTTTTACATTTTAAGTACAATAAAATTTTATTTAAAAATATTTTAGGCAGAAAATGGGCAGGACTTGGCCCATGGGGCATAGTGTTAACCCTTAATCTGTATGGCATTTTCCTGATTAATCTTTCTTCTTTATCCCTCTTCAATCTATCCTCCATATTGTTGTGAAATTGATATTGCTAAAGCACAAAGACATGTTTTATATCACTCTATATCAGTCCTCTCTAGTTGTCCTCCCTAATAATGTCCTCAATCAGTTAACATAATCAACTTTAAATCTTTGCTCAACACTGTAAAATAAAAGAAGTAAAACTGATTGTAGTTAGATAAGATAAGGATGCTAATATTAGGAGCCTAATGATCTAGGAGTGGTCAAAGTTAGAATAGTAACATGAGGAATAAAGAACTTAACAACATCTCCTCTGAACAGACCAGGAGTGAATCTGTTCTACAAATAGATACAATAAAAATATATGAGACCTGCTTTGAGATTTGGTTTGATTGGGCTCATATTTGAATAGGAGAAAGTGAGATGGCTGGATTCCTCTATAAAACTATGGTACTTTTAATGACCAATCTTCTGACTGTAACAAAATTTTCCTTTGTAAATACTAGCATTCTTACAGAAATCTGTGAGAAAGAGAATTTTCTGCTGTTACATTTCTGAAGAGTCGAAATTGTGAGTCACCCAAAAGGCAATGGGGAGACATATGGTGGGTAGAAATAGGCTGAAGCTTATTAACAATAACACACTGTAGGCAAGAAGGCGTGTAAAAAATGTCATCAAAAAGATGCATGCCTGAAAAGAAAGGATATTGAGAGAGAACAGTTTGAGAAATTGTGTAATCTGCTACCCAAATAATGCTAAAAAACTTAAAGAAAGGCCCCTAGTATCTTGGATGGAAGATTCTCCCAAGGGAGATTTTTTGGGAAGATAAGGACAAGCATCTTGTAGACTGAGAAGAACAGGAGGGATTGCAACTTATAATAGGACAGATAATGTCCCTAGATGAGATCACAGATCTAGTGAGAAAATGAAGTATTGAACACTGTACACTGCACAAGAGACGTGGAAAATTTACAAATGAGGAAAATATTGCAAGAAATGTGCTAGATTAAATGGGGGTGGGGAGGAGTGGGGAGAATGTGTCTATATCAATATGATCAATATTTATAGTTTGAAAGATGTTTCAACAAAGACAAAGATAATTGCTTTTGGTTTGACAATGTGAAGGGAAAAAGAAGACCTAGATTCAAATCTCACTTGAGATTCCCATCAGCTATGCAATCCTGGGAAAGTCATTTAACCTCTCTGTACCTCAGTTTGATGAGGTTGTTGATGAGGAGGTTGATTTCAATGTGTATCTATGATTCCTTCCAAATCTCATTTTATAATCCTATCATCTGTTACTATTTCAGTTAAAAATCATGCTAGTGAGTGACTATCAACTGCCTGACTGCTTGGAAAACCCAAGATGTTATGAAAAAGGCTCATTTTAGATGAAATAATAAGTGGGAAAAGCACAGTATGCATAGGGGAAAAATGTCCTGCAAAAATTAAAATTCTTACTTCTTTTGGGACCATCATTAGCTGCTTGACCTTATATTTCTGACCACTTATATGCTTGACCACTATCCAGATCTCATTACTTGTGCTAATATTTCCTTCTTTCTCTTGATAGTAGGAGAATAATTTTCTTGATGCTATTTATGTCTCTTCAGCAGCTAGGTGGTACAGTGAATTGAGCAGTGGACCTTCAGTTAAGAAGATAAGAGATAAAATCTGGTCTCAAACTCTTATCAGAAGTAAGGAGAACAATTGACATCATCATGTTTTACAGGCAATAATATTTTATAGTCAAATGATTTTGAAGAACTCAGGAACTCTGATCAACACAATGACCAACCATAATTCCAGAGGACTCATGATGACACACATGAATCAACTCCAAAAGGGAAGAGATGGTCTTAAAGTGCAAGTTGAGGAAGGCAATTAGGTGGCACAGTAGACAAAATTCTGGGCCTGAAATGAGGAAAATCTGAGTTCAAATTGAATTCAGATATACTTTCTAGCTCTGTGACTGGGAAAATAACTTAAATCCTGTCTATTTTAGCTTCCTCAACTGTAAAATGGGGAAAATATTAGTACCTACCTCCAAGGGTCATTATAAGACTAAAATGAAACAATACTTGTAAAGGATTTATCATAATGTTTGGCATATAGTAGAGACTTAATAAAGGCTCTCTTCTTTCTTTCACAGTTTTTAGAAGAATGCACAAAATTGTCTTTAAGTAAATTGAGGCCTATCCTCCATATTTCTAATGAATCGAAAGAGCTCCCTGAAAGAGCTATCTTGTGTACAAGCAAGCAGTCCAAAGCAAGGAGTCAACTTTAATCTGGAATACATTTTTAACATATCAAATATGTTTCAATGTCCATCTAGAAGGTGAACATTTTCTTTCCATCAGATAAGTAATATGGAACAGAATGTTAATATATTAATGTGTATGAAACTGCATGCTAATATATTCTATTTTTAATGTGTTATTTGTTATGGATGCACACTTAGAGAATTTGGCAGTAGGAACACCTTATAAATTAAAGACAAATAAATAAATGGGAAATCCAAATGTTCACACCAAAGTGGTATATGAAATAAGCAAGAACTACAAGCACTAATGAATAGTTCCAACTGAACACAGATGGGAAAATTGCATGCCTAGAATATCAGCAAAAATAGGTATGATCTACAGAGATGGGGAACAACCACTTGTTGGGTAGGTTATATTGGGAATTCCCTTGGTATATAAATTGTTCTGGATAGTCATAGGGTCTATTCCTAATTTCAAATTTTATGAGTCTATGATTCTGGAGATAATAAAAAGAAGGAAGAAGAAGAAGACTGCAAAGTTTGAAAGGATCTGCTATCTCATAAAGAAAATATAAAATGGTTTTCTTTTACTTTGTTTTAAGAACTTCATACCTTGATAATCCCTTTACTCAATCTGAAAAAGTCATTGACTAGAAAATGTCAAAATTGTCAGTGTACTTGATGCAAAAATGAAAAGTTGATTTTTTTTTACAAATAGGAACTTGATTTGTGTTTTCATTGGGATAGAGAAATGTGGTGGAATTTCTTTCATAAATAGTATTGTAATCTCTCTACAAGGTATATTTTTAAGAGATCACATAGGATTGCATAGCCAGTATGTATCAACAATAGGAAATGAATCCAGATCTTCTCAGATGTGAGGTTAGTTTTCTATCCATTATACAATACTGACTGCTTTAAATGCAATGATTGTAAAAGTAAGTATCAGCATAAATAATTTGTCTCCTTTTGCAGTTAGCCCAATAATGAGAATACTTCTGAAGATCAGAGGTCATGGAATCATGGATTTTGAACTGGAAGAGAACTGAACCCATCAATTCCATTCCTTCCATTTTACAGTTAATTAATGGAAGACCTAGCAAATTGTCCAAGATCATCCAAATACTACAGCTAATGACAGGGATGGAATTTGAACCAGTATCCCCTGATTCAAATCTAAAAAATCTAGACAGGAACAGAAAAAGTCATAAGGGTGTTCTATATCTCCCAAAATTATTTCACTGTTCCCCTTTGTGAATTCTATATTTCAGCTACATTAGCCTATTTGCTATTACCTAAACCTAGCATTCCATCTCTTCCATCCATGTCTTTGCAATGGCTACCCTATATACCTAATATACATCCCTTCCTTACTACACCTATATTATTCTCAGTAAAACTTTAAAGCTCTATTAAGATGCCACCTTTTTCAAGAAGCTTTTGTTGATCTCTCTAGGTGTCAATCTTTTTCCATCTTCAAATTATATCACACTTATTTATGTATATGTACGCTGCATCTCACCAATAAGGTTTAAGCTTCTAAAGAGAAGAAGCTGTTGTTTTGTCTCTTTATCCACAAAGTGTCTTGCTCAAAGAATGTGCTTGATAAAGGATTACTGACTTGAATTGAATTAAATTCTCCTTACCACAGGATATAAAAATAAATTTGGAAGAATAAGGAATCTACTGTTTTTATGCCTATTGTGTACATTCCAGGGGAGGAATCACTTTTTTTACTTTTAGATGTTTGCTCCTCTACATGGACAAAAAAAGAAGGAAAAAAAGCTTTGCTTTAATCAGAAATTCCAAAAAGTTTACAGTGTACAGTATTCTAAATCAAAGAAAGGAATAAAGCAGTGATTCTAATTATGATACATAAAGCTCTTGAGATCATTCAAAATAAACTCCCTAATTTCAGCATAAGAAACACAGTGTAATACTTTGCAGCACATCACAATGCAAATATTAAATTGCCTTCTAGATTATGGATGTAGATTTCGGATAACTCTAAGAAGAATCTCTTTCTGAAAATATGTTATCGAGGCTGATGAGTAGTACATTGTTACCATGTTTAAGTATAAGTGTCAGTACTATCCTAGACGCTGATTTTTTTAAAGCATTCAATCTACCTTTGCCTGTCAGATATAATTATATCTCTTTAATTTTAGAAGACCCTCACTGGCAAATACCTACATTAAAAAGTGGGCTTTCTTTCAGCAGTCAATAAATGTATGTTCTCCAATCTCCTAGCTTCAAACAGGACTGGTAGTTTTCTGACCGTGTCTTGTAGCTTTAGGACTACATGCTGTATAGTTTCACTACCCTCCACCCACATGTCACATTCCTACTGATTACCATGAAATAGAATTTCTGAGTGCATGATTGTCAAAACAATGTGCTAATGTGGAATTCAGCCACCCAAGTTTTCTCTGAGCACAGTTACTGCTGAAATCCAATCTATTTTATCACTCTGTCTCCTTGCTGGATTTAGCTGCTTCATAATTCCACACCTCTGTCAGCGAGACCCTCATTATGCAGGCTTCTAAACATTTTACTTGGGGAAAAAATAAACAACATATTTAGTACTAATGAGGTGAGATATTGCTTTTTTATTTGCATTACTGTTTAATGATTGCAACGTCTTCAGTACTTTAGGCTTGGGGAGGTTGTTTTGATTGATGTGGATTTTCAGTAAGCGGCTCTTACTGACAACCAGCTTCTTACACAGTGCATCTTGTTACAGACTCAATGTATGGTGTGGAAGTGCAGCAAAATGAAAAGGGCAGCTTGTGTTTGGGGATGACTATTCTATAGGTGGTAGCAGTAGAAATTTGGTTACATTTTGAAGCAAACTTTTAAAATCATAAGTTAGCTAGCCAGGGAAATTTAATCACGAAATAGTTTTCTTTTTTATTATTTCAATGTGTTTTTCCCCTTGCCCTAGAATGGTTGTAGAATCCCAGAAATTCTAAATGTTTTCTCTGGCTCTATGATAACCATAACAATTATATTTCAAATATATTAAAAATGTTTCCTTTAGCCTCAGTGTGGCTTTTCAGAGATTGCTTTTTAACCCAATGCTGAAGTGCTTTCTGATAAAGAGAAATCATAATTCCAGAGTTGGTATAAAGTATATTTCGTTAAAGTCAGTCATCTCTAGTCTCTAAATGCTGGCTGAAATAGGGGTGTGTGTGTGTGTGTGTGTGTGTGTGTGAATAAAAGTTATGAAAATTATTTTTGCGAGCTTCCAATGTGTAAATTCATTTTACTGATCTAGATGAATAACTCTTGTAAGTTTCTTGGTCTAAGAGAGTTTTCTAGGTAATTTATCTGTGACCATACTTTGCATATATCAGGGTAAGAACTTAACTTTGGACACCCTTTTGTTCCTAGATGTAGGGACAAAATGTAGACGTAGATGTCCCTAAATGGTGTAGCATTATCCATTGCTACACCATGCATTAATTATGGGACTTGTATTTGAATATATTCATGGGAAATAAGTAAACAACCAAGAAGCACAAGTTCCAAAGAAAATGTAGTGTTGGATAATCCTATATGAGGATCAATTCTGATGGAAGTGGCTATCTTCAATAATGAGAGGATCTAAATCAGTTCCAATTGATCAGCAATGAACAGAACCACCTACACCCAGCACACAGGGAAATGAGTGTGAACCACAACATAGCATTTACATTTTTTCTATTACTGTTTGCTTGCATTTGTGTTTTTCTTCCCAGATTATTTTTACCTTCTTTCTAAATCCGATTTTCTTGTGTTGCAAGATAACTGTATAAATATGTATACATATATTGCATTTAACATATTTAATATGTATGGGACTATCTGCCATCTAGGGGAGGAGGTGGAGGGAAGGAGAGGAAAAAGTTGAAACAGAAGTTTTTTCAAGGGTCAGTGTTGAAAAATTACCCATGCATATGTTTTATGAATAAAAAGATATAATAAAAAATTCCAATCAAACATAAAAAAGAAAATGTAGTGTTGGTTGTGCTAAAGAAAGATAGTTTTTTAAGGAACAGATCATTATAACTTTACTTCTCTCATATCTTGACCTCAGAAGGCAAAGACTCCTCTTTATTGCCTACTTATTATCCTTAGCATCAACAAGGGAAATTTAGAGAAATGAGTTCCAAAGTGTGCCATTGCCAGTGGGGACAATATCAGCACTTCAGCTTTTCTCCATATGTGAGGCAACAATCAAACAGAGGAAACAATAAATGGTTTGAATCATCTGGGTATTTTGCCCCTTCACCTTAGCATAGACTTGACAGGTATTCTTACATGATCCCATAATAAGGCTCTGCAATTAGGTGAAGGAGCTCTAGGGAGCTTATTGGCTTGTTTCATCCACAGAAATGAACATACTTCTTATGTAACAATTTGAATGATAAAAGAAAAGAAAGAAGAAATAGGGGTGGTGAATATTGGTCAGAGGAAAGCAGATGAATGCAACATTTGAAATACATGAAAGTCAACTACCCTTGTACATTAACTTTGCTCTATAAAGTGGAATATTAAAGTTTGAAGGGACCTCAGAAAACATATAGTTTAGTTCCTTCAACTTAAACTGAATTGAGAGAGCAACATGCTAGAATGTGTGATAGTCCTAATGCCTTGCTAAGTCAACAACCAAAATGGTATATATTAAGTTTGAGGCAACACATTTTGAAAATGATATTAATATGTTAGAGAGCATCTTAAACAGAGCAACAATGATAGTGAAGGTTCATAAGATCATGTAATATCAGAAATACTTAAAGGAACTAGGGGATTTAACTTGGAGAAGCTTAAAAGAGACATAAAAGACTATTATTACATTGATTTTGAAAAGGCTACCATGTAGGGAAGAGATTAGATTTGTTTCTCTTATCTTTAGAGGGAAGGACTAGGAGCAATGGATGCAACTAGGAACAAAGAAGAAACTAGGCTTGATGCAAGGAAAAACTTTCTCAGGATCAAAATCATTCATGTGAGATGGGCTGACTTTAAAGAAACTTAATTAGCCTATTGTGTCTTACCACAGCAAGGACCCAGATTCTGGCCACGATTTGACAAGCGAAAGGGCTATAGACAATGAGTGCTTAATAGTGAGTAATACACATCGTTATTTCCTTGCCAGACCACCATTCTCTTGCTACTTATTTGTAAGGGCCCATGTTCTTTTTCTGTATAATTTTTTGGAGGAGATGTCTTCTTTTCCATAGATCTGTTTCTCATATCCAAGCTAAAACAATACATTTTAGCCTCCCTTTTCTAATATAATAACCAGATATTTGTTTTTATCTATATACAAAAAAAGAAATGTATTAGAGCATAGCATTATGAAATGAAACCCACTTTTTATTCCCTACTTGTCCTTAAAATGCGTAATTCTTTAATATTGAAAGAATATAGAGAAAATAGTTTCAAAACGTCAAATTTCAAAACATCAAGAACTGCCAAAATACAATTCAAGTTTTCTATAATTTGTAGACTGGCCTTTAAGAAGTCACTTAACTTCATTGTGTTGTAATTGGAGTAGCTAACTATATTTTGCTAAAAAGTCTGACATGAATCTTCTTCCCTATCTCTTCTTAATCCCTTGGAATTTGTCTTCCAACTTTAACATTCAACTGAAACTTACCCTCTCCAATTTCACCATTTTTCTTTATTATTAATCCTAATAACTTTTTCTTGGAACTCAAATCTTCTTTTAAATTTGGATATTTTTGACCACAACTGAATAATCTCTTTTACTTATATTTTTAATCACATCGCTATCTTATTTATTTTTCTACTTTTCTGGACAATTATTTTTCATTGTTCTTTGTGGGACCTTCATCCATGTCCCATCCCAAGTACAATATAAGGGCCCCAGAGCCTTTGCTTAGTCTTTTGCCCTTCTCTTTCTTTTGGTCATCTCCAGTTCCATAGGTTTGTCATTTTCAAGCAAATGACTTCTAAATATGTGTATATACCTGTCATGTTTCTCATGAATTCTAGTAATGCATCTCCAACTGTCTGTTTCATATCTCTTATTGGATCTCAACAGGAGACATCTCAAGTTCAATATGTCCAAAATAGAACCCATCTTTCCTCCTAAACATAACCTTCGCCTATTTTTTTTTTATTTCTGGGAAGGGCACTGCAATCTTTCCAGTCACAAAATAGAAGTCACTTTTCAAATGTTATCTTATTCCTCTCCCACATCAGTTACTAAGTACTGAAGTAGCTGTCAATCTCTTTCAGACCTTTATCCCTACTCACTTTAATTACTGGAATAGCTTACTAATTAATTTCATCCTCTTTCTGTGTTTCTATTTCTCTCTCTCTCCTCTCTCTCTGTCTCTCTCTGTCTCTTTGTCTCTGTCTCTGTCTCTCTTTGTCTCACTCTGTCACACACACACACACACACACACACACACACAACTGCCATTGAACAAAACATAGGTTTCCATGCTCAAAAAGCTTCAGGGGTTCGCTACTACCTCTAAGATTTCTAAGACAGATGCTTCTGTCATTTAAAATTCTTCACAATCTGGCTTCACTTTATTTTTCCATGTTGATTATATGATACATATAATACCCAGTATAAGTTCCAGTTATATATATACACAATATTTCACCTTCCCCAGCCCTTAACTTTCCATAATATATGCCCTACCTGAGAGGTTTTCAATTACCTTTGCCTCTCAGAAACACTAGCTTCCCTCAAATACTTCCAACTACAAGAAGCCTTTCCTGTCATTTGTCCTATGCTCCATCCCAAATTACATTAATTTTGTATTTGCTCACCAACAGTGCATGGTATTCACTACTACCCCTGCCACCTAATAAAATGTAAATTTTTTGAGGATAGGATGTCTTTTTTTGGTAGTCTCTTTGCCTTTTCCAGTGACAGGCATAAAAAAATTTGTTGCTCATTTTTAGAATAGAATAAGAGGAACAGTGTACAGATATATGGAAGAATAGAAAGAGAGAGAGCAATTAGATAAGAGATAGAAATCGGAAGAAGATGGGAGAAACATGATTGACCCTTCCCAAGTACTCATCTATAAAGGATTCAATTGCCTTTCTTTCCATAAACACCTGTTTGTAGGAAGTTATAAAATTTTATAGCTCTAAAGTTAATGTCAAACAATGTTTCATATTAAAAAAATGACACAGCTAACTGCAGTTGATTCATAAAAAAAAAAAAACCTAAAGATTAGGTAGTGATGCAAGAATCATCTTTAATTGCCAATTATATTTAGATATATAGGCTAAGAAAGATAATGGGACATAGTAGATAGGGGGCTTGCCTTTAAGTCAGAAAGAACTGACTAGGATTATCTTTCCATGTGATCATGGGCAAGTCATCTAATTTCTTTGTGCCCCCAATGGTTGGCTAGGACTATAACTTGCAAATGAATTGCTTGTCTTTATCAGTGAAAGGCATTGCTATTATGGGATTCCCCTTCCAAATGGATTTTTTTTAAAGTGAGACTAAAGTTTTGTGATGAAACCAGAGCATTCCAGCTATTTCTATTGAGAAAAGAAAAATAACCAAAGGTTTGAGTACAAAGAATGATATGGGCAGCTATGTTTGAACATGTCAGGTAGTTAGTTTGACTTTTGCACTATCTAAATGTGAGGGAAATTAGCACAATATAATACAAACAGGACTGACATCCCATTCATAAGAAAAGACTGAATTTCCTCTTTTACTTTCTGAAGTCTTTTTCAAATTACTGACAGTGTGCTGCTCTTTCTTATTGAAAGGAAATGGGAAATAGATGAAAGAGATTTTTAATGATTCATGTGGATATTATTGTGTAAAAAGCATATTCTGAAAAGTTATTCTTGTAGAACTCACATTTGTTCATGCAATTTCAATAAATTTCAATGACTTTTAGGGCATAGGGTTCCTTTAATAAAATATTATGCCTGTATCACCAAAGGCATAGAAATCAGCGTTTCTAAGAATTAATTTCTCTTAGCCTCACTGCCTTTCATGCATTGTCTTTTTAAGAGCCATCTTTTCTCTCCTGCCCGAGGCCAGGTCATAGGGAGATGGTGACAGATCCACATGGAGAAGAACTGCATTGCTTTTAGGCACAACATTTTTCATCTTGGATGTGAAAACATGACAAATGTGCCCCATGTCCTGGTTCTCCAGCCTGCTGCCTTTTCCTTGGTTACCTCTTCACAAACACCACTCATGGAAGCTCCCTCAAACATACTATCACCATTAATCCTCTCCTCTCAACAAATCTGGATAAAATTCTAAACTGCGGATCTCCATCCATTTCTTTATTTCTCTTCTCTTGCAGTGTTGTGGTTCTTAATGATCTGGTGCATTCATTTCCACTTTATTTTTCACCTTGTTCCTGAGCAGATGACCAGATGGTAGATAGCTCACTCAGAGGGGTTAGGCTCCTTGAAAAGTTATTGTAAGTACTTTTTTTGCAGTATGTCTTCAAATTGGGCCAAGTACAATAAATGCTAAGAAAGATAGCTTCTCAGTGAGAACCATCAGAAAGCTTTCAGATACACTAAACACACCACGGAAGCATTTCCACAAGTCAGTAGGATGTATTAGAATAATGTAGAGAGAGTAGTGCAGTTTCCATCAACTTCAGAAAAAATCAATTTGTCCAGGGACATTCAGTCTACCTTAAACAAACTTCTGGCTTTTTAACAAGATTCGTTTAAAAAAGAAAAAGAAAAACAAGTAAAAATTAGCCTCATGAAATCTGCAATTAAAGGGGGGGGTGGGAGGTCATTTAGGGGTAGCCAGCCCACCTGACACTTTTCAAATCCGAAATGAGTGTGATTCACATGCAATATTTTCTCATCCCCCAACTCTAGGAATACAAGCAAATGTTTAGGATGGATGCAAGATGCATGGTGCTATTTTCATCTTGGAACAGGTGCCCACACAAGGGATGCTGTTAAAAACTAAATGTGAAATTCTGTTCTTTTTTATTGTTGTTTTGTTTGTTTTATCGATATACTAGAACAGATCTGGCTAGATCTCAGATTTGCAAACCCAGATCTCAGAAACTAGCAATTAAGCTCAATCCAAAGTGACCTTTTATTTCTAGTGATACTAAGGGAAAGAACTGATCACTGGGAGTCTACTTCTCTATGCACTGCTACTTCCTTTCTGAGGTATCACTGGAATCCCTTAGTCATCCAAACATTTAAAAACCCAATAGTTTTAACTGGCTTTTCTTTCCACCAATAACCATCTTAAAAATGAAGACTCAAAGTCAGAGGTTAATAGGTTTGGGATGAGCTGGGATCCAGTATGAGATATTCTAGTAACAAAGGCTGGAAAAATGACAAGACTCACACTGAATAAATGTTGGAATATGTTCAGTGAAGGTATGATGAAACATAGAATCAGGTCAGATTTGTACGAGATGTCAAAGTCAGTCTTACATTTTTTGTTAAAGGGTATTGATATATGAACTAAAAACCCAAAGGCAAGTACAAAAATAATAAGAGGAGAGTATAAATAAAAACAATAAACCACAGATAGAAATAATCTTTAATAAGAATATATGATGTCCATCATTTGTTACCAATGTTTGCTTCCATCTTTTTATATGTCTTAATGAAATCTGAGCTGTTTGAAGGAGCTTCTGCATGGTCATATTCATTAAATGTTTATCTGAACCTAATTAAAATACGTTAAAGCATGACTTCCATTGTTACGTTTGCACCCATTGTTTAGGCTGATCTACTACCTCCTCTGATGCCTAAAAATACACCAGTGTTATCTAAACCTAGAATAACAACAACAACAACAATGAAACTTTCTCTATCTTATTATTATTGCTAGCTATAATTTTTTATTTCTTCTTACATTTTTGGCTAAAAAGAGGGGAAAAAAGCTTGAAAAAACTACATTTGATGATTCTACTTCTTTCATTCTCTTCTATCGCTTCTGCAATCTAGCTTTTGACCTCATAAGGCTATGAAACCATTTTGGCAAAGTTGTCAATCAGATCCAATGATCTTTTCTTCAGTCTCAACTTTATTGAACATCTGCAGAATTTAATACTGATGATCATCTCTTCATGATATTTATTCAGATTTTGTGATGCTGTTCTTCTCTTGTTCTTCTGCCCGAAAGAGTATTCCTTTTTAAAGGGCAACATAATCTTCTCAGTCATGCAGGTCAAAATTTAGGTGACGTCTTTGATTTCTCATTCTAGTTCATCTCTACCTATCTAATTCATTGCAGATTATGTTGTTTCTCCCTTCCTGACATATCTTGTATACATTCCCCTTTTAATCTCCTTACTCTACTAAACAGCAACTATTCTAATTCAGACCCTCATCACCTTCTTGCCTTGACTATTGCACTGCTCTCTCACTCCAATCCACCCTCAACTTAACAGTCAAGTGACTTTTTTTGAGAGCATTTATCTGGCTATGTCATATCTTGATCAATGAGTTGCACTTACTCCCTATTGTAAGTAGGATCAAATATAAACTCTTTAATGCTCTTCATACTCTAGTCCCTTTATAACTTTTGAGTCTTCTTACACTTTATTCTTCTCACACTCAATAATCCACCCACCAGTGATTACCTATTGCTTGATGTTCTCCACATCATTACATGTCATATCCCCTCTCCCCTGAAGAACTGTATATCTCAAAGGGAAGGAATACAGTGCTTGAAGAGGAGAGAAGGAAAGGAGAAGAGAGGATAGGAGAGGAGAGAGAGAAATGAAGCAACTAGTTGACTCAGTGGATAGGATCGTTGGCCTGGAGTTAGGAAGATCTGAGTTGAAATGTGGCCTCACACACTCACTAGCTATGTGACACTCTGGTCAAATTACTTAACCTCTGTTTTCCTTAATCCAGTGGAGAAGGAAATGACAGTCAAAGTATGAGCAACCCCCTGAAAAGAATAATGCCAAAAATTCTAAATCCTAAAATGAAGCAAAAATTTGGATGAATACAAAAAAATTGTTTTGTTAGAAAGAAAAGAAATACAAGAGCAAGTAGAGGGTTATTGTTTGAGATAGGTGTGATGATCTATTCAACATCTAATTTATTTTTTCCAATAAATACCATGATTCCTAGACTTGGAAGTATAGAACCAAAAAAAAAAAAAAAAAAAACGACAAAGTAAATGCAAAAGTAAAGATATGGCAATAGAGTACCAATAAGTTCTAGTCACTAGACCCAGACGGTTTATCTTCACAGTACTAAATTAATTTGTAGAGGTGACTGTTAAACTGCTATTTTGAAAAATCTTGGAAAATGGGAAAGTAGTTGACAGGTTGTAGGTGACAAAATGATCTAATTTCCAAAAATGAAAGTATGAATCCTTCAGACCATATGTGAATGATTCTGACTTAAATTATTGGGGGGGGGGGGAAATGGGGCAGCTAGGTAGCCTGGTGCATATAGCACCAGCCATGGAATGAGAAGGACTTGAATTAAAATTGGTCCCAGACACTTGACAGTTATTAACTGTATGAGCCTTTTTTTTAAACATACATTGCTTTATGTATCATGTTGAGAATGAAAAATAAGAACAAAAGGGAAAAACCATAAGAGAGATTTAAAAAAACAGAAAAAAAGAAGTGAATATAGCATGTGTTGATTTATGTTCAATCTTCTTAGTTCTTTTTCTGGATATAGATGGCATTTTCTGTCCAAAGTCTATTGGGATTGATTTCAAACACTGAACCACTGAGAAGAACCAAGTCCTTCAAAGTTAATCATCACACTTTCTTATGGTTATTATATACAATGTATTACTGGTTCTGCTTGTTTCACTCAGCATCAGTTCATGTAAATCTTTCTAGGCCTTTCTAAAATCAGCCTGTTCATCATTTTTATAGAACAATAATATTCCATTACCTTCATATACCATAACTTGTTCAGCTCTTCCCCAATTGATGGGTAGTTACTCATTTTCCAATTCTTTGCTACCACAAAAAGAGTTGCTATAAACATTTTTGCACATGTGGGTATGAGATATAAATCTATGCCAAGTTTCTGACATAT
Source organism: Sarcophilus harrisii (assembly GCF_902635505.1). Lineage (NCBI taxonomy): Eukaryota > Metazoa > Chordata > Mammalia > Dasyuromorphia > Dasyuridae > Sarcophilus > Sarcophilus harrisii. Next base: position 571,386,619 of record NC_045426.1, on the reverse strand, counting down.
TATTTTCATGTTTTCCCAGTAATTTTTGTCAAATAGTGAGTTCTTATTCCAGAAGTTGGAGTTTGGGAGGTTATCAAATATTGGATAGCTTTAGGCGTTGATTATTGTGTCATGTGTATCTAATCTATTCCACTAATCCACCACTCTATTTCTTAGCCAGTATCAAATGGTTTTGATGAGTGCTATTTTGTAATAAAATTTTAGGTTTGGTACTGCTAAGTTACCATCTTTTTTATTTTTTTCATTAATTCCTATAATTTTCTTGACCTTTTATTCTTCCAGATGAATTTTATTATAATTTTTTAAAATTCTATAAAATAATATTTTGGTAGTTTGATTAATATGGAGCTAAACAAATAAATCAATTTAGGCAGAATTGCCATTTTTATTATATAAGTTCGGCTATGATTAACTGATATTTTTTCCAGTTGTTTAGATCTGACTTTCATTGTGTGAGAAATGTTTTATAATTGTGTTCATCTAGTTCTTGGGTTTATCTTGGCAGGTAAATCACCAAGTATTTTATTTTGTCTAATTTTAAATGGACCTTCTCTATCTCTTGCTGATGGGCTTTGACTGGGCTGATGATTTGTGTGGGTTTATTTTATATCTTGCAACATTGCTAAAGCTGTGAATTTTTTGCAGTAAGTTTGTGGATGATTTTCTAGGATTTTCGAAGTGTATCATCATCTCATGTACAAAGAGTGATAGTTTTATTTCCTCATTGTCTATTTTAATTCCTTTAATTTCCTTTTCTTTTCTTATTGCCAAAGCCAACATTTCTAGCACAATGTTAAATAATAATGGTGGCAATAGACATCCTTGTTTCACTCCTGATATTACTAGGAATGGGTCCAAATAATGCTTGCTGTAGGTTTTAGATAGATAATGTTTATTATTTTAAGGAAAACTTCCTTTGTCCCTATGATCTCTAGCGTTTTTAATAGGAATGGGTGCTGTCTTTTGTCAAAAGCTTTTTCTGCATTTATTGAGATTATTTTATAATTTCTGTTATGGTAATAGTTTTCCTGATATTGAACCAGTTCTGCATTCCTGGTATAAATACCACTTAGGTCATAATGTATTAAGCTGCTCATAAGTTGCTGTAATCTCTGTGCTAATATTTTATTTAAAATTTTTGCATCAATTTTTATTAGGGAGATTGGTCTGGAAATTTCTTTCTCTGTTTTGGCTTTTCCTGTTATCAGTAGCACATTTGTGTCTCAGAAGGAGTTTGGCAGTAATCCTTTACCTATTTTTCCAAATAATTTGCATAGTATTGGAATTAATTGTTCTTTAAATATTTGGTAGAATTCACTAGCGAATCCATCTGGCCCTGAAGAGTTTTCCTTAAGGAGTTCATTAATGAGTTCAATGTGTTTTTTCTAAAATGGGATTCTTTAGGCAATTTATTTACTCTTCTGTTAACCTAAGCAATTTATATTTTTGTAAAAAATTCATCCCTTTTGGTTAGATTGTCAGACTTGTTGCCATACAATTGGGCATAGCTCCTAATTATTGCTTTACTTTTTTTTTCATTAGTAGTAACTTTACCCTTTTCATTTTTGATGCTGGTAATTTGTTTTTTTTTTTTTCTTTCCTTTTTCTGACTAAATTTACCAAAGGTTTATCTATTTTGTTGTTATTATTTTTTCATAAAACCAAATCTTAATTTCATTTATTAATTTAATAGTTTTCTTAGTTTCTATTTTATTAATCTCTTCTTTGAGTTTCATAATTTATAATTTGATATTTAATTGGGGGTTTTAAATTGTTCTTTTTCTAACTTTTTTAGTTTCATGCCTACTTCATTGATTTCCTCTTTCTCTATTTTGTTAATGTAGCTAATTGGAGATATAAAATGTTCTCTATGAACTGCTTTGTTGCATCCCATGGGTTTTGGTATGTTGTCTCATTATTGTCATTCTCTTGAATGAAATTATGGATAGTTTCTGTGATTTGCTGTTTGACACACTCATTCTTTAGGATTAGATTATTTAATTTCCAGTTGGTTTTTAGTCTATCTTTCACTGGTCTTTTATTGCATTGTGGTCTCAAAAGGAAGTATTTACTATTTCTGCCTTTCTGCACTTAATTGTGAAATTTTTATGCCCTAATGTATGGTCAATTTTTTTAGGTGCCATATACTGCCAAGAAAAAGATATGTTCCTTTCTGTCTTTATTCAGTTTTCTCCAGAGGTCTAACATATCTAGGTTTTCTAAGATCTTATTAACCTCTCTTATATATTTCTTGTTTATTTTGTGGTTAGATTTGTCTGATTCTGAGAGGATAAAGTTGAGGTCCCTCACTAGAATAGTTTTGCTATCTATTTCTTTCTGTAGCTAACTTAAAATCTTCTCTAGGAGTTTGCCTGCTCTACCACTTGGTGCACACACATTTAGTATTATTACTACTTCATAATTTATGGCATCCTTTATCTTGATGCATTTCCTTCCTTATCTCTTTTAATAAGATTTATTTTTACTTTTGCTTTATCTGAGATCAGAATTGATAATCCTGATTTTTTTTAACTTCAACTGAAGCATAATAAATTCTATTCCAGTCTTTTACCTTTACTCTGTATATGTCTCTTTTTGTCAAATGTGTTTCTTGTAAACAACATGTAGTAAGATGCCATTTTTTAATCCATTCTATTTGCTTTTGTTTTATGGGAGAGTTCATCCCATTTGCTTTTACAGTTATGCATTTCCCTCCATCCTATTTTTCCCCTGCATATATTTTTATTCTCTCTTTCCACCATGTCCTTACTAGTGTTTTTTACCCACCCCTCCACTACCTTATCTGCTATCACCCTGCCCCTTCACTTAGTAATATTTTAACTGACCCCATCCACTACTTCATCTTTTATCCATCTTTCCCCATTCTCTTACCTTTTCCCCTAATGTTTCTGCCCTCCCTCCTATCCTGTCCTTCCATTTTTTTTCCTTTACCTCGTTTTTCCTCCTACTTCTTTATAGTTTTAGATAAATTTCTTAGAGCCAAAACTGATGAGATCAAGCTTCAGAAAATCCTCATCCCTCTCCTTTCTTTCCGTAGATTATAATAGGTCTTTAGTATTTCTCCATGTAAACTAATTTTCTCATTATATCTCTCCTTTCCTCTTTTTCTAGTCAGACCTTTTTTAACTCCTTAATGGTTTTTTCTTTTATGTTATCACATCAGAGTCCATTCACAGCCACATCCTCAGTCCATGTGATGCCCCACTATGTCTGCCCCAATGACAGATACAGTTCTCAAGAGATATAGATATTGTTTTCCCATCTAGGATGTAAACAGTTTAACCTTTAAATAATATATATTTTTCTCCTGTTTACCTTTCTATGGTTTCTTGAGTCTTGTGTTCGAAGATTAAATTTACTGTTTAGTTCTGTTTTTTTTTTCCCAATAGAAATGATTGTAAATCTCTTACTTCACTGAAGAGCCATCACTTTCATTGAAAGATGATTCTCAGTCTCACTGGGTAATTAATTCTTAATTGTAACTCCAGATCCTTTGTCTTCTGGTGTAATGGGCTGAGGCTTGAGTTGATGCATTGAGGCTAAATAGTAATTGGACTATACTCTATTAATATATATATATATATATATATATGCTTGGAGAAAGAATGGCCCCTGCCCACTCTCTGTGCAAGTCCTGATGTGTTGTATAGGAAATAATGATTTTGGTGGGTGGAGGCAGAGGAGCAGGAAGAGAGGCTGGGAGAGACGGCTGTCTGGGTTCTGTTCTGGTGGCTGCTGGTCTCGTGGCTTCTGGTCTGGCTAGCTTCTTGACTCAGTTCCCTTTTACCTCTGATCCCCTTCTACCTCCGATTCTTCTTCATCTCTACTGAGAATAAAAGATTGAAGATTTTCCCCTAACCTGAATTTCTGACTCCAACTGATTTTAAAATACACGGTCATCACATTCTGGAATATAGTATTCCAGGCCCTCTGATCCTTTATTGTGGAATCCTTCCAGATCCTGAATAATCCTGACTATTGCTTCTTAACATTTGAATTGTTTTTATCTGAGAGCTTGTAGTATTTTTTCCTTGACAATGTAGTTTTGGAATTTCACAACAATGTTCCTTGGGGTTTTCCTTGTGGGAATCTCTTTCCAGTATTATCCAATTACCATTGGGATAATTTTCCTTAATGACCTCTTGTAGAATGCTATCCTCCAGATTCTTTTTTTGATTATGGCCTTCAGGTAAACCAATAATTTTTAAATTGTCTCTTCTGGTTCTATTTTCCAAGTTGGCTGTTTTTCCAATGAAGCATTCCACATTTTCTTCCATATTTCCTTTTTTTTTTTTAGTTTGTTTGACTGATTCTTGCTTTCTCACAAAGTCATTAACTTCCATTTGCTCTGTTCTAGTCATTAACGTGTGATTTTCTTCAGTTAGCTTTTGTACATATTTTTCCATTTGGTTAATTCTCTTGTTTAAAAGGTTGTTTTCTTCAGACAAATTTTTTACTTCCTTTTCCAAATTCTTGATTCTCTCATGCATATATTTAATTTCATTTCTAATTTTTTTCTATCCTCTATTATTTGCCTTTTAAAGTCTTTCATGAGTACTTTCAAGAAACCTCTTTGGGCTTGAGATCAATTCATTTCATTCTTTGAGATTTTCACTATGGATATGCTATTCTCATCTGAGTTTGTAATTTAGCCTGCCTTGTCATTATAGTAGTTTTCTCTGGTCAAGATTCTTTTCTGTTTCTTGCTTATTTTCTCCTTTTCTTTCTTTCTTTTTTTTTTGGTATTCTCTCTGTGTTTCTCTCTGTCTCTCTCTCTCTGTCTCTCTCTGTGTGTCTGTCTGTCTGTCTGTCTGTCTCTCTCTCTCTTTCTCTCTTTTAACTTTTAAGGTTGAACTCCATTCCTTGGCTAAAGGTGTGCTGCTCCAATCTTCCTGTGCAGCCTTGGCTTTGAGTGCAAGCCCCTCCTTGTATTTGCAAGGGGTATCTTTACCTGCAATTCCCAGGAAACATCTGATTTCCCACATGCCTTCTGAGTTGGGAATGGAAGCAGCCCCACTAATTTGCTCCTCTACTGAACTAGGATTGAGAGTCTTAGTTGCTGATTTGCTGTGATTAAGACCCGCACACTGGCTTTCCAACAATCCATCTGAGCTGGGCTGACCCCCAGTGAGACTGTTCACCCCAGTGAGACTGACCTTTCTTGAAGTTTTTTTTCAATCTATATTGAACTGAAGAATGTTCCCATTGTGTCCGACTCTATTCAGAAGTTTGGTGTCATGTGATTTTCAAGGGAAACTAAGAAGATTTACAGGGTTCTTTCCTTGACATTATTCTATACACTTTTAAAAAATGACTTGAATATTCAAATCAACATAGAAACAAAATTAAATAGCAAATGAAATATTGGATTTGCAGTTAGAAAGATTTAATTATACTTTATGTCTCGGATTCTTTTTAATTCTGTAAGCCTTAGCAAGTTATTTAGCTTCATTTAGTCTAATTTTCTTCAATTTCAAAATGTGGGTAATAATAAACAAAGTAACTACATGATAGAGTTATAGTGAAGTTCAAATGAGATGATATAAATAAATCATTTTCATATTTTAAAATGCTATACAAATGCATTGTTGTTGTTGTCTTTCTATTATTATTTTTAAAAAACATCTTAGATAACTTCCATAAGTAAAAGAGAACAAATGAATACATAAATTAAAATACATTTATTAAGCACTTACCAAATGCCACCTATTCTAAGTTGGAGGTGTAGGGCATATAAATATGAAAATAAAGATAGTGTCACCCCTCCATGAGTTTACATTATTATAAAATAATAGGTAATAAAATAAAAGATAATGGTGATCATTGAAGAGTCCTTTGGTCAGAAAAGTTTCAAAATGAGTGATGAGTTTGGTTCATCTTATCCAGGAACAATAGCAGAATTGATTTTTCATGGTTGAACCAAAGGAATATGGAGATGAAGAAGGAAGATAAGAAGAATATAAAAAATAGGTCATAGGATAAGGCAGCTATCTAGGAGAGGGAGAAATCTGGAAAACCCAGTGAAGTGAAACATAGTGGAGACTTTTCCTGAAATAGTGGCTTGGACAAGGTAGTCAACAATTAGGACATAGCTCAGGGAAGAAGTTTCTTCAGAGCCAGAGAATGGAACATTAGAGTGGAATATTATTTTTGCAAGATGGCTAAAAGCTTGAATTTACCTTACCTATGTTTTTATATGTGATATGTATGATATATATGTATATGTGATATATGAAATTATTTGGAAATGAGTTCTCTTTGAAAGACCTTAGCTTTCACATAATCAATACTGTATCTGCTTATTATACATGCTTTCTATAGAGAAGGAAGCAATCAAATTACCATATTATTAGAAGCAAACAGGCAAAGAGAATGGTTGGCCAATATTTTGTAACTGAAAAGTAAAGAGGAAAAAACTATTATCCACCACTGCAGATTGAGACATTTCCCTTAATTTATTTTGAAAACCCAGTGACTAGTTGTATAGTATCATTTGTCCCTAATAAGTATCTGTGCTCTCTGTAGAAGTAATATGGGATATCTCCATCTTTCTTGTATCTCTCTTTAATTACCCAACAGGACACTGGGAATTTCACTTTTAGACAGCAGCTCCCCAGCAGCCATCAACATTGTATTGGACACAGTATGAGGCCTCTTCATAGTTGTAAATAGTTTTTTTTTTTAGCAATTTCATTTTTAACTAATGGTTGTGCTATAGATTGCCTCCTTAACCTGAAAATCTCACATTTATCTATCATTTTCTACTTTTCCCACCTTTGCTATCCCAAAGGAACAATTTTTCCTCCTTTAGCTAAACAGATGAAGTAGCACTGTATGATTCTGACAGTGTTTTTAATAATAAGAAATATCATGAAACCACATTTCCTTAAGATCCAATAAACTTTTCTATACTGCAATGGCCAGAGCATTCTTTTTCTGTCACTAAAATACCAAGTTATATCCTTTTTCAAAATATTTGCCATAAGCAACAATAGCCACCACAAGAGAATGGAGTCTTCTGATTTTTATTTATCAACATAGAGTTTTGCTTGGACTTTTTTCGTGTTTGGAATCCAAAATTAATATATTTTTAAGAATTTTTGTTTTGAAATTGTAGAAACAGAATATTTTCTGGTGGTTAATATTTTGGTTTGATGATAATGTTCAATATCTTCTCAAACCTTTATTGTTATCATCAAAGAGAGAAGAGCACGATCTTCATTCATGACATTGACCAGGCATTACCATGTCCAATTAGTATGGATGAATACTCTCATTAGAATATCTTCACTTATTCAGTGAGTGAAGTAGAAAAAGTGATTACTCTGGTATTAAAGGACTTGGTTCAAATTCCATATCTGAGATCTATCACCTGAAGAATCTTGGGCAAATCACTTAACTAAACTTTTTTTTTTCAGTTTCTTCCTATTTAAAATGAGGGAATTAATTGGATTAGAGGTTCCCACCAACTCTAGATTTATTATTTTTATGCTAGAATATATGCAGGAAGTCATGCTAATCAGTGTAGGAATTAAAAAATGAATAAAATATCATAAGTATCCTTGAAAAAGTAGCAATCTAATAGGAGGACTATATGGGGAGAACACGAATTTATTAGGTGAAAATAAAGCAGATAGAGATTAAAGTGATTACTCAGAGTCACAAAATTCACAAATGTCTCAGGCTACATTTGAACTCTGATCTTCCTGACTTCAGGCCCAGACCTGTGTCCACTGCACCATCTAACTGTCATAGTCCTATACTTCCTATTAGGAAGGCTAAAACACAATTCTCATTTTTGTCCAATTACCCAAGAAGTACTGTAGTGTATGCAATTGTGCAAGCTGACCTAAGAGTCAAGAATAGGATCCAAGTACCAGCAATGATAAATAAAAACTGACTATGAGACCCTGGTGGGAAGTAAAGAGGGGGAAGGGAAAGGGAATAAGTGTTTATATAGCACTTACAATGTACCAGGCACTATAGCTAAGAGCTTTACAAATACTAGCTCATTTGATGTTTGCAACACTTCTGAGAAGTAGGTGCTATTATTACTGTTTTCATCAAGATGTGAGGTTTTCTGCACAGATACATAAAGCAAAACACCAGCCATCTATGAATACACCAATCAGGAAGAGGTCAGAGAGGTCTAAACACAAGGGTTGGCAGAATTCTTCCTGAGTTGAGCTTAGCAGAATTCTTCCTGAGTCTATGCTCCTAGACTATTAATCAGTCACTCTATCTGCCTCCATCCACATATCATTGCTCCTATGGGATCTAAACAAACCAGTCTGAATAAAATGCTAAAGTATATTATTTGTAAGCAACATATGCCCTTAATCAATGGAAGAAAAATTGTCTCTCCCTCATTTATACCCCACATGCAATGGAGTAATAACATGGCTGTTTTCCTCCTATATAGGGTTTATCTCCTTATAGTCCTTGACTGATTCATTTGTTAAATCTTTTCATCTGAATAATCTACTACAATGCTTTTCAAATAATAACATTTAATGAGTATTCATCAAATGAATTAATGCCTCTCAAATCCTCTCCTACATGCTGACTAATGTCCAAACTACCCCTTTCCCCCAATTATAAAACTTAATTGAGGTTTTTGATCCTTATTTAAATATTTGGAGGGGATGAACACTTTTGACTCTTATGAGTTTTTTTTTCCCTTACTGTGAATGATGGAACTAAGCAACTCCAGACTTTGGAGGAGCAGGAAAATACTTTAGGGTATATTTAAAGCAGAGGGATGATGGGTTATGGAGTGTCATAAAGTGGAGAAAAGGATGCAAAGTGTAGAAGAAAATTAGATACAAAAATAACATTTCTCATACTTTAGAATTTTATTTAGGTAATCAAGCATCCCTTTTCCCACCTCTGATCATGCTAAGAATTGAACAAAATCTTCTCAATATCAGCATATATTTTTATACTAGGTCCTTTCAATGATATGGCAAGCCCTTAGGACATTCCTTCACCTCTTATCACACTGACTTGCACATAACAGCTGCATAAAAATGTTTGCAATCCTATGCACTATGCCATCCTGTCTCAATGGTGGCTGAAAGGATCTTTGAGAGAGAAATTTCATTAATGGGTAAAATTGGGATCCTGATCTTACAAGGAGATATTAAGTGAGTCAGTGATGGGGACATGGAGAAAGTGTGTGTGTGTGTGTGTGTGTGTGTGTATACACATATATACACTTATATATGCATATATGTGTGTATATATATGTAATGGGCTGAGGCTTGAGTTGATGCACTGAGGTCCCAAGCACGTGAGGCTAAATAGTAATTGGACTATACTCTAGTAACATACATGCTTGGATAAAGAATGGCCCCGCCCACTCTCTGTGCAAGTCCTGATAGGTTGTATAGGAAATGATGATTTTGGTGGGTGGAGGCAGAGAGAGACAGGAAGAGAAGCTGAGGGAGATTGGGCCTGGGTTCTATGCTAGTAGCTGCTGGTCGTGTGGCTGCTGGTCTAGCTAGCTTCTTGACTCAGCTACACACATTGCTATTGCCCATTCTCTTCCACCTCTGATCTTTCTTCACTGAGAATAAAGACTGACGATTTTCCCCTAACCTGAATTCCTGACTCCGGCTGATTTTAAAATACGCGGTCTTCACATATATGTATATGTATGCATATATATAAAATTCTTCTTTCAAGAAATTTAGTAGTGAGCTGAAAAGACATAGGAACACAGTTAGATGAGATGGAAGGCTCCAGAGAGAGTTCTCAAGGATGCTCATACACAATAGGCAAGCAGTAAATGGGGGAAAAATTCAAGATTTAAGAAAGGAAGGAAGATTAATGATTATACAGTTTTTTCCCAACTATGAACTATTTTATGTCCCTCCTACTCCACCCCAATACTGGCAAGTTAGGAGATGTTACTTGCTGAGTTTATTTTCCAATTTTTTTATTGAATTTTACTTTTTAAATTACGTTTTTTTGTCTTTCTCACTAACCACTCCTCCCCAAAGAAAAAGAAAATAATAACATAATAAATATGCATAGTTCAGTGAAACAAATTTCTTCAAGGGCCATGCTTCCAAATTTGTCTTATCCTCTATCTTGAGTCCATCACCTTTCTTTCAGGAGGTAGAGAGCTTGTGTCATCTCTGGTCCTCTGGAATCACTGTTGATCATTGCTGATCAGAGTTTTTAAATAACTGACTCATGAAGGAGATAGAAGTGGGTGTAATTAAGGGTACAAGGAGCAATGAGGACAATCTTGTCCTTTGGCAGTAGAGAAAAAAAGAAAAGAATAGGTGCAAAAACAAATGTTTGGGATTATAGAAGAAGGCATATGAGAGAGTTTGTGATGAATACTATTAATAAAATAGGAGTAGAAAATTTCTGTGGTTGAGAGATTTACGCTGGCTGCTATATGAGGTATAACAGAGTCAGACACAAATAAAAGAATTTTCAAGAGGTATAGATTTATAAATTCAAGCTGGAAGGGACTTTAGAAATAATCTAGCCATGATTTGCTTAATGGCACATAGGTATTAAAGATCAGAAGTGGTTTGGGATAAGAATGTTATGCAAAATAGATGTCTCTTTATCTATGACCTCAATTTTATAGAAAAGAAAGCTAAACCAAAGATATGAAATAATTTTCCCAGTGTCAAATAGCTGGTTAGTAGGAGAGCAGAGGCTTGAATGTGTGTCTTCTGATTCAAACCTCAGGGCTCTTTCTTCTATACCATATTGCTAAAACATAGGTAATGCAAAAAAAACAACACATGCTTGGAATTAAATATAGAAATCTTCAAAAGAAACAAGTCTGGGGCCAGCTAGATTGTGCAATGGTTAGAACACTGGTTCTGGAGGCAGGACCTAGTTGAAACCTGACCTCAAAAACGTAACACTTATATCTATATGACCATGAGCCACTTAACCTTAATTGCCTTTCTCCCCCTCCTCCACCAAAAAAAAAAAAAAAAAAAAAAAAAAAAGAAAGAAAGAAAAAGAAAAAAGCAAGCTAATTAACTGTTTACCATCCAAACAAAGAATAAATAGACGATTAAAATCCAAGCCTGGCACCTCTCACCAATTGAGAAAATCAGAGGAATATTCTATGGCCACCTCTCAAGACTTTTATCTTCCATTCAGTGAGCAAAAATGAAGAAATTGGATTAGCTAAAGGAGAAAAGTCCCAGAAAGAGTGAATTAATGGGTAAATGAAAAAGAATTAGACAACATTTATGATGTGTAAAACATTATACTAAATACTTGTACAGTTAGAAAAACAATATGTTTTCAAGGAGCTCACATCCTAAATGGGAGAAAAGAGTATTCTGCTACAAGTTACAGAAAAGACCTTAAAAGTCATTAAGGTAAAGTAGCTGAGTAGTGGTAACTTGTTTTTCTTAGTATTGTGTCTATTGTTAAGACCTCATCTGATTCTGTGAACTATTTGGTCAAACTTTGATGACAAGAATTTTTTTTTTAACCAGGTCTTTTATAGGTGTGACCATTGAGAAGGCAGAGATCCACAATGCTTTTAAAAGGAGTTGATAGATCTCATTTCCACAAGGTTTGCTTTACAGGATGACGGCTTCAGGGATGATATGCTAGAAGTAGTGTTGGTATTCTGGGAGGATGCTGCTATTCCAGGGCTTCTTGGGGTCTGTATCTTGTAATATTTCCACTGGGGTCTGAGAGAAGGCACGTACCAAGATGGGGGGAAGTGGTTTAAACTTATCTGGTACATGATGCCTCCTAGTTCTCCCTCAAAGTGTCTCATTGCTTTCACTATTCTGACTTGACAGATCATTCATGCATTGTTATCAATTTAGCTACATTAGACTCAAAGAAGATACATATAGGAAGCTGAGTAATATGAATAAAGGGTGTATGTGTGAGAGAAAGAGAAAGAGAGAGACTGAAAGAGACAGAGAGACAGAGAGAATAAGAATGAGTTCTGGCCAAAGCATTGAAGTAAAGGATTTGAAATATCTCAGTGTGAACATGTGGTGTTATGTGAAGAAAATGTGACAGTGTCTACCAGAATGAGCCTAAGATATTCTTACATGACAAATCAGCAAGGTTTCATTCCTTGGGTACACATTGCATAATGGAGTTCCACTCAGAATCATTTCATGATAGCTTGTTTTAGACCTCAGAGGAGAAATGCTCTCCACTTGTCAGGTAGAGCAGAAGAAAGTGATATGTCATAATCCTGTTCTCATTATATGCTCCATTTCTTTGCCTTGAAGTACTAATTTGCTCCCCTTTTCAAGGTTATCCAAACCAGAAGACATGTTTTTCTTTGACTATTTGGCAGATAGCTTGAATAGGATTTGTTGATTTTAGTAGACTTAATAATGAAATAAGCAAAAAAAAAATCTAAAGATAGACTTTGAGATCATGGCATATGAGTATCAGCTGGAGAACTAGAAAGTTTCTATAGCTTAGACATCATGATATTTGTCATCTAATAAACGAATGATTGACATGAAATAAGAGATGAGGGACAAACATTTACCCATTATGAAGAATTATTATATTTCTATTTTTCATTTAGGGAAACTGAGGCAGATAGTGATTAAGTGACTTATTTGTTATAATACAGAAAGTCTGAGACCAAATTTGAACCCAGATCTTTCTAACTGCAGACTTACCACTCTATTCAATGTACCACGTAGCAACCTAGGAAAAGAGGTAAAACTCCTTCTACTGAGGCTCAGAAGGTAAAACTAGGAATAAAGGGTAAAAATGGAAAAGAAGTAAATATATTTAATGTAAAGAAAAATTTCCTAGCAATTAGAGGGTGTAAAAGTGAAATGAGATGCCTTGAGAAGTGGTGAGTTGTCAAGAAGAGACTGGATGACCATTTATCAGGTATGTTGAAAATAGTAGTCTTGTTTTTTGTTTGTTTGTTTATTAATTGGTATGGGTTGCTTAGATAATCACTAAGGTGCCTTGCAGTCCTGAAATCCTAAGAATTTCTGACATAACACCAATGCAAATGAGCAGTATAATTAAACTTTATTTTGTATTCAGGAATTACATGGGGCACTGAGAAGTTAAAGGTCTTACCCATAATCAGATGGCTTGCACATATCAGAGTCAGAGTCAGAATTTAAACATGCTTCTTCATTCCAAAGCCAGTTATCTATCCATTCTGTTATGCTGCCTCTTAGATTTAAATAAATGTTTATTGAATTAAATATGCTCCTAATAAATCATTTTAAAAATTTAATTTAATGTTGTTCTGAACTCCCCCTTCCAACCACCTCTTCTTCCTATTGAAGACAAAGCTGAGAAAAAACAAAATTCATTTGTCTGTCTTTCTCTCCTTCATATGTACACAGATATGTGTGTATGTGAATGGGATATACACACATATACATGTGTGTATGTGCTCCAAGTCCATCACCTCTATAGAACTGAGTAGTCTATATCATCATGAGTCTTTTGGAATTTAGTTGGTCACTATAGATGAAAGTGCCTAAGATTTTCAAAGTTTTTGTCTTTACAATATTGTTATTACTATATATTGTTTTCCTGGTTCTGCTAATTTCATTTATCATCAATTTGTACAAACATCCTTAGGTTTTTTCAGATAAGTAGGTCATTTTAATCTTTCTAAATTAAAACATTTTTAAGTACCACCCTCACAAATGGGCTGAGTTCCTGAAATTTCAATTATAGGTCAGTTGTTAAGAACTTAAAATTTAACTTTTCATAGAAACAAGATGCTAAAGCTAGACCAGCAAACTCATTCAACCTATAATATAGCTATAATACAACACATTTGCAATGAAAAAGAAATAAAAAGGAGTAGCATTTTTAAAAACATTTAATCTGCAGAGATTTATGTGCAGCATTTTCTAGGAATAGGTCTAGAAAAGTCGTATCACAAAACTGGTTCTGTTTTTGAGTCTTATTCACAGAAGATCATAAAGGATTGATATCAAATTAGTCTTTATCCTAGCGACTAAGATATAAAAACAGAAATGATGAATGGAAGTAGGAAAGAGAACTTTCTCCAAATTCTAAACATTTGGAAGAAGTTAATAATTAAGTGGTGCTTTTTTTTTTTGTTTTGTTTTGGGCGATTTTTTTTTGTTCTTTGGTTCTGTGACTTTCTTGATTCCTTTCCTGGGGTACAGGGCAGACAAGGAATCAAGTTGATTTTATGTGAACCTGCCTCTAAGAAGATCGTTCCCTCCAGATTTCTGCCAAGACATAGAATTCCTCACCCTTGAATTTTCTGGTCTCACCTTTAGGCATAAGTTATACAAACCTACAATAAAATTGAAAATAAATATAAATAAGTCCAATTTTGTTTATTAAAACCTTCTAAGTTTTCAGAAAAGAAATGAAATAGATTTCAGCTCCAGTTAATCTTGAAATAAATTCTTAATCCACTCCCTGAGTGAAATAAAAGGTATAATTACAAATCTTGCTTAGCTTCTTTCATTTTATTTCCAGTATTTCATGATTATTTGGAAATCTTTTCTAGACAATATACTTATTTTAAAAAATAATGGACAATACTACTTAATCTAACAATATAGGGATGCTACTTTGAATTTTTTTAAATTCAACTTCAGTCATTGGATACATGTAAAGAATTTTACAGGATGGCCCTTAACTATGCTTTCTTCTTACATCCATTTAAATTCATATTTGCTGCTAGAAATCAAAACTCTTTCAAGCAACTTAAATAGATATATAAGCTTATATCTAGATCTGGAAGATAGTAGGCAGAGCTGCTCTCTGTAATTAAATACTTCATCATTTGAAACCATACTGAGAGTGCACTCATTGTGCTTCACAATAAAAGCTCTAAAGCATTAAATCAATTTAGTGTTTCCTTCTTTTTTTCATTACAGCTCTGTTAGAAAATTAATACATTTTCTCTCAGGGCTAACAAAATGCCATATTTTATCAATTGCAGATTCTTAAGAGTGATCCAATACATAGCTTATATCATTACAGACGTATTGGTTTCTATGTATTTTAGGAGTGGCTCATAAAAGATCCTCAACTAATAAGTAACCTGGATAAAGATGCAAGCAGCATCAAAATTGAAGAATAGTATGTGTGTGTGTGTGTGTGTGTATTTGTGTGTATGTGTTTAGGGAGGAAGTGCAATATATACATACTAATAGATAATATATACTGGATAATATATAATGTATACTAATGGATACCTGGTATATTTGAGTCTTTTAACATAGGCAAATTACTTAATTACCTTGAGCCTCATTTTCCTCATTTATTAAATAAAAGGAACAGATTTCCCCTGAAGTCTCTTCCATCTCTAAATCTATGACATAATATGAACTGACTTTATTAAGAATAAGTTTAATAGAAGGCAGCATGGTGTTTTAGGAAAGTGGATGACCTTAGAGTAAGAACCTGGAATTGAAATTGGCTTCTGATTCTTGCTGGCTCTGTGATTTTGGATAAGCCATAAATTCTCTGAGACTCAATTTCCTTATCTGTAAAATGTGGCTAACAATAGTACTTCCGCCATAGATTTGGTGGGAGAATCAAATGAGCTAGCTATAAAATGATTTTCAAATCTCAAAGCTCTATGCACTAGCTATTTTAAAGGTTAAAAAAGCCATACATTTGACCTCCATAAGTTGATTTAACACATATAATATAAGAAGGATATGACTACAGAGCAATTGGTATGACCAAAGATCTGGAAATTTGTAGTGAACTACAAAATCCATTTAAGTCTACTATGTGGTATGGCAGCAATAAAATGAATGGAATCTTAGGTTTCACTAGGAGAATTCACTGTGTCTAGAATTGCAGAGGTTCCATTTTGCTATGTTAAGGTTAAGCTAATCTGTTTACTTGTAGATACCACATATTAAGAAGGACATTGTTAAGTCAGTGTTTGTCCAAAGCATGCCAATCAAAATCATCAAGGGTCTCCATACCATATGAGGATTGTTTTAAAGAACTAGGCTTATCTTGGAGAAAAATTAGAAAGAAATTATATATATATATATATATATATATATATATATATATATATATATATCTTGTATTCGTCAAGTATTTGAGGGCATTAAGTATTAAATAAAAATTATACCTTCTGTCTAAAAATAAAGTTCTGTTCGGCTTCTAGAGTGGAAAGAAGAGACCTATCTATTGCTGGAAGACAAGTTAATCTCAATGTAAGGAAAATTTTCCTAAAACATAGCAATATACAAAAGTGAAATGGGTCAGTGTGTACCCTTGTTAGAGGTCACGATTTAAGATCTGAGGGAAGGTTTATATAGACCCATCCTGGATGGCTCTTAGAGTTCTAAGAAATATAAGAGACAGACCAACCCTTTAAAGCCTTGATCTGAAAGCAAAAATATAAAATTAACAAGTGAATAATGTTTATCCCCTAGGAAGCTATGTATAATCCCATAAATCAAGCTACATATCAGGATTAGCATTTTAGGAAATTGTTCTGAGGTTAGAGGCAGTGATTGACACGTACTATGACAGATGCATCTGTGATGTACTTGCAAGAATACTGAATTTGTATTTAGAAGTCGCCTTAACTCAGGTGTAAAATGGAAATAACAGTGCTTATATTACTGACCTCATGGAATATTATACAAATGTGAGTTGTTATATATGGGACTATACAAACCTATCTCACCAATACATAATTATTTAAAAAGTTGTGATTTCATCATAATGGGTATTTGTCCCACCAATGAAGATTATAATGCTACATTTTCCTTGAATGATTGAGACTTTTTGGAGTGAACAGAGTCATTAAATTATGATCAAAGTGGTAATAAGTTTCTCTGAATTTAGCTAGGTGGTTTTTCAGATGAAAAACATAAAGTTAATCAGTAAGAACTTTTGAAACCTTTACAGGTTGAAAGGATTTGTCAAATCTTGTCATAGCTTTTGAGAACGCAGCTGTTACCCACAAACCATAGAGAACATCAGTAGACTAGTAAGAGCAGTAATACAAGCAACTACTGTTGTTGAATTTTCAATTCAATAAACATTTTTAATAACTTGCTAAATATAAGCCACAGTTCACAAGACCTTTGTTTACTATCTTAAATATCATGTACATATTCTCCAGTTCTCAATCAATGGATAAATCTATACATAGCACTAAATGGCTATTGCTTTGAACAAATCATTGAAAAATTAATCACTTCATCCTAAAATCAATCAAATTACCATACATTTTGTTGACAGTTGATTATCTAAAAGGGTCCCTTTAGTCTGTTTTAATAACTAAATTACATTAACTATTACTCTATCTATTTAGGCCATATAATAATCAAGTTGGATTGACTACATAACTATCTAATTGATAGTTCAGCAGAAAATTAGTCTCATGGCCAAAGGACAAAGTAGAAAATGAATGAGGAAAACCTCATATGAAACATAAGTCTAGATTGTCCTTTTTTGCTATCTGAAAGTTTTCATCATTTAAAATTGACACAAGGTCTTACTGTCATGAATAAAATTCCTCCTTTCTCAGAGGAAAACACCATGAAAATTAATGTCCACTAGCATCAATGTTTGTTTGAAGTAAAGAGTCTATTATAACTCCATTAGAGAAGAATTGCTCGTGGCATAAAATTACTGTTGGAAACCAGTAAGTCGCTCCACCCTCCCAAGCACACATTGCAAAGTCCCTGTTGAGAATCCATTAGAGGGACTTGGAGTCATACTAGCCTATAATTTTTCTTTGCCTTAGGAAACCAGTAGCCTGTAATTTTTTTTCCCAGAATTTTAAAAGGACTATCCCTGGCTGAGTCTCAAGCATTCCCTCAGATCAATCCAGTACCTAACTTCTGCCTAGCTTACCACTAAACATCTTTTAAAGAAAACAAAAGCTGATGGAAGTGGTCTTTATTCTTCCATGATTTGTGTTACAACCAAAGAAATCCTCTCTTACAGGTATATCTTTGCTTTGTCATTGAAGGTTTGCTTCTAATTTTATAAATTGTCTCGAAGATTCTCATATATTTGCTTTCACATTCAAGTTAAATTAAGCCTATTTTTCCAGAATTCTTATTTGAATTGGTAATAATATGACAATAGTGAAAAAGTTAAACAATTGTGCATCCAATATCACCCTTTGTTATTGCTATCATATTTTTCTTTTAAAGTGTAATATTAGTGTAAAAATGGTACTTTGAACAGATATTTAAAAACAAACTATTTGAATAAGTTTTTTATATATACACATGTAAGAAGAATTGTTGAGCATAATAGGAAGACATGGATTAAAGTTGGTCAATGGCAGAGCTATTTCTTGATTCTTTGTGCAATGGAAATAGCCCAAAAATCATAAAGAAATAAATTCCTTAAATAAAATATAGATAATGAGTTTTTGCTAGACAAAAACTACATCAACAAAGCTAAGTAGTTTTACTGTTGAGAGATATGGAGAACAAGGAAGGAAGTTTCAGATTGCAAAAAATAGATGTGGAACAATTACTTTTCTTCCTGTAATAATCTTTTATTCTGCTTCTACCAACTTCTAACCCTGTCAAAATTTGCCAAGGATGGAGAATTGTGATCCCATCTCCAGAAATAGGAGCTAAAAGAAAAGACAATATTAGCTGAGGAGCATTTTGTTTGCTGGTTATAGTGGTCCAGAGAGTTTATACTTTTTAAATAGTATTTTATTTTTTCAAATACATGGAAAACTAGTTTTCACATTCACCACTGCATAATCTCTCTCCCCACTTCCCTTATCCACTAGGCAGAAAGAGATCCAATACAGGTTAAACATGTACAATTCTCCTAAACATATTTCTTTAATGTCATGGAAAAAATCAGTTTAAAAAGGGGGAAAATGTGAGGAAGAAAAAAAAAGAACCAAACAAACAGCAACAACAAAAACAAAAAGGTGAAAATATTATGCTTTGATCCACATTCAGTCTCCATAGTTCCTTCTCTGGATGCAAATGGCACTTTGTATCATGAGTCTATTGGAGTTTTCTTGAATCACCTCATTTTTTAAAAGAATCAAGTCCATTATAGTAGTCTATCTGTGGTTAATAAACTATATGTCTAGTTTTATTGGGAAGAACCTTTCTATTCATTGCCTTCCAGGAGATAGAAACAGAGAATGCAAGTCTAGAGAATGGTAACATAGAGTAATATCCAGCAGCAACCATAAGACCATAAATGAATGTGGCAGGTGGAAGCCAAGCCTCATAATAAATAATTCTAGAGAGAACAATGTCATGAAAGTGATTGAACCTCTCAACAAGCCTTATAGTGTTACAAGAATGTGTTGATCTTTCAGATATGTTCCATAGCCACAAGTACTTAAAAGTATGAACCCATAGGAATGTACTTTCCATTCATGGTGTATTTATTTGTAAGATGATGTACCTCAAGATAATGGGGAGATAGTGCTTTCTTGTATACTATTTAACTAAACATATTTTCTTTGAATTATATCTTTTGAGTGAACTCCTACTGATAGGGGTTCATGAACTATAATTTTGACAGTCAGAAGCATATCTCATAAACCTAGGGTCCCCACATGCAGGATGGTAGTGCATCAAGTACCACAAACTAACGTTATCCAAAAAACTCTGTCTCCTTCCCCATTCATGGACAGAGATTGCACTTATGATTTAGTCTAATAAATACCCATGTATGGAAATTTTGCTAATGAAGGTCAATACCTTTGCTATACTTGGCTTAAAAAATATCTAGTTCTTTGAGAGAGTAAGTGACATCCCAGGATCATACAGCCAGTAATGTCAGAGGCAGGAGGGGAAGTCAGGTCTTCCTAATATTAAGGTTAGATTTCAAAGCTATATTTTATCACAGCCTCTCATAGACCTCACATATACTTTGCATCTATTTTATCTGTGTATCTGAGCTATCTTCCTTTCAGGGGAACATAAGCTTTTTGACAACAGGGAATGTCTCCTACTTTTGCCTTTATGTCACATTTGCATTGCCCAGATTCTTGGACAAAATAATAATATTGACACATACTGTTACTACTGCTGCTGCTGCTGCCATTATTTTTAATGTCACTAACTTAGCATACATATAGTAGCTACTATGTTTCAGGTACTTTACAAATACTATCTCATTTGATCCTTCCAACTCTGAGAAATGGATATTATTACCTCCATTTTGCAGTTTAAAATCAGAGTTTGCAAATATTTGAGGTCACATTTGAACTCAGATCTTCCAAGATTAGAACTCTATTCCCCACCCCACCTAGTTGTCTCTGGTAAGCACCTAATAAATGTATGTGGAATTATTGAATTTAATTGACCAGAACCAGAGTAAGTTTCTGAGCAGAATGATTTAAGTTTCCTCAGCATTAATTTAAGGTAACTGGTACCTCTAGCTAAAGTGTAAAGTAGTGCCATGGTCCCAGCAATTTCCAATTTAACGTCTATAGATTTTTCCCCTCAGCATGACTGTGACTGCTCTGCACTGCTCTTTTTGGCATTTATATTCCATTAATTTAATGCCATCGCTGCACTCTTTCTTTCAACTATTCTGTTAACAGTTTGGATACTTTAATATTGGTTGCCATGGATTATGCACTAGGATGTGTTTCAGGTCTCTGCTTTCTGTGGCAGACATCTGTGGAGGTAGGGGTGGGGAGGGAACATTATCACAGAAATTCTCAGAATTTTAGAACAAGAAAGGACCTTGGAGAAAATAGTAATTATAGCTCTCATTTGTATGATACTTAACAATTTATAAAGTGCTTACTTTATAACAGCCCTAGAAGTAGATAAAATAAATAGCATCATTCCTATCTATAAGGAAAAAAGTTAAAATCATTTCTTACCTTTGGTTCTGATATTTTTATCAGATGAAAAAACATCTTGTTTGTACATTAAATTTGGACAAATCCTAAAGGCTTTTTTGGTGTAATAAAAAGTCTGGATTGTCTGAGGAATTTGGTTCCTCTTTCTGGAAACTATATAAAAGGATTAAGCTAACTAGAAAAAAAAATTTAAGTGAATGATGTACCAAGAAAGAGTCCAACCCCTGAAGAGACACTATTTGAAAGTGAAGAACCCTTTGGCCTCATGTCAGTTACTACCTTTCCCCTTCTTAGTGGGACAGAGATTTGAGAGCTTTAAAGAGTATAGAGAATTTTGGACATTCCATTTTTATACAGGGTCTCTACAAGAATTTATATCAGTGACTGTCTGGTTGACTAATTGATATCAACCATAATCATAGAAGAAGCACTGAAGTAGACTTTTGAGTTATTCCTTGTTATTTCTTGAACTAAAACAAGCAGAGTTATATTATATATCATCAATATGATTGGGAGCTGAAATAAGGACCATATCTGTTACATATAGAAGAAGGAGGTCAAATGTCTTGTCCAGCATCACAAAATGGAGATCAAGTAATTCATTTCCCTCATTGTCAGAGGAGAAAAGACATCTGGAGAGACAATGTGATACACTAGATAGGGATGTAATATCTAAATCAGTGACATGTGAGTTCATATCCTGTTATTTCCATGCACTGACCTATGAACCTGAACAAATAACTTAGTCTTTTAGTGCTTCCCAACAATTCTCTAAGAAAATAAATTTCAGGGAAGGTGTTGATATACTTTGACAGAAGAATTTCCTCATCGGGAGCTCTATAGACAGTTGAAATCATTGATCTGAATACAAAAAAAAAAACAAAAAAAAAACTGTATAACTCTTTGCAACACATAATTTGTAAATGTGTGTATACATCTATGAGAGAGAATTGTGTGTATATATGTGTGTATGTATTGTGTGTGTGTACGACTCATCTTCCTGAGTTCAAATATGACCTCAGGTACTTACTAAGTATATGATGCTCGGCAAATCACATAACTCCTTTTGCCTTCATTTCTTCATATGCAAAATGAGCAGGAGAAGGAAGTAACAATTCATTCCAGTCTTTTTGATAAAAAAAAAAAAAAGCCCCAAAAGAGGTCAGGAAGAATTGGACACAATTTGGCAATTTGTCCAATATTGGATACATATACATGCACATATAAGGTGGATTCAATAATACAGAAAAATATCCTAGCAATGTGGGCTTTTCAAAAAGTGGAATAGATTATCTTAAGAGGTTAAGTTCCCTAGTCCTGGAAGCTATTCATGGAAGGAAGACTAAGAGATCTTTGGGGTTTGGGGAAGAGGTCAAAAAGAGAGTGTTATTATGGTATGCATTTATTAGCCTAAATGGATTCTGAGGATACTTTCAATTCAGAAATTCTGGGATCCCAATTATGCTGTCACACGATGTTAAGAGGGAACAAATATTTCTGCATAAAGGGTGGAGCTTGAAGGAATACAGTTGTTTGATTAAAGATTATATCTCTCTGAAACAAGTTTTTTGCTGATGCACAAATGAAGGTAATTGGTACAAATTTAGATGTTCAAATGAGTTATATAATTTTACAGCTGAGTTGAAATGGCCAGAGACAACTCTAAGTTACTTATTACTAAGGTTGAATGGTGATATCAAGAAGGAGGAAGAAGATAAAACAACAACAACCCAAAAAAAAAAAAAAAAAAAAAAAAACCTGAATGAAGCATCAGGAACCCCTGTTGTTAAATCTAAATAATCAAATAAAATGGATGGGGTTCTTCTTGGCATATACTCCTATTACTACTACTACTACTACTGCTACTGCTACTACTATTAATGATAATAATAATAATACCACAACTACTATCATTACTTCTACTACCATTCTGTGAACATAAAAACATAGATAAATAATAAAAATGTTCTATTACTGTCTCACAATGTATATAATGTATATGGTCTGTTTGTTTTGGCAGTCAGTAATGAGGTTGGCTGATCAAAAGAGGTTGATCAAATTGAGGTTTGATCTTCAAATGAGAGGGGCACAACCTATCACTGGTCCCAAATCCAATGTCTTTTAATCCTGGTAACTTCTGCCAGGGAGTCTACTTTCTTGCCTCAGAAGCCCAGGACCTCCTTCACTGACAAAGTTATTTGTAGGTCTTTTCTTATTCTACAAAGCATTTGTATTGCTTATCTATTCTCAAAGGCTAGGAGTGATAGTTAATTAAGTACTTGGCAAATAGAGAACTTTCACTTTTTATCTATTTTAGATGATTACTGGATAAAGAGGTTTACAAAATGTGTAACAGCTGAACTGTATTATCTTTGTGTTATCTTTGTTCTATATTTATCCTTAAATATTAAATGGAAACTCTCTAAGACCATCTTCCACAAATGTATTTTATCTTGAATGTGATTTTAGATACACCATAGATCATTTCAGTCAAAGTCTCTGAGTGAGAACAACTGTTGCTTTTTTGCAGGATATGGAATTAAAAAGGCTTGCATTAATCCTTCACAATTACCTAGTTAGCATATCAAAATCTTAGTTAGTCCAGGTTCAGAGTCAACTGATATCTCAATCCTCTCAATGTCTAAATTTCCCAAGTCTATCAACCACATTAATTCGACTTTAGATAAAAGCATCCTTCTGTTAGCATTGGCTTCATATAAAAAATACAACTTAAAAACAATGTACAACTTAATTGTAAAGTGTTGCTAACTGCTGCCTCAAGGGTCCAGATTAAGAATATACCCCAAGAATATTGTTCTGGAGAGGTTTTTTGCATCTCTCTGCTTCTGAGATCCCCATCTCTCCACATATCAGCATTCATAAAAACACCAGTAAATAAGAAATATATGTTCTACTTCTGTCTAAAAATACTATATGCCAATAAAAGGCTAACAAAACCTGTCAAGAGTAACATGAAAGTACATGCTAAAACACATCAAAAAATAAAATTACATGCTAGCACAATATGTCAAAAAACCCAAAATGTCAATTACACAATAACAAAAATAAATCAAAAAGACAACACGCAAAATTATATATCAATTACACCTGACAAAACATATTGAAAATGCCAATGGTTACAAATTACAAGCTAATAAAAACACTTTTAAAAATCCAACAAACCAATTATATGCTAAAATAAAAACTGAAAATGGAACGCACATAACACACTAACAAAAACATGATCAAATTCAACACAGCAATTAAATGTCAAGCACATGTTAACAAAAATACATTGAAAAATTCAACATGCCAATTACATGCTAATAAATACACACTTAAAAGTTAAGCATGACAATTACATGCTAACAAAAACATGGTAAAAAATTCAAAACAATTAAATGTAAACAAAAACATGTAAAACATTAAACAGCAAAATATATTCCAAATACATACTAACAAAAATATGATAAAAATTTCAACATTCTAATTACAAGCTAATAAAAACTTATTGAAAAATTCAATATACCAATTACACACTAATAAACACATATTAAAATGTTCTACATGCCAATGATACATTAACAAAAACATGTTGAAAATTCAATGTACCAATTACACATCTAAAATACCAATTGAAAAACTTCAACAAGCCAATCATACATTAACAAAGAGACAATTTAAAAGTTGTTAAGTTGCCCCTGGGTGAAGGGGCAGGTAAATTCTCCAAGAGCCAGCTGTGGATTGTGACACTTGAGGGAGCTGCGGGGCAGCCTTTCCTGACACAGGTGTTGCTTGTGGACTGGGAATGAAATAAATTGGAAGCAAAGGGAAGAGGAGAGAGGTCAGACAATGCAACTACCTCTCAGTCAGAGAGGTCAGAGAACAGCAACTGCCTGTCAGTCTCCTTGTATCATCATCATTCTCTCACATGAAGAGATCCATTCTATAGGTGAGTTAGACCTCCAGCAGCCACTGGCAGGTGGCACCTGTATCACACAAAAGTCAAGACAACAATTAAATACCAATTACATATTAACAAAAATATATCAAAATTCCAGAGCCAGGTATACTTCAAATAAATGGAATCAAAAAAGCACAATTAAATTTTCAACATGACAGAAACACATGAAAACATTCAGCACATCAATCAAAGGGCAAATTGCAGGCTAAAAAAATAAATTAAAAAATTCAACATGCCAACACAATAGTAACAAAAAAGTCAAAAAATTTAACATACAAAATATATGCTAATGACATGCTAACAAGTACACATGTATAAATTCAACACACCCATTACACAGTAATAAAACCACATTGAAATATTTAACATGACAAATAGAAACTAACAAATACCCACTGAAAAATTCAATGTGCCAATCATATGCTGAAAAAAAATGAAAAATGTAATACAACAATTAAACACTAATTATACATTAACAAAATAAAACATTAAAAAAGCTCAACAAATAAATTCCCATTATGTGGTAAGAAAAAAAAAATTAAAATTTTAACATAGTGTCAGCTAGCTGACACAGTGCATAGAACACTGGCCTGAAGTCAGGAGAACCGGAGTTCAAATATGGTCTCAGACACTTAATGTACACACTACCTGTGTAACCCTGGGCAAATTACTTAACCCAAGTTGCCTCAAGAAAAAACAAAAACAAAAGAAAAAAGAAAAAAAAAACAATAACATAATAATTACAAGTTAACAAAACTATATTAAAAAATGTAAAATATCAATTAAAGGCCAATCACAGGCTTAAAACACATTGGAAAAAATTCAACATGCCAATCATATGCTAACAAAAACACAATGAAAAATGCAACACAACAATTAAACATCAATTACATGTTAACAAAAACACATAAAAATTCAATAACCTAATAACATGCTAAGAAAAACATGTTTAAAATTGAGCAATTAAATGTCATTTGCACACCAAAATATGTTAACATAAAACATACTAATTACATATCAACAAAACCTGTCAAATTTCACCATAGCTGTAACATTCTAAGAAAAACACTTTGAACAATTCAATATGCTAAATACATGCTAACAAAAACACATGGAAAATTCAATACACAAATTATACACTAACAAAAATATGTTGAAATATTCAACATAACAATTAAAGGCAAATTTCAGACTAATAAAAACAATGAAAAATTCAACATGTCATTGCCTACATGTTAAACTTCAACATGTCAATTCCATGTTTAAAAACCACATTGAAATGATCAACACACCAAGCAAACACTAACAAAAATACAATGAAAAATTGAACATTAACTACAAGTTAACAAAAACATGTTAAAAACTCAACAGAGAATTGTACTCCAATTACACACTATGAAAAACATGTTGGAGAATTCAACACACCAATTAAAGGCCAATTACATGCTAACAAGCATACACTGAAAAGTTCAGTATGGCAGTTACAAACTAAGAAAAATACTTTGAAACTTTCAACATATCAATTAAAGACAAATTACAAATTAAGAAAATGCATTGAAAATTCAATCTGCCAATTACATGCTAACAAAAATTAATTGAAAAATTCAACATGCACATTACATGCCAAAAAGCAAAAGTTGAAAATCACAATATTTCAATTGCATACTAACAACATTATGTTGAAAAAAATTCAATATGCCAGTTAAACACTAAAAAAATACCCATTGAAAAGTTAAACATGGCAATTACATGATAACAAAAATACATTTAAAATTCAATACAACAATTAAAAGACAATGATACAACAAAAAAGCATTGAAAATTCCACGCACAATTAACATCCATTAACATTAACAAAAACACAGTTTGCTAATATATGTTGAAAACATGTTGAAAAATTCAGCAATTACTTGCTATTAATAATTTTAAAAATTTAACATACCAATTAAAGGCCAATTACATGCTAGCAAAAGCAAGTTAAATATTCAACATATCAATTAAACACTAATTACATGTTCACATATGCACATCAAAAATCAACATTCTAATTACACACTAAAGAAAAATGTTGAAAATTCAATGACCAGTTACATATCAATTACATGTTAACAAAGACACATTGAAAATTTGACAATTACATGATAAAAACATGGTGAATTAACAAATATGCAAATTATTTGTTAATACCCTTTGAAAAAGTTCAACATGCTAGTCATATGCTAACAAAACATCAAAAAACTCAACAGCCAATTATACTCCAAATACATGCAAACACAAATACCTTGAAATGAAAATGAAAATGAAAACATATTAAAAATAGTATACTGGGGCAGCTAGGTGGCATAGTGGATAGAGCACCCTTCCTGAAGTCAGAAGGACCCAAGTTCAAATCTGATCTGAGACACTTAACAGATCCTAGCTGTGTGACCCTGGGTAAGTCATAACTCCAATTGTCCCAGCCAAAATAATAATAATAATAATAATAATAATTTTTAAAAAACATTAAAAATATCATGCTAACAAAAACACATTGAAAATTTTAATATGTCTATTAAATTCCAACAACCACAACAACAACAACAACAAAAAAAAAACCCATGAACAATTCAACACATTAATTAAGGGCAATTAGACACTAAGAAAAATAAGTTGGATTATTCAACAATCAATTCAACTGTTAATAAAGAAAATTTCAAAAATCAACTTACATTCCAATTACAGGCTAATAAAAGCATGTTGAAAAGATTCAACATTATAATTAAAGAAAAATTACACACTAAAAAGAAATACTTTTAAAAATATAACATGTCAATGATACACTAACAAAAATACATTAAAATTTAACATGCCAATTACACTCTAACAAACATTTTGATAAATCCAATGTGTCTATTACATAGGAACAAAAAAGTTTAAACATTCAATACACCAATAACATACTAACAAATACTCAATGAAAAGTTTAACAGGCCAATCACAAATTAACAAAATAAGTAAAATTCAGTGCAATAATTAAACACCAATTACATATAAATAAATGCATGTCAAAAACTCAGGTAATTATACTCCAATTACACACGAAAAAACACATTGAAAAGTTCAACACAACAAATACATGCTATGGAAAAATACATTGAAAAATCCAACATGCCAATAACATACTAACAAAATTATGATGAAAAATTCAACACCCCAATTAAAGATTAATTAAAGGATACATTAACATGTTAAAAGTCAACAGCCAAGTAATTAAATACCAATTACAATGTAACAAAAACACATTGAAAAATTCAACACACCAATTAAAGTTCAATTAAACACTAACCAAAACAAGTTGAAATATTTAGCACACCAATTAAACCACAAACTACATGTTAACAAATACACATTCAAAATTCAATAGCTAATTACCCACCAATTACATACTACCAAATTCACCCTGGAAAATCCAATAGCGAATTGCATGCTAATGAATACATGCTGAAAAGTTCAACACACAAATTATATGGTAAAAAATACCCATTGAAAAGTCCAACATACTAATCACATGCTAATAAAAATATGATAAAAGTTTAACAAAACAATTAAACATCAATTACATGTTAACAAAAATACACCAAAAACTCAATAGGAAATTACACTTCAATTACATATTAATAAAAACATATTGAAATTTTCAACAAACCAATTATATGCTAACCAATACACTTTGAAAAGTCCAACATGCTAATTACATACCAACAAAAGTGCATTGAAATTCAACACCCCAATTACACTCTAACAAACATCCTTTCAAAAATTTAACATGTCAATCACATATTAACAAAAATGTCAAAAAGTTCAACATGCCAAATACATGCTAATGAAAATACTTGAAAAATTCAATATGCCGATTACACACTAACAATAATCCATTGAAAAATACAACACTCCAATTGTGTTGAGCATACAAAGAGCAACTAGATACTTACATAAACAAACAATTACACTATGACAAAAACACATTGAAAAATTCAACATATCAAATTAAAGCCTAATTAAATGTTAACAAAAACAAGCTAAAATATTCAATTAATTAATTAAACACTAATCAATGTTTACAAATACATGCCCAAAATTCAACAGGAAACTGCACTCCAGTTACATGCTAATAAAATCACATTGAAAAATTAAGCACGCCAATTACATAAGAAATACTTGCTGAAAAGTTTACCACACCAGTTATATGGTAACAAATATCCATTGAAAAGTTTAACGTATCTATCACACACTAACAAAACACAATGAAAGATTCAAGACAACAATAATATACCAATTACAAAACACACCAAAAACTCACTAGGTAATTACATTCCTAATTGCATATTTTTAAAAACACATTAAAAATTCAATTTGTACACTAACAAAATCACCTTGAAAAAACTTAACAGCTAAATTACACATTAAAAAAGGCATAAAAAGACAATACACTAATTACATGCTAATTTCAAGTTTATGATATGTTCTAAAATTCAGCATACCAATACCATGTTAATAAAGCATGTCAAAAGACAAAACAATTGCATGCAAACTGAAACAGATGGAAAAGACACTATGCCATTTACACATCAACTACATTCTTACAAAACACATTAGAAAATCAACACAACGAATACACACCGACTAAACATATTGAAGAAGTCAATTACAATTAATTGGAATCTAATAAAAATATGTTGAAAATCCAACATGCCAATTACATGCTAACAAAAACACATCAGCTTTACAACAGCCAATTACATGCCAACTGTAAAATAACTATGCATGGATGTAACTATGTATAACAAAAATATGTTGAAAAGGCAACATGCCAATTACATTCTAACAACATAAGAAAAAAATGTCAAAAATCAACATACAAATCAGAAGCCATTTACTCCCCAACAAAAACACATTGAAAGAAACAACATGCAAATCACACATCAACAACACAAACAAGCATAAAAAAGACAACCTGGTAAATCTACACTAACAAAACATGTTGAAAAAAACCAAGTATACAACAATTATAGGCTAAGAAAAGCATGTAGAATATTCAACACATCAATTACACACCAATAACATGACAATAAATGCCTCAAAAATCCCAACACTCCAATTACACACTAGCATACTAACAAAATGTGAAAAATACAACAGTTACACGTCAACAACATGTTAACACATTAATCTAAAAAGACTACAAACCGATTACACACTAACAATATACTAATGCAGCTGAAATACATTTTTTAGCTTTTTAATTTGTAATCATCTAAAGTAAGTATAAGGTCTAGGTAGCCATGATTTACTAATGCAAGACTTACAGGGGAGATGGGGTTGGTGATTTTGTATCATTCAAGAAAACAGGAGTTGTTCTCAATAAGAGACCTTTGAGAGAGGAGGAGTCATTTACCCTTACCAGACTGAACTACCCCCTAATTGCTGCCTAATTCTTCTCTGGAAGTTGTTAAAGCAGTTTAAGACCTGAAACCTCCGGGACTAGAGTGACAGAGATTCAGTCTTCTCTGTCCTTCTCTGAGTATTTAATTAATTCACACGGAAGTACATATAGATTTTATGGAAAACAATAAACATAATTTGTGATGCATAAGTAATACAGTAATTTCACTGACTTAAAATCAGTGTCAAAGTCTCTAGAAGACCAGTGACAACCTCCATAGAGCTGCCTTGCTTTATTTTCTTGTTGTGAAAAATGTTCTTTTGATATCTGAAAACATTCTTGACTCTTGACAGGGCCATTGACAAATAAGAAAAATGAAGAAAAATCTTATCATGGGTGACACTTGAACTGATCCTTTAAGGAGCTCAATGGTTTCCATGAACAATTAATTCAAAAATGAGTTCTTGAATCAACATTTTATTTGTCCTAATCCATGAATATTAGAGCAATTGGGAGTTTGGGTTGGGCAAAATGTAAATGGTTCTAGTTTCTCCTTTTGTGGATATAAGTCAAAAGTTTGAATATGGTAGTTTCATGTGGTATTTAGAAACTCATTGATAGTGCAAGCTATATTGCAATTTGGTGATGAAAGAACAGAAAACGTTTCTGTGAAAAGGGAAAGATTGATCCTTAAATTATTAATTAATTATTATTAAATATTAACCAGTATAAGATGTGGCTGTTAAAGATCATGATTGATAACTAAAAAGTAACAAAAGATAGTTGTTTTAAAATATATTACTAACATATATGTATAAAGAAACAGCTTTCAACTAAATTTGGGCAAAAAAATATGTGGCAATTGATTAAAGAGATTCAGATTTTTTTGTAAATAATGTAAGATAATGTCTCACTTGTATGAAAATAGTTGAGTATTTTAAGTAGGCAGAGGGAAATTTTTCTTTCTTACAAACTAGATAAATGAATTATTATTTTGCACTTTTAAAGTACCAAACTGTTGGATACTTATGGTGAAACAATCACAGTTATAAGTAGTTAAGTTCATTTCTAAGTAACTCTTTGGCAGAGAAAAAGAAAGAAAGGAAGGAAAGAAAGAGAGAAAGAATAAAAATTTGGAGACAAAGTATGTTTATTTTTATATTTAAAAGACTTGATTTAATTTAAAAAAAATAGGGAGTTATAATGTAATTTAAGTGAAACATGAATCTTTAAAAGTTGGCAGACTTTCTCTTAATGTATGAGAAGAAATGATAGGTAGAAAAGCCTGATATAGGAGGAGCTTGAGCAGGAGAATTGAAGACATCACAGGAGGCTTTCAAAGTTGCCCAAGTTTTAGCTCTTAGAATTGATTCACAGTAGGCTTTAGCTGAGTGATTCTTGATTGGTGGGAGAGAGAATTGATTTGTTTGTCTAAGAGCTAAAGTAACAACTACCTTTTGTGACAACAACCCTTTGTTTCCACATCCTGCTTTCTCCTAAAGATTAGGACAAAAAGGATTAGGAGACTCATTCAATGCTACATAGAAAATTAATGGCCACCAATGCTATATAAATTTTTTGATAAAATAGGGAATGAAGGAGTCCTACCAAATTCCTTCTATGACACAGACATGGTACTGATACCTAAACCAGGTAGGCTGAAAACAGAGAAAGAAAATTATAGACCAATCCTCCCTAATGAATATTGATGCTAAAATCTTAAATAAGATATTAGCAAAAAGACTACAGAAAATCATCTCCAAGATAATACACTATGATCAAGTAGGATTTATACCAGGAATGCAGGGCTGGTTCAATATTAGGAAAACTATCAATATAATTGGCCATGTTAATAACCAAATTAACAAAAACCATATGATCATCTCAATAGATGCAGAAAAAGCATTTGATAAAATCCAACATCCATTCCTATTAAAAACACTTGAGAGTATAGGAATAAATGGACTTTTCCTTAAAATAATCAGCAGCATCTATTTAAAACCATCAGTAAGCATCATATGCAATGGAGACAAACTGCAATAAGATCTGGAGTGAAACAAGGTTGCCCACTATCACCGTTACTATTTAATATGGTATTAGAAATGTTAGCTTTAGCAATAAGAGTTGAGAAAGAGATTAAAGGAATAAGAATAGGCAATGAGGAAACCAAATTATCACTCTTTGCCAATGACATGATGGTATACTTAGAGAACCCCAGAGATTCTGCTAAAAAGTTATTAGAAATAATCCACAACTTTAGCAAAGTTGCTGGTTATAAAATAAACCCACATAAGTCATCAGCATTCTTATATATCACTAACAAAATCCAACAGTCAGAGTTACAAAGAGAAATTCCATTTAAAGTAACTACTGATAATATAAAATATTTAGGAATCTATCTGCCAAGGGAAAATCAGAAACTTTATGAGCAAAATTACAGACCACTTTTCACACAAATTAAGTCTGATCTAACCAATTGGAAAAATATTAAATGCTCTTGGATAGGGCGAGCAAATATAATAAAGATGACAATATTACCTAAACTAATCTATTTATTTAGCGCTATACCAATCAGACTCCCAAAAAACTATTTTAATGACCTAGAAAAAATAACAACAAAGTTCATATGGAAAAACAAAAGGTCAAGAATTTCAAGGGAATTAATGAAAAAAAAATCAAATGATGGTGGCTTAGCTGTACCAGATCTAAAATTATATTATAGAGCAGCAGTTACCAAAACTATTTGGTATTGGCTAAGGAATAGATTAGTTGATCAGTGGAATAGATTAGGTTCAAGGGATAAAACAGTCAACAAATATAGCAACCTAGTCTTTGACAAACCCAAAGATCCCAGCTTTTGGGATAAGAACTTACTGTTTGATAAAAATTGCTGGGAAAATTGGAAACTAATATGGCAGAAACTAGGCATTGATCCATACTTAACGCCGTACACCAAGATAAGGTCAAAATGGGTTCATGACCTAGGCATAAAGAATGAAATTATTAATAAATTAGAGGAACATAGGATAGTTTACCTCTCAGACCTGTGGAAGGGGAAGGTCTTTATGACCAAAGCAGAACTAGAGATCATTACTGATCACAAAATAGAAAATTTCGATTATACCAAACTGAAAAGTTTTTGTACAAACAAAACTAATGCAGACAAGATTAGAAGGGAAGCAATAAACTGGGAAAATATTTTTACAGTCAAAGGTTCTGATAAAGGCCTCATTTCCAAAATATATAGAGAATTAACTCTAATTTATAAAAAATCAAGCCATTCTCCAATTGAAAAATGGTCAAAGGATATGAACAGACAATTCTCAGATGAAGAAATTGAAACTATTTCTAGTCATATGAAAAGATGCTCCAAGTCATTATTAATCAGAGAAATGCAAATTAAGACAACTCTAAGATACCACTACACACCTGTCAGATTGGCTAAGATGACAGGAAAAAATAATGATGATTGTTGGAGGGGATGTGGGAAAACTGGGACATTGATGCATTGTTGGTGGAGTTGTGAACGAATCCAACCATTTTGGAGAGTAGTTTGGAACTATGCTCAAAAAGTTATCAAACTGTGCATACCCTTTGATCCAGCAGTGTTACTACTGGGATTATATCCCAAAGAGATTATAAAGAAGGGAAAGGGACCTGTATGTGCACGAATGTTTGTGGCAGCCCTTTTTGTAGTGGCTAGAAACTGGAAACTGAATGGATGTCCATCAGTTGGAGAATGGCTGAATAAATTGTGGTATATGAATATTATGGAATATTACTGTTCTGTAAGAAATGACCAACAGGATGATTTCAGAAAGGCCTGGAGAGACTTACACGAACTGATGCTGAGTGAAATGAGCAGGACCAGGAGATCATTATATACTTCAACAACAATACTATATGATGACCAGTTCTGATGGACCAGGCCATCCTCAGCAACGAGATCAACCAAATCATTTCTAATGGAGCAGTAATGAACTGAACTAGCTATGCCCAGAAAAAGAACTCTGGGAGATGACTAAAAACCATTACATTGAATTCCCAATCCCTATATTTATGCCCACCTGCATTTTTGATTTCCTTCACAAGCTAATTGTACAATATTTCAGAGTCTGATTCTTTTTGTACAGCAAAATAACGTTTTGGTCATGTATACTTATTGTGTATCTAATTTATATTTTAATATATTTAACATCTACTGGTCATCCTGCCATCTAGGGGAGGGGGTGGGGGGGTAAGAGGTGAAAAATTGGAACAAGAGGTTTGGCAATTGTTAATGCTGTAAAGTTACCCATGCATATATCCTGTAAATAAAAGGCTATTAAATAAAAAAAAGAAAAAAAAAAGAAAATTAATGGCCAGCCAGAAAATCTTTCTAACAATTATAGACATGCTCAAGTGGAACCTGGGAAAGTAGTAGGTTCTCCCTTCCTAGAAATCTTTTCATCACACATAGATAATCATTTGTCAAGTATATGATATTGACAGTATTATTATTCAGTCACAGGTGGAACTAAATAAATGTTTAGGTCATCTATTCATCAGTTCATGTAAATCTCACCAATCCTCTCTATATTCATCCTGTTGGTCATTTCTTACAGAACAATAATATTCCATAACATTCATATACCACAATTTACTCAACCATTCTCCAATTGATGGGGATCCATTCATTTACCAGCTTCTGGACACTACAAACAGAGCTGCCACAAACATTTTGGCACATACAGGTCCCTTTCCCTTCTTTAGTATCTCTTTGGGGTATAAGCCTAGTAGAAACACTGCTGGATCAAAGGATGTGCACAGTTTGATAACTTTTTGAACATAGTTCCAAATTGCTCTCCAAAATGGCTGGATGTGTTCACAATTCCACCAACAATGTATCAGTGTCCCTGTTTCCCCACATCCCCTCCAACATTCCATGTTATTTTTTCCTGTCATCTTAGCCAATCTGACAGATGTGTAGAGGTATCTCAGAGTTGTCTTAATTTGCATTTCTCTGATCAATAGTGATTTGGAACACTCATATGAATGGTAATAGTTTCAATTTCATCATCTGAAAATTGTTCATATCCTTGGTCACTGAATTCTTTATACAAGCTTTTGCAATTATGGGTGTGCCACAAGCAATAAAACAGATAATAGACCTGCATATACTTCTAAACATTTTGCATACTTTTGTGCACAGTATCAGATTTACACACCACTGGCATACCTTTTAATCCTCAAGGACAAGCAATAGAAGAGAGGAGAAACAGAGACATCAAGATGCTCTTCTAAAAACAAAAGAAAGGGGGAGCCACAAGTAACCCTAGAGAACTTTTAAATGTAGCTCTTTATAGTATTTATTCCTTGATTTTTGACAAAGATGCACTGGTTCCAGCAGACAGGTTTTATAACCCACTGGAAGGACAGTATCCAATGCAAGCAGCTCCATTATCTTTAGATAATCGTCAGGTAATGAGGAGAGATCCACAAAGTAGTGAATGGAAAGGACCAGATTGGTTAACTGCTTGGGGGAGAGGGTTTGCTTGTATCTCTACAGATGGAGAAGGAATTAGATGGGTGTCAATGAGCTGTATTCATCTTGTCCATTGGACAGAGATGGACCTGAAATGAAGGAGAAGACCCAAGAAACATCAAATGGTTTTATTGCTAACTGTGCCCACCACTGAAAGAGCATGGAAGTTATGGCAATTGACTCATTAACATCAAAAAATGTTAATGAGACTGATGAAGGACTTCAAAACCCTCAGGAATCACTGGATTCCCTGACACATGAAGTACTGGACAATATATTGGTTTTGGACTATCTTTTGGCTGCTGAAGGAGGTGTCTGTGTGATTGCTATTTATAATACCCTCCTTCTAGGACTTATGGACATGTATAATTCATCAAGTTGATTCATGTTGTTTGTTACATCACTACTAGCCTGTGTTAAATTATTATGCACTTGTGTAATACCTCCCATGGTGATAGATGTATGTATACCTGTTTCAATGATCCTTCAGCCCAGAGGAAATCTACTAACAATATCTGGTTTGACTCTCCATTTCCCTTTGGTGTTTTCACCTCCTTTCCTGAGAAGTCAGGGAGGGTGTGACCTCTTGTGTTCTGAAACAAAAGAAAATGGGAGATGTAGAGGGTGGAACTTTTGAGAAGTATACTTGAAAGAAGTATACTTGAAACCAATCAGTGTGATTGATGAGATAATGATTCTCCAATTAAGTACATACTTAGTGTAATATGTTGATGTAATGGCTACAGTTGGTGTATGCTCACTATGCTGTAGTGATGTAATCATACTGAGGTATTTAAGAACCACAGACACAAAAGCCTCTCAGCAACAGACACAGAAGAGTCTCAGACACTGATACAGAGATTTGGGACTCCATCTTTGACCAGTCTTGTGGTGGCTCTCCTGCCTTCATCACTTTTCCACCTTAAGACCAAGGCCAGTCCTGAGACCATCCAGAGAGCTAGCCAGGACATTACAATTGCCTGTCATTTAGTACATTAAATAAAATAAAACTGTTAATTTTCACTTATATATGATAGTTTTAGGTTCATATTAATGATGTTTTATATCATTATACTTATTATAGTACAGGTGAAATAAGGATTTGGTGGTAGAAATGCCAGCAACTGTTGTCAGCTTTACTCCTGCTTTCTATTTCAAAGCTTCTCTTGAGCCTTCTCTGCACCTCTAGATTATTTTCACATAGTTGCTGAGTAGGGGTGAAGATGAGGGGAGTAAATGGAGACTTAAGGAGTTGGAAAGATAATTGAAGAGAAGTACAAAAAGTCAAAGACTGCAGAAGACATTGACCAGAAACTAGGTAAAGTATTCCAATTATTTCCTGAGACAGGAAACAGGTTAATGGAATTCATTTACCATAATACATTTTGGAATGAAGGTTAGGGATCAGAATTGTCTTTCAGGAAGGGAATTATAAAAGTCTTAAGAGCAGTCTGAAGAGCCCTTTTGTCCAGTTAAATATATAGGGAATGATCTTGATTAACAATAAAATTCAAAATATGTAGATTCGTCCCAAGGCAAACTGACCCAGGAAGTCTCCTAAATAAGCAATGACATCTTCACAATGTAGGGGCAACAACAACAGGATGACAATTATAGAAAAAAGCATGGTAGCGATAGCAATTGGATATCGGTGCTTTGAAACTTCAGCAGTGTTGGTGCTATGGGGAGCAATAGTGATGGAGGATCTCCTGGACCATGCTGAGGGATAATATGAAAAGAACAAACTGTGACTCCTTCAAGATATAAGCATAGAAGGGAAGTGATATCTGATAGAAGGAAAGATATCTGGACTCTGGAAACTCAAATTCTTGTGGAAATGGGAATTGGGGAGAAGAGAAGTCTCTAACCTTAGTGTAGCTCAATAAGTCAAGAGCCTTCTATAGGTTTCTGGAGGAAGTGATGCTCACAATAAAGATAGTTTTGGTTGTGTTTTTTGTTTTGTTTTAGTTTTGACTCCTTTATTTTTTGGGGGTTTGGGGATTGGGTTTTGTTTTGTTTGGGGAGCTATTTCAATATCAAGATGGATTTCTGAATCTGTAAGGATTCTATAGGTCTCTGGGGAACCTCTAACTCAATTGAGGCGAAAGTTTTCTTGACTATTTATGGGCTGAGGCATGAGGTTTTTTTTTGTACTCACATGTGTGTATAACAAATTTGTTTTTGTCCCATTCCTCATTATTTTGGTGCTGGTAAGAGAAGTAAAGACAACTAGACTATTTGTAACAAAAATAAGCTATATTCTGCTGTCTCCAGGGGAAATCCTGGATGGGAACAATAACCAAAAATTGTTATTTAGTAAGAAGCCTCCCAAAGTAAACTGAGTTCAAATGAGCACAGAATTTCAGCCTTGAGCCACAGGTAAAAAAAATCATAGACTTAAAGTGATAGCCATATTTGACAAATGAAAAATAAAAATAGATTTTTAAAATATTACTAGAAAATAATATATAGGCAGAATCATCTGATGGGTAAAAAGCCAGTTCTAAAGTCAATAAAACCTATGTTTGAGTTCCAATTGTAATAAATTCTACCTTTGTGATACTGGACAAATTACTTAATCTCTGTCGGTCTATTTCCTTATCTTCAAAATGGGATAATAATAAGATCTACTACATAGGATTGTTATGAGGATAAAATGTGATTACATGTGATAAGTATTTTTTTTTAATTCTAAAGAACTATATTAATGATCACCATTATTTTTAATTATTAAAAAAGCATAGATGGTGATAGTAAACATTTTGAATATTTGATTCCTCAAACTACATACTCAGAAAGATAGCATATCATGGTGGCTAGAAAAGATGGAGTGAATGCCAGGTACAAGGGTTAATCAGTAAGTATCTAGGTAGAGTAAAAGAAGAGGAAGTACTGTGTTTGGGAAATAGCAAGAAAGTCAGTTTGGCAAGACTACAAAAGACAAGAAGAGGAGTTATACATAATAGCTTAACAATATAATAAGCCTTAATTCTAGACAGGTGATGGCAAAGTTGTTTGTAGAATTAAGTGACAGAGAATGTCTATGTTTTATCATTTTATACTAGAATTTAAAGGGATCTATGGGATTTACTGAGTAGGGAAATGACAAGTTTTCCTTTCACACTACAGGAAAATCACCATTTTGGTTGATGTTGTCTTTCACATTAGGGAAAAACTCAAATTGAAACATTTTCCGCATACATTTTTTATTAATAAAGAAAAGGAGTCTGATTTCCCTACTCCACTTTTCAATCTCAAAAATCTGCCTCAAGTATAAATAATTTTATAAATATTAAACAAAAAACAAGTTCTTTGCT
Source organism: Sarcophilus harrisii (assembly GCF_902635505.1). Classification (NCBI taxonomy): domain Eukaryota; kingdom Metazoa; phylum Chordata; class Mammalia; order Dasyuromorphia; family Dasyuridae; genus Sarcophilus; species Sarcophilus harrisii. The sequence continues at coordinate 571,347,583 of NC_045426.1, read as the reverse complement.
CTACAAATAAATGGTAGAAATGGAATCTGGTTATTGTCACTCCACTCATCCCATTTATTTTGTTGTTGCAAGCATTGAATTTCTTTCCGTCAAAGCATTAACTTCTGTCCTGAATAAAATTATTCTCATAGGATGCCTCTGAGGTTGTTTCTAATAAATGTTGTTCAATTTTCTGCTCTGTCACAGTTGGCATTCATTTAGCTCAATATTTGATCCTGGGTTTTCTTAAAATAAAACTTCACTGATTGCTTTCATTACTGACCACAGGCTTTTAAAAATCCGACGCACCAATTTATTGCTCATATGATTTTAGGATATCTAATTTTTCCAGATATCAAGAACTAATTGAAGTTGGGTCAACAACAACCTATTAGTCATTAATTCAGTGTTTAAACTTCTTCTTTACTCTTAAGAAACATCATACGTGAGGCAGCTAGGTGGTGTAGTGGATAAAGCACCAGTCCTGAAGTCAGGAAGACCCGAGTTCAAATGTGACCTCAGATACTTAACACTTCCTAGCTGTGTGACCTTGGGCAAGTCACTTAACCCCAATTGCCTTAGCAAAAAAGAAAAAAAGAAAAAGAAACATCATACCTGTTTTTTCCCATGTAATTAAAATCACATGCAAGGGTATTGAATTTACTAAATACTTGTTCAGTGCTAGATTCTGTGCTAAGTGTTAGAAGTACAATCACAAAAATAAAATAGGATCTGTTCTTGTGAAACATACATTGTACTGTGTGTGTGTGTGTGTGTGTGTGTGTATCTGTATGTATGTGTATTGGGGGGGGGCTTTACAGAATTTATGTGATTAGATACATATAAATTATATTACAAATAATTTAACTGGAGGAAAAAACTATCAACTATTACTAAATGGAAACCTAATTTAGTACAAAGCTAGATCACCCAAGATGTCTTCAACCATGTGGAAGATACCTATTCTCCAGTGTCCCAGAAGCAGGATGTGGAGATAAAAAAGGGAAAGCATTTCAAACACAGAAACAGTCTGGGCAAAAAAGTTATATTAGCACTGTTGCATAGAAGGAATGAGCAGCTAGGTGTTTAGTAGATGAAGTGCAGGGTCTGGGGTCAGGAAGACTCATCCTTCAGAGTTCAAACATGGAATCAGTCCTTCTGTATGATCCAGGAAAATCATTTACCTTTTGATTGACTTAGTTTCCTCATCTGTAAAATGAACTGAAGAAGGAAATGGCAAATCTATAGGATCTTTGCCAAGAAAACCTCAAATGGGGTCAAGAACAGTTGGACACAATTGAAAATTGAACAATCATACAAGTACAAGGAATAACAGATTGGCTGGAATGTAGAGCTCATGAAGAAAAGAAATGGGAAATGAGAATGGAAAGATAAATTGGAACTTAATTGTTAGGGCTATTAATGCTAAAACTATGGAGAAAACAGAGTCACTAAAGTTTAGGCAGAAGAGACAAATGGGAGATTCTCCTCTACTGGAAAAAAAAAATGAAATAGGCTAAACTTGAAGGCCATAGTGCCATGGGCAAATTGAAGTCAGTTCTGATACTGATTAAGACAAAAAGAAACAATATTTAAATTTCTGCAATTCCTTTAGGGTCTCTGATAAGAAAATATGAAAGAGTTCTCCCTCTTCCTACAAACTTTTGCAGTCATAGACATCTACCCTGGTCATTATTATATGCCATCATAAGCCATTTAGTTTGAGGAATCAAACAGGTGTTTTACTAAAATATTCTAATATCCTTAGGCAGAAACAGTTTCCAAAGTGGATAAAATCAGTTAAAGAAGATTAAAAACATATTAACGTCACTGGTATTAAGGTTAAAAGAAGGATGGTTCCCTAGGGTCTCAGAAGGTCACCACCAAAGTCCTAAAAATGCTGTATATTTTTCTGTCTTAAAGGGTCACAGTTGGATCTCAGCTAAATCCACCTAGAGGGAAATTTAATCCAAACTACCCCAAAGTCGTATTGCAACTAATTTGCTCACTCCAGTTCAGGCTGGTGTTATGCAAGTGGTATTCCAGAGAGATAAAAAGTCAGAGATAGGGAGTCAGACAGAAACAGAGAAAAAGAGTGAATTCTGACTTTAAAGTTTCAAATGTGTGACTGGAAAACTGGGGCAATCTCAGGATAGAGAGGGATATGGTGATATCTCTCTATACGATATCTATTATATCATTTCATCTGTGGCCAAATTTAAGGTCAGCTAGGTGGTTCAGTACATACAGTGACAGATTTAGACTCAGGAAGGCTCTACTTCCTAAGTTCAAATCTGACTTTGGACACTTGGATAACTTGGACATGCTCTGTAACCCTATTTATCTCAGTTCTTTATCTGCAAAATGAGGCAGAGAAGAAAATGGCAAACCATTCCAGGTTCTTTGCCAAGAAAATCTTAAATGGGTTCACCAAGAGTGATATATGTTTGAAAAACTGAACAAATGGGAAAATTTAACCCTAAGTATCCTGAGTCTGTACCACAACTTCCTTACTTTAGTGTAGACTGGTATTGTTATAGGGAAGTGTATGTGTGTGTCTGTGAGAGAGAGAGAGGGGAGGGAAAGAGAGAAAGGGGGAAGAATGAGAGGGAGAATAGATGAGGAGAGACAGAGAGACAGAGTAAGAGAGTTGATTTCAACCTTAGATGATTAGCATGCTGGGGCAGTCTTGGAGGGTTAAGTTGAACATGCTGAGTAAACATGCTGAGTTGTAAGTGTAAGCAAGATGTTCTTATGTAAAAATTTCCCAGAAGTTATAGTGAATATGTACAATAGCAAGTCAGGAAAGAATTTATCACTATTTACATAGATTTCTGATTTATCTTCAGATTCAACATACATATTTAATCTCAGGTAAATACAATTTTTTGTATATTATGTCTTAAGCAAGGAATCACTCAATGCCTAAATAGTTGGGTTTTTTTTAAAGTAAAGTGTTCCATTCCCACCAATTGGAAGTAGTTCCAAGTATAAGCAGGAGATGTCCTAAAACTAGCATTGGTCTTGGCATTAGAAAAACCTGAGTTGAAATCCTTTGATAATTATTAGTTGTGTGACCTTGGCCAAGTTATTTGATCTATGTCACACTCGGTTTCCTCATTTGTAAAATCAAAAGAATAGTAGCCTCACAATGTTATTATGAAGATCAGAAAACTTAAAGCACTCTGCAAACCTTGAAATACAATATAAATGGTAGCTTACTACTACTACTGCTTCTGCTGCTACTATTATTGCTATTACTGCTATTACTATCACTATTACTTAGGGACCAACTGAATGATGAAGTGGGATAGAACTCTTTCAATTGTGTAATATTTTTTCTTTAATAATGGTAATGAAATTCTCTTAATCACAACTCCCTTTAACCCCTGAAGAAAACTTTTTAAAAAATGAACATAGCTTTAGACCTGATAGGGATCTCCAAAGTCATCTACATGAGTCCTCTCCTTTTGTAGATGATGAAAATGAGCCTGAGGAAGTTAAATGACGTGGTTAAGGCTATAAAGATAGTAAGTAAAGGAACAAATAAATGGCGAACTAAAATCTCCTCCTGCCTCCTCCTCCCATCCTAGCCACAATCTGCAACATTTTCACCTATCATACTCTATTACCTCCTTCTTCTAATTCATTGTTTTACCTTATATTCTCTGAATCATTGTCTAGAAAATTTGCCAAAAACATTTCACTCTAATACTAAGGAAACTCATCCTTTCCTGGTCCACCTAATCAGGAAATAAGAGTTTTTTTTTTTTTTTTTTTTTTTTGGGGGGGGGGGGTAGAAGGCTCCCAATGAACATAGAAAACATGGAAGACAGTGTTCTAAAGTGATTTGAAAAATGAATTGTCGTGGTCCAGTGTTTTGATTAATCCATGAATTAGTTCAAGACACGTGTCCAATATTGTTCCCAAACAAGCAAGTGATTGAGTTGCCAGGTAGACAAGGAAACAAGAATTTATGTGGAGGAAAACATTCTGAAAAACCTTATGTCAAGTTGTCTAGTAACTAGTAAAATGTAGGCTGTTTCTACCCAGATAAGAAATACTTTTGCAATAAGTAATTCACCTGTTTTTTACCTGGTTCCAGACCAGAACATCACAAAGGTAGGAGAGAACAAAAGCGAAACCTAGTTTACATAAGTATTTCAATGCCAAGAAAACATTGAATTTCAAGTCTGTTTTATTTAGTTCTTTTCTGAAAATCAGAGAAGGTACAGATGAAAAAAAGTTATTAACCTCAATTTTTTTCTGAAGCAAAAGAGGAGTATATACAACCATACCAAATCTGGTCTGCGAAAATGGCAAGGGAAGTTTTATCTTTTCTGGTCATTTGTCCTCTACAATGTCTGAAGTTTATACAGATAGCAGACGGCAGGTTGTACATCTTTGGTATCATACTATTTCTGTCAGTTTCTTGAAAGTTGCTTTTATCTGAAAGTGGAAGTGTAAATATAGAAGTGGCTGTGATTTGTCTGCAAGGAGACTACCACAGCATTTACAAACTCTAGAGAGTTCTTGTCCCCACTCCCAATTAACAATAATAAGAAACATTTCTTCCCCCTTTCTGAACCTGGGAATAGTAGGCTCAAATACAATGTGATTACTACAAAGCATTTGCCCCACCAAGTTTGCTTCTGAATATAGCATAATCAGTAGTTGAAATTATCCTAAAAAATAGCTCTATTAGGCTGCCTCCCACAGGTCACTCAAACAGAGGATTTTTCCTCTCCAGCTTTTGATTGCTGGCAAACACCAATATGGATTTTGGTTCCTAGATCATTGTTCACCTCATTCTTTTCTGAAGGTCACATGTTTGCCCTTCTGTCCACTCACTCATCAGTACTCCTTCATATAAGAAATAGAAAGAACAAACATAAAGAGATATGTTCATGGCTATATGGGGTCCCAGATAGAAAGCCTAGGCTCTTAGCTTACAGCAATTATTATTTTGATCACTACCAGGAAAGAGGTCAGTTAGTACCTTTTACATCACACGAATTTCTGACTCAGAGAAGGAAACAGTCATAAAAGAGCGTGCTCTGCAGAATACAGCAGGGCCCTTCCTTTATTTCTATCATCATATATTTCTAGGAAACCTCCCTACTTGGGACAGCATCAGGCAAGTGCTCTGAAGGTGTTTTATCAGCCAGTCCCCCATTATTACATATTAAGCAGGGATCTAAAGGGATCATCTTGATAAATCTGATCAAAAATACTTCACTCTAAGTAGACAATTATAAGCTTCCTGAGGGCAGGAATTTTTTTCTTTTTTTGGTTTTTGAATGTATATTCCTTTATATATTGGTTCATTTTGTGTCTGAAAAAAAAAGCCATATATAGCTTTCTATTTTCAAAATTATCTATACTATCAGATGCCTTCATTTTACATTTTATCTAAGAAATTATATAGTCTAACCCTAGAAATTCAATCTGGCAATGCAGCTTGGAAGTGTTTTTGGATCCTGATTCTATCCTGATATGTTAGCTATGTCTTGCAGCTTTACTTCACTTAAATTTTTTATGAGTTTGTCCCTTATGACTTTATCTAAAATTTTAAAATGTTTAAAAAATATGTTCAAGCTCGGACCATTAGGACATTCCATTAGAGAGTTCTTACTAGATGAAATTTAATCATTACTCTTTGACTGTCCCTTTAACCAGATACAAATCCATCTTAAATATTATCATCTAAGACACATTTCTCTGGCTTTTTTCCACAAGCATTTAGAATACCAAGGGAAATTATGAAAAGGATGGATGATGGGGAAATAGTACATCCAGATCTTAAACTAGATTATAAAGTAACAGTCTTCAAAACTTTGATGTTGGTTAAAAAATAGAGAAATCAATGCAACAGATCAGTTAGGGGGGAATCAGAAACAATAGAACTTAATAACTAATACTTGAAAAAGAGGAAAACATAAATTATCTAGGGAAAAAACTCCTTATTATATAAAAATTGCTCAAAAAACTGGAAAACAATCTGGCAAAAATTAGGTTTAGACTAAGCCATTGCATTACATTCTACAATACATCCTAAATACATATATTATATTATATTGTAATAAAATATTATGATATTTTTAAAATTAGAAGAGAAATAAATTATATACCTTCTCACTTATGGGTAGGTGTATTTTAATACAACAGGAGAGATAGGAAATTGCATAAAATAAAATAGATAACTTTGATTAAATAGAAAAGCATCTTCACTGACAATATTAATTCATCGAGGATAAGAAGGGAAAAGACTGAATAGGGGAAAAAATCTGTGTCAAATTTTTCTGATGAGAGTTTAATATCCACTACATGTGGACAAATAAACAGAAAAGTAAGCACATGTGTTTGTGTTTGCATGCGTATATATTTAAACACATACACAAATAAAACAAATAGGCATTCCTCAATAGATAAGTTGTCAAAAGATATAAACAAACAGTTCTCAAAAGAAGAAATGATGTGTTCATAATCACATAAAAGAATGCTCCAGATTCCTATTAATAAGAGAAATGAACATAAAAGTGACCCTGGGATTTTACTTTACACCCTGCAAATTAGGAAATATAATAAAAGATGCAAATAGTTAGCACTGGAAAGGATGGAGAAAATACACATCAACATATTGCTGGTAGGATTCTGTAAAGTAGTACAACCATTTTGGAAAGAAATGTGGAATTATGCAAAAGAAGGAAGAAAACAATATTCACAGTAACTTCAATAATGTAAGTGAAATAAAAATTAGATTTCAAGAAGATAAAAAGTAAATGTAACAAAATTATTAAGATCCAGCAGGGTCTGAATGAAGAGATAATGAGAGAACACTCCTAGCCCATACCATTATATTAGTGAGAGATTCACAGGTATCATTCATTGTACATATTTTTGGATTTTTCAACATATTGATTAGTTGTGCTAAATTTTTTTCTCTCTAAAAACTATTTGTTATAGGAGACGGCTTTCTGGAAAGGGAATATTGATGATAAAAACATGTCATTAAAATTTATTAAAATATCTATATATTCTTTTAGTTTTTGTCTATTGATGAATGGCTCTCAATTTCCTAAAATATTTTCATACACAGCTCTGAGACTAAGTACCAAGGACTAAAGGGAAAACAATTAGAAATCATTTCAGCAAAAATAAGACTTATGTGATCTTCTTATGACATTTTTCACAGTATATTCCAAATGAAAAAATAATCAAAACATTTAGAAAAGTCATGCTTCCTAAATGTAATGGAGAAAAATAGTCATGTATTTCAGAATCACAAATGGATAGAAATTTGTAATGAGATAATAAAAACAGACTATCTTTGGTATATAAAACTAAAGCAATTTTGCAGGACAAAATGGATGCAACTAGAAGTAGAAGAAATATAAATATACATGAAGAAATATGAAATTAGCCTTCAAATTAGGGGAAAAGTTGATACCAAACATAATTAATAAAAGGACATAAAAGAGATCACATCCATGAAGAAATCCAAGCAATAAAATCTAAGGCTTCAAATATCTGCTTAAAAATTCACCAACTATGGATAATAACATGATCTCCACATCTTAAGAGAAAAAGGCTAATTTGTCCTTATGGCAATACTAATACATGGTGAAATAAATGGAACATATGACTGAAATTTGCCTCTGAAAGGAGATGAAGCATCATGAAGGAACAGATTGGATCAAAGAGGATGGAGTAATGTCATGTTAAAAACAAGCATGTAATCAGCATGCCAACTGACATAGACTCTCACACTGTAATCCCTCTCATGGAACATAGGCTAACTAATTTATCCCAACCTTCCTTCACCCTGGTAATTCTTGATTCCCAGAAAAGGACCACTACCAAGTAGCTATAATCAAATACTTTCAGGGTCCTATTTAATCCTATATGATCCCATTCCAACTCTTGAACTATTTCAAATATGAGACTCACAAATGTGATTCTAATTAAACAATAAGCCATTTACAATTATGACATTATTTCCCAAACATAACTATTTACTTAATAATAAGTTCAATGCAATCATCATTAATGTGCCATAAGTATTCAATATAAAGCAAAGGAAGAAATAATGAAAATATCACACATTAATACTAGTTCTCTGTCCCAACAAATATACTCAATACCTAAAGGACAGCGAATGGGCAAACTCTACTGTGCTATAAGAAATGATGAGCTTAGTAAAACATGATAGGTTTTCATTAAATAATGAACAGAGAAATGAACAGAACTAAGAGAACATTGTATATAATAATAGCAATATTGTTTTAAGAACAACTTTGTGTCAATAAGCTACTTTGATTATTATAAATATCCAAGTTAACTACAAAGGACATATGAAGAAAGATACTATCTTCATCCAAAGAAAGAACTGACAAAGAGAAGAATTCACAGAATATAATATACATATATTTGTGTCTAATTATAGCCATCTCTAGGGAAGTGGGGAGAGAGAGAAAAATAAAAGGGAAAAAAGTTTCATGGTAACTATTATTTTTTAAATGAATAGCACATTATCAATAATAGATTTTGTAATTTCATGTGCAATATTTTTATTACTCTACCATATTATGGAATTTCTTGACTTATTACAAAAAGACTATGGACAGTCTACTTTTAGGCAAATACTCTTCTTTTTTTTTCAATTGCTAAAGCATTGACAAGCTCTTTTGACTCATCATCACCCTTAAAAGGGCACTGAGAAGTGTTTCACTATTATATTAGCTTTGTGTTCACTTAAATAGCAAAGCACATCAAGCTGGATCTCTCAGATAAACTTTCTGAGGCAAAACTTTTCAGCTATTTATTCATAAAGATTTTGAATTATGCACTTAGCTGCCAGATGACCAAATCAATAAGTAATTTAGTGGTTAAACGTTGTATTTTTCCTTTCTGCTTTTTTCTTTCAAAATAAAGGCAAGCAGCAAAGAGCAAGAGGGTCTTCAGAGAAGCATACCTGTTTTAAAACAGTAATTCGGTTATTTTCCAATGAGTTTTAATCTCTTATTTATAGCAATAGTTTCTGTTTTGGCCAGAAATCCTGAGAATCTTCACCCTCTGGATTAATTTTTTTTTAATTTGGTAAGAGTCCATTCTTTGCCTCAATTCTAACCCAGCCTTAATCACTGAATGAGCATTGTCTCAGTTAAACTGAGGTTGTTAAAAGACTTTATCTTTCCTACTGCAACTAGGGCCATCTTCAGTAATCCTGATTTGCATCTTGCCCCTGGATTCAGATAGCTCTTAAGGAAAAGGTGAGGTTAATGAGTTTGCACAGCACTAATACAATTCACTAACATTTCATAGTATTACCTTCCTGATGTCATAGTTATCCTCCAGAATGAAGGATAAGCAAAAATAGTCAGTAAAGAACTGAAGACTTTTTTGGTAAATCAACTTTTAAAGCTGACTTTTCCACTCCCTGCTAAGTTCTCCTTCTCTTACTCATTTTTTTCCAACTGAGCCAGGTTAGCAATAGTTTTGATTATGGATACTAGAGAACTAACAAACTTGGAAGAAAAAAACTTTATGAAAAAAGACACTTTGGCTATTAAAAGTAATGCTAAATATAATTATTTATAGAAACTTTCTGATTTATACATAATTTTACAAGAAAATATTGATCCAAGTATCAGATATCTGATAGACCAATGTTTATATAAATAGTATATATGAAGCTAAACTTTCTCCCTGGATATGATTATCCTTAAAGCTTTGTTGTTAATGCAGTGTGTCTATGTGTTCACAATTTTATATACATATATAAATATGTGTTTTGTGTGCATATATGTGCTTATGTAAAAACCTTTTTAAGACTTGCCAAAGGTTTTAAAATATTACTTCATTTTACCCACAATAACCCTGGGGAGTAGGTGCTATTGTTTTTCACTTATGTCAGATGAGGGAAACCGAGGCAGGAAGAACCAAATGATTTAAGACAACACACAACAAAGTGTCTAATATCCTTGAATCATTTTGCTTCTACGGATGAGCTCATTTCATAGTTTTCATTTTTAAATAAAAGTTTTTATCTTTTAAATATTGTACCATCTACCAAGGCTACAGGAAGATACCAGATTTTGTGTAAGTGAATTGCCCATCACAGTTACAAGTTGTTCTATAATTCTGAAATGTCTAAAAATGATAAATTCCATGATGACAAAAGTAAAAAGTATTTGAATTAGCCTGTGTTTTATTTTCCAATATGATAAATTTTTTTTCATGTCATCTTCTAAATTATCTTTTTAACCCAATTTAGATTTTTAGAAAAGCATATATATATATATATATATATCTTTGTTTATATAAATGTTTCATTCAACTAGGTCAAATTACGTGTCCTTTCATGCACTGTGTTCTCACTATATGCACCTGTATTTATTTGCATACCTACCTCATGAGGGAGTTTGTCTCCCATATTCATTTTTTTGAATAGTATTTTTTGAATAGGTTGAGTGAGGCTAAGTTGCTTTCTGAAACCAAAACTACTTCTACTTTGTCCAATAAGAATAAAAGAATCCAGTATATAAATAGTTTTTAAAGATTTCTTTCCCTACTGTAAATGGCACACAGATGGTCCTTAACTATTCTCTGAATCATTTCCAAATATATTCAGTATTCTCAAAAGGGAGAACTGGAGATGGTTGAAGTTCTATGGAAATCTTTAGAACTTGGGGAAATCTTCTACAAGTTAGACCAAAATTTTATTATGAAATTTTATTGTTAAATTCTATTATTAAGTTGTTTTAAGAAAAACTAGTTTCGTGGGAAATGAAATTCAATAGTTTTTCTTCCTAACCAAGCCAATTGATAGAAAAGAATATCCTCAATACATACATACTATGTGTGTGTGTATGTGCATGCACACACACACACACACACACACCACATTCAGTTCTACACCCTTTGGCTAACCAGCCTCCTACAGATGGAACTTCTAACAATTTTATTTGGATTTCACTTTTCCCAGAGAGATTTGCCATTCTGCTTCCAGGCCATAGCTATCTTTTTTCTTTTGAAGCTCTCTCTTGTTCTTTCCTGCTCCTACTCCCTTTAATTCAAAAAAGTAAATAAGATAAAATAAACATAGCAAGTAACTGAATTGTCTACTCCTTTCATCTTTCATATTTTCCCATTTGTAAGAGGAAAATCAAAGAGAATGAGATAATATTGATTATTCATCATAATAACTGCCATTTCTATAGCACAATAGAACACCACCCCTGGAACATCCTATGCAGAATGTAAAGCTCTTCTAGGTAGAAAACAGTGATAATATAACATGAAGAAAAGAAAGGGGGAAGATTACATAAAGGTAGGGAGAAAAAAAGACTATAATGGGACAAGATGGAGGAGACAGAGGAAGTGACAAGCATCCTTGATCAATAATAAAGTTTTGCTTCCTCCAAAATACCTGGACTTACAGATATCTTGTCATTGATGATACCTTTGGCATTCTGCTCTGAAATTACCTGTGGTATGCTCATTTTAATCAAGAGTACTTAATGATGGTTTGAAAGGATCTTAGAGAAAGTGGAGCACAAAGAAAGAGAAAACCATGTATAGTACAACTAGAGAGCTAAAGCATCAGAGAGGCCTTAAATTTCCTGAGGGAACTGAAATCCAGAATCTCAATATAAACCTCCTTCTCCTTCCATCTTTACCTACTTAATAAGCAGAATCTAAATCATTAAAGATACACGTTAGGAGAAAGGGAAGAAGGGTGCTCATGGAAAGAGAATGAAAGTTAGTTACAGACAAGAGAAAGTGAAATAATTCTCTATTGTGGAGTAGAGATGGGAGATTACAACTCCATCCTCCTTCAACTCAACCTCTGCTCCCTTCCAACCAGCCTCCTTCACTCCACTCTCACATACAAAATATTTGGAGGGTGAGTTCTTTGACAACAGGAAAGGATGGATTTTTAATATTGAATAGGTCAGTTTTTTTTTAATCCTAAAGGATAAACTGCTTTTGGTTTGGGGCTGGCTTTGGGTTTCTTTGCCTTAAGACTGAGAGTGCCTTTGGGTGGATAGAAGAGCTAATAAGGAATAAAAGGGGAGGAGAAAGGAATTGGTGTTTTATGAAGTACTCTAGACTAGAGAGGAAGAGAGATGAGAGATATTTCATTTTAGGTTGTCTATCATAGTTTTTAGAAGACTAAAGGATAAAGGACAGATAATCTGTCCAGCATTGGTGTACACTGGAATAAAGCTTCCTGCATGGCATATATCTCTGGAATCCAGTCTTAGAAGATGGGATAGAGAAGCTCAATACAGTGGCCAGAGATCATGGTGAAGGTATCTTCAGAGTACAGACCAATATAAATTAAAAGCTTGGCTACAACTACAGTTGGCCTTTATAAATAATTTTTAGTATTTACAAAGCCTTATATATATTCACATAATATATAATCTCAGTGCATGTTCACCACATCCCTGTAAAGTAAGAAATCCAGATCTTATTTTATGTAATTTACAAATGATAAAACTGAGGCTCAGATTAAATGATTTGCCAGTAATTACATAGCAAGCAAAGATCAGAGTTGGTTATTGAATTTAGGTCTCTAAAGCCTTCTGGTTCATATCTTTTTCTAATAAACCAAACTGCTTTGGTAAAGCCTATTGCTTGAATATTTTCCAGATCCAGGTTGTGAATTTACCATTTACTGGCCTTCTCACTACTAAAAACCATTAGGTTTTTAGTACCTGAGACCTGACTATTTAAAAGGAGGAATGATAGATATAGTGCAAAGAATATGGGTGTCAAAGTAGGTGAGGTCAAATCCCAGATCTGCCATTTAATTGTCAAGACCCAAAACTGGTTTCCTCATCTGTAAAATGAGGGGATGGACTCAATGCCATCCTATATACCTTCCAAGTTTAAATCTATAAGCCTATGAACCTATTGTTTTGTCTTTCTAATAATCAGACCATTCTTACTCCCTTGTCTGGGGAGAGAGTAATGCACAAATTGAGAAAGATGTCTAAAAAATTTTAAATATCTCATCTTAAAGAAAGAGGAAAAATTCATATCAAGAAGGCCGAGTCGTCAATGATATGTAAACTCTGGCCATAAAGAGATCTGTGTTTTTTTGTGGCGATCCCAGAAACTCAAATCCATTGCAATATTAGAGTATTGAGAAGGATGAGAAACAAATCTGTTAATAGCCCTTACTACTGCTGCATTCCAAGTTTGGGAAACAGCTGAATTTACCATAATGCAAGAAACTCACTGCAACAGATAAGAATTCCACCCCAGCATTTCATCACACACCATATGAAAAGCAATTTAAATAACAGTTGTAAGATATGAGGTTTGGGGAACGTGATGTTGCATGTAGTGAAACAGGTTGTTTGTTTGTTTTTTAATGAAAAACACTTCCTACTGAAAGGCTTTCTTATAGGAGGTATACATCAGATTTTGCAAATGATAAGTGACTTTTAAATCAGGTAAATTTCCACTATATTTTACAAACTTTGTTGACAAGCTTGTAATCAGAAGTTCCCAATCCTGATCTGAAAATTCAGGGCAACGTTTTAGTACCAGATTTTTTTTTTCTAAATGCTCCACAAATGTTTTGGTTTTTTATTCTTTCATCCAACAAGCCATATACCTGCTATTTACCAGGCATTGCCAGGAACTAAAGTTACAAGTTATAAAACAATTCCTGTTCTCAGAGTTCTTTCTCCTGGGGGACATAAAGATATAGACTCAGGAATCATAGAGGTTAGTTAGATGATCAATCACTGGACCTAGAGTCAGGAAAACTGGTAAAAATCCAGCTTCAGACACTTAGTAGTTATATGACACTGGCAAGTCAACCTGTTTGGCTCACTTTCCTCAAATGCAAAATAAGGATAATAAGAGCTCCTATATCCCAGGGTTGTTGTGAGGCTATTTGTAAAGTGCCTGAAACACAGAGGTTGCATATAAATGCTAGTTATAGTTATTATTATTAACATGTACACAGATAGGTGCACATGACATATATAAAAGTAAATATAATGTAATGGGAGAGGTGACAGGAACACTGGTAAATGGGGAAACCAGGAAAGGCATTTTATAGGAGATGGCATTTGAACTGACCCTTGAAGGGAGAATTTTAAGAAGTGAGGAAGAAAAGAATTCCCAGCATAGGAGACAGGCACTGCAAAGACAAGGAGATAGCAGATGGAATGTCTTGTATAGAAAACGTTAGTTGGTGAATTTGGCTAAAATAGGGATTGTATGAAAGCAAGTAATTAAAATAACTTTGACAATATTCTTCCCATATTGGATACAAGTTCAAGTCAGTTGTTGAGAAGTTAACTCTAAAAACTATGCCCTCAAAATTTCAATCATTACCAAGGCTGGTTGGAAATGATCAATCTTAAAAACTCAAATACACATAAACAAACCAAAGCCAAGAATCTTTCCTCTTCTACAGCATACAAGTAGGAAAAAATAACTTGAGAATACAGATACATGGAGAGTGGTTTCCAAACAAAGTTAAAGAGCTCATTCATTGCAGTCTCTAACCAAAGGCTCATAGTGAATACAATTAAAAGCCTTATTGTATTCACCAGTAAAGCCCTTATATTACTAATTTTGCAATTAGATACAGAATGACAAATCAAATTATAAGGATTCCACAAATAGCACTATTATGAAAGTTATTGGAGGATATAATTAGATTGTGTAATTTATATAAATGGTATATATCAGAGGCAGCAGTATTGCTGTAAATAGAACACTGAGACTGAAATTAGACGTCCCAGATTCAAATCTAGACTCAGAAATGTTCTATTTGTGTGACCCTTAATCTCTGTTTGCCTAGTTCTCTCAGCTGTGAAATAGAGGAAATAATAGCATCTATCTCAGAAAGCTGTTGTGAAGATCAGATGAGAAAATATTTGTAAAAAGTGCTTAACACAGTGTCTGACACATAAACATGTATTCCCTTCCCTTCTCTTCTGGTAAAATATTTAAATGAAAGAACATTATTAAAAATGAAAACAATCAAGAACATAGCCTTTAAATGTCTTGATTTCCCCCAACCTTATCCCTACAGATTTTTAACTGGTATGTAATTTAATGTAACTTAGAAAATAATTCTTGTAAGCTCTAAGTGGTTTTCTCTTCCTGATGCTAGCAAATTCTTTGTTTAATCATCTAAAATGGTAATGGAGTACTTACTTAACAGTCACACTCCAGCCATTAGATCCACATTTTATTACTGAAGTTCTGCCTACTTTTAGATCACAAAAAATAAACATCTTAGTGGTTTTGTTTTGATTATAACGAAGTACATCAAAGCCACCCATCATGATGACCTCTTCTTGGTCTATGCAGACTCTATACAGATATGAGATTTCATAAAATACTTTTTTTTCCATAGATTCTTTGCTATCAGAAAATTACTTAACTAATCTTATGGATAAATGAAGACTGATTGAACATCAACAACAAATGTAAATAATCTAAAGGAAGGTATTATTGATGCTTATTTCTCTGATTAGTTTGTAGAATTTTGGATTCATAAAATGTTTACATTCCACTCATTCTAGCCATGTGGTTGCTGTTTTCTAGGTCACACTGAATGTGCTTAAAACACCACCTCAAAGGCATCTAAATATCTAGCATTACGCACAAGCTTAAATTTTGAGATTCTTGTTATTTTGAAAACAACAACAACTTTAAAATAGGACTTCACAGATGTATAGGATCTCTTACTAAACTGTTCTTTCCTTCTCCTAACTCCCTTCCTTAGCTCTAACCTATCTCCTGTTCCCCTCTTTCCTTATTTACTGAGAATTATAGTCAAAATCACAGAAGAAAGTTTTGCAGCTGGACCATTTTGTATTTTTCTTACTAGTACCATTTTGTCCTGTAATGACCTATATCTTCTTTGTTTTCTTCTTTCAGCCAGAGAGCTCACCATGCCCTATACAATGAACTCTTCCTGTGTCTTGCATCTAACTATGGGTATAAGATTCAATTTACTTTTACAAATATTTATTAGAACTTACTCTGTACCAATGAAAAGCATCATGGTGTAGTATAGTATAATAACTAGAAAGCCAGTCTCAGGTCTGGATTCAAA
Organism: Sarcophilus harrisii; assembly: GCF_902635505.1. Taxonomy (NCBI): domain Eukaryota; kingdom Metazoa; phylum Chordata; class Mammalia; order Dasyuromorphia; family Dasyuridae; genus Sarcophilus; species Sarcophilus harrisii. The sequence continues at coordinate 571,331,502 of NC_045426.1, read as the reverse complement.
CTCTAATTCTAAGATAAACTGGCTGTGTGACCATTGGCAAGTCATTTAATTTCTAAGCATTCTATATTATCTTCTAAACGAGATGTTCTTGCCCCTTTTTCGTGTTATAAACACTTTTGGTAGTTTGATGAAGCCCATGGATCCTTTCTCAGAATAATGGCTCATTGCTTATATTTATATATTTTAGGAAATACCAAATTTCAGTTAGAGGTGAATGAAAATAGATTCCCCCCCTTTTTTTATCTACATTCATATGCTCATTGAAATATATTCATGGGCCCCTTGTAGGTACATGAACCTCAGATTAAGAACCCCTGCTTTAGGACTGTATATTAATGAACTGTCTCTATCAACCATGTATTAGGTACCATATTAAGTACTAAGAAAACCAAGATAAAAATATCAAATGTAATCCCTTGCTTTCAAGGTTTTACTGTGGAGTGGGGTGGGTGTGGGATAAGTATACAAAGCAGATACAAAATAACTTCATGTCAGAGGAAAATTGGAGAAATTAGGAGAGGTCTTTCATAGGAAATGACATTTGAGAAGAAGAGAGCTAATGATTCCAAGGAGCAGAGGGTAGAAGAGAGAAATTCTAGGCATGGGAAGACAGAGGCAGAGAGAGGAAACCTATGCTATTTGCCCATTGTGCACATGATCAATGTTATATGAAATTTGGCCATTGAATACAGGGATTTAAGTTGACCAGTTCATAAAATACAGCCACTCTCCACTTCCCACTCCCATTTTCTTGTCCAAAGTTCATTGTCACTCTTTACTGAAAATGAAAGGATTAGATATAGAAGATTCTTCATTGTATGGCAAGGGAAGACCAATGTTTCATTGTCTTATGTGGCACTCACACACATAGTTAAATTCCTCCATTATTGAGAATCCCAAAAAAAACAATTTGAGAAGCAAATTCTGGATTTAGATGGCTGTTCTTAAAAATTACTTGTTTATTACTTGTGTTGGTGGTATTGAGATTCTTCACATATTCACAAATGGGATCATGTTAAGGGATTAGAGAAATCAAATTGCAGATGAATGGGTGTTCTGAATTATTTACAAATTTTTTTCCATTTCATCAATTAATTTAAAGACATGATTATTTTTCCTCTAACTTAATAGTGAAACGATATAAAATAGTGTTTGATTTAATGCTTATTTAATAAGCTGGTGATTTCCCTCCAAGACCACCTGCAATCCATCATGTATATTTCTCCTTTGTATATAAAATTGTCCATTTAACTGTAAGGTTCTTAAGAGTAGTGATTGGTTTATTGGATTTTTGTATCCTTAGCCCTTAATAAAGTGCCTGGAACAGGGGCATTTAATTAAAAAATGTGTGTTGACTCAACTTGATTAGGAATTGAGATGAGCTAGTTTCAAATCATGAGTGACATTTTCTAGCTACATGACACTGGATGTCATTTAATCTTTGTGAGTGTCATTTTCCTCATCTGCAAAATGGGAATAACAACTGAAACACTACCTACCCCACAGGACTACTATGAAGCTCAAATGACATAGTATACATAAAATATTTTGTAGAATAAAACATTATATTTTATTATTATTAAACTCAATTATTTAATTATTTATTAAGATGGCCTATATTACAAATCAATAATGTTGAAAAAAACTTATAGGATATTAAGGGTCATAGTAAATATAAAGAGTAGCTAAGTAGCACAGTGGCTAGAATATTGATCCTTAAATTAGGGGGACCTTAGTTCAAAAACATCCTCTAACACTAGCTTCATGACTGAGCAATTCACTTACACTGTTTGCCTCAGTTTTCTCATCCATAAGACCAGCTAGAGAAGGAAAAAGTATCTTTTTCCAAAAATATTACAAATGGAGCCAGGAAGAATCAGATACAACTGAAAAAAAGACTGTACAATAATAAAAAACAGATTATATCTGTTCTTAATAATTATAACAATAATAGTGCATATAAAAGCTAAAGCATCCACAAAGACTTCCCTGAGCTCTTCCACCAATCAGAGGTGAAGTATTTTTCTTTCTCAGACCTTAGAAAGTTTTATGAACATCTTTTTAAAAAGAGGTAGTAATCACAAAGAGCCACTATGGTTTTTCAGGAATAAACTAGCTCAATTTCCTTTTGGGGATCAGTAGATTAAGATAATGTTTTATCCCTTACAAATATAACACATTTCACACAATTACTCATGTTGTTCTTATGGATGGGATAAACATGTTATTCAGCAGTGTAGTGGATAGATTAAATAAATAAGTCATTAGAGCTTCAATGTCAGTATGGAGGGAGATCTGGAGTGTAATATTTCAGGGATTTATGCTTGACCACATGGTATGTGGCAGTAGACCATAATTTCCTCTACTATTAGAGTGAATTGCTCAAAAATTTCAGACCCACTGGGAAGAAGTCTGCTTGTCCAGCAGTTTCAATGTATGTTTGCTTTCTGGAAGAAGCAAAAATGACATGGACCTGAGTCACAAATATAAATTATTTTATTTGTGGAAATCTAGACATAAACTAGACATGAAATGTAATTTGTGATGCCCAAGAGTAAATCTGAGTGGCATCATAACAATCCAAAGAAATATTGTTCTTTTGGGGTCAGCCCCCCAGAACTGAGCTTGTTTGTATATGTGAGACCCAGACAAAAGATGGCAATCCTTAATGTTGGAGAGTTTGTGGAAAGAAGGGCACACTAATGCAATATAGTAGAGCTGTGAATAGTTAAACTTCTGGAAAGCGTTTTAGAATTAAGCAAAGAAAGAGAATGGGGGCAGCTATAGACCTCAATGGATAGGGTACAGGGAATCAGAAAGATCTCAGTTCAAATATAGTCTCAAACATTAGTCATGTGACTCTGAGTGAGTTATTAACTTCTATTTACCTTAATCCATTGAAGAAGGAAATAAAAAACCATCCAGTATCTTAGCCAAGAAAACCTCATGGACAGTATGGTCCACAGGTCACAAAAAATCAAGATCACAAAGAAATAAGGGAAGAAAATAAATTTTGTAGCATTCACTTTTTATTATTTTGTTACTGTTTCATCTATTTATATAATTGTAGTCATTACAGTTATTGTTTTTACCTTATTCTGCATCTTTAATTTTGTTTCATGGTCATCATTTCTCACAGTTTAGTAATATTCCATTATATATCAGTTTGTTAATCCACTCCCCAAGTGATGGCTATCTACTTTGTCCATATTTTTAAATTCACAAGTTCTCCTTTTAATCAGAGTCACATAAGGAAGTTAATGACAAAAGAAAGTCTTCATATAAACCACACTATTTATAGCAGCATTTTTTATGGTGACACAGGACTGGAAACAAAATATATGCCTATTATTTGGGGAGTAGACAAACATTGTGATACATGATTGTAATGGAATTTTGTTGAGTTGTAAGAACTAATCATGATGCAAAGTGAAAAAAGCAGAACCAGGAAAACAATAAACACAATGACCACAACTATGTAAATAGATAAAACATCAGAAAAATGATAAAAATGAATGCTACAAAATTAAAATGACCAAGAGTGTCTCCAAGGTAAAAATATGAGAAGATAGTTCTGATTGCTTGTTTGCAGAAGTAGTAGACCACTGCCTATAACTTCAAAGATTTTTTAATATCTATTTTTGTGAAGTTTTCTTCCACTTCTTTTTAAAATTGTGTCTCAGATATTTTATTTTTGTGGTGCTTTTTTAAAATCGTGTATAAAATATCTTATTTCTTATGTAGCTTCCCGTCCTTTTTTTAAAAGTTCTGTATAAAATATCTTATTTTTGTAGTGATTTTTTTCTTTTTTAAAAAAATTCTGAACTAAGTATCTTATTTTTGTGGAGTTATATTTTCCTTTTTTAAATTCTGTAAAGGATAATTCTTTGGGTAGAATTGGAGAAGGGATACAATGAAAAATGTGAATGAAATAAAAAAATGTTCTGATGAAGTTTATTTTTTAAAAGGAGCAGGTTTCTTAAGGATAGAGAAGGAAATGGGGTGGGAAGCAGCTTAAAAAAATGCTTCATTTATGAAATAGCGCTTGAGAACATCCTTAATGAAAACTAAAGATTCCAAAAGCCAAACATGAAAAGTAGAGAATTTTCAGCATTGGGAACATTTCTATCTCAAAGACCAGAACAAAGAAAGATAAAATAAGGGGTATTACAGGGAGGTTTAAAATTGAGGAGGTATATGAATATTAGACATTATTCAGAGATCCTCTGAACTTGCTGATTTATCCTGATTTTTCTGATATAAGTTTCTTCCAATTCTAAATTATTCTTTTTATAATTTAAATCAAATCCTTGTTTTGACAAAAAGTGATTATCTTCAAAAGGTTAAGTATACTCTGAGCAAAAATCTGACTGTTTATATAGAATTTGGTAAAATTACTCAAATCATTGTATGAAAACTTATTACTACTGTACTTCTTTGTCCCTTTAGTCACCTGGCCTTCAAACAATATCAACACATACTGGATCTATTTCAGAAAACATATCCTTAAACTAAATAACAATTCTACTATTTAGGGCACCCTGTACAAGAAAATTTTTATTGCTCTGAACATAAAGATTTTATAATACTTTCTTCTAATTTTATTTCCAAAGTAAAGATATCAAAAAACACGAAGAAATATAAGAACAGGAGGCTTCCTGGGAAAAGCGAAAACTTTAAAAAAAAAAAACAGGACTGAGGTTTAACCAGTAGGAAGTGTCTACACCTCCAAGCTATAGCCATAGAAACAGCAAGTAGGATAGCCTGGATCTAGTTGGACTCAGAGGAAGCCTCAGCCACAACCACAGGAATGTTTAACCTCTCTGACTACTTGCGGAATTTGGGACTTAGTCCGGGAAATTTGAAAGAATCTCGGCTGATTAGGAATTCTAGGCCCAGCTCTGGTGCAGAGACACTGCCCTGGGCCAGAAGAAACCATTACCATTGAGTAAAGAAGTAGTGGCAGAGGGATGCAGCTGGCTGCTGGCACTTACAGGAGAAGGAGCTTTTGGTTTGGGGTTCCAAATCAGAGGGCAGAACTTAATTGAAGCTAGTGGCACTATCCCCCCAGTATTAGAACGTCTTACATTAATAGTTCTTATTTAAAAAATAAACAGACAAAAAAAAGAAAGACCAACCATAGAAATTCATTATGGGCATAGGGAAGATGGGAATTAATATTTAGAGGAGGACAATAAAGTTTTTTAAATGCCTCTTTTACCCTCAAAAGTAACATTAAATGGCTCCCTATCCTAAAATAATTTAAAGAAGAATTTTTTTTAAAGACTTCAAAAAGGAATAGCTAAAAGAAAAAAACAAGAAAAACCAGATTATGGAAAAAACCTTAACCACCGAAAAAAGGAGATACAGAGTCTTAAAGAAAAAAATAATTCTGTAAAAATTAGAATGGTGTAAGGGGAAGCTAGTAAAGATATAAGGGAATAAAAATGAAATATATATTATATATATATATATATATATATATATATATATATATATATAATAACAACAATAATTATATATGTATAAAGCTTTCCCCCACAAAAATATCAAAATTTCATCTCAGGGTGAACTTAATCAGTGAAAAACAAATAAGATTTGGATGAGATTAGAGGTCCTCCTGGGACAACCCAAGAAGACTTGGAGAAAGACCCTAGAACTGAGATTTAATCAGTGGGAACTGTCAACACCTCCAAGCTAGCTCCCAAAAAACTGTAAGTAGGGATCCTTGGGAAGAATTGAGTTTGGAAGTAGTCTCATTTACAATCACAAGAACCTTCACCTCCTTGACTGCCAGGGGAGTCTGAGGCTTGAGCCCTAAAATACTGAGAGAATCTCTGTTGATTAGAAACACTAGGCCCACCTGAGATACCTTTCTGGGTCAGAAGGACCTGGTGAGTGCAGAAGCTTCAGGAATCTCTTTATTTATTTCTGTGATGTTAGCCTGGAGGTGATTACACCTCATACCAGTTAAAGCTGAGTACCTGAATCTTCCTCCCTTCCCCCTCCCATTTCCCCAACCCAGTTTGTGACCTTTCCATCAACATGACTAGCACAGAAATAGGAAATCTATACCTAATTAATCAACACTGTCCTGAATCCTTCCTCTTTGATTATGGAATTCTTATCAAAACTGTTCTGCATATGTCTAATATGATCCTGAAATAGATAGGCTTGTATTATATCCAGCCTATAGAAACTGGAACCCATCTTTGGATGGAATTTATTACATGAGGAACTGGAAATTGAGGGGATGCCCATCAATTAGGGAATAGTTAAATCAATAGACATATGTGAATATAATGGAATATTATTTTGCTATGATGAGCAGGCTGACTATAGAAAAACCTGGAAAGATTTACTTGCAGTGATATAAAGTGAAGTGAGCAGAACCAGGAGAATATTATACAGGGATAGCAACATTGTTCAGGGAACAACTATGATAGATTTAGCTCTTCTCAGCAAAACAATTATCCAAGACAAGCCCAGAAGGTTTATAAAGGAAAATATTATCCAGAGAAAGCACTGATGGAGTCTCAATGAAGAATGAGGTATATTATTTTCACATTCTTTATTTTATATTTTGTTTTTTCTTCTCTTGTTCTGTTTGAACATGATTAATTGGAAATATTTTCACATGATTGAACATATTGAAATTTTATCAAATTGCTTACTGTTTTAGAGAAGGGGGAAGGGAGCAAGAAAGTATAAAACTAAAAATTTCCTATTAAAATGAAAATTTAAAATTGTCTTTACATGTAATTGGAAAAAAATACTATTTAAAAGAGAAAAAAAGGAATTTGTTGCATGGAGGTTGCCATAAGTTCTTGAAGCTTGTGGCAGCAGAGTAGGCTGGAAATTTTTACCAAGCTAAGGAATGGTTTGAAAAATATTCATAGAGATAGACATTCAAGAACCTGTAAATAATTCTGAAAAGAATAATTTCTATTATATTTGGCCAATAGTAGAATTCTTTGGTCTTGGTGACCATTTCTTCTTTTTTAAAGGAATTATAGGGGCAGCTAGGAAGTACACTGGATAGAGGAGTGATCATGAAGTAAGGTGGGCCCGAGTTCAAATATAGCCACAGATGCTTGATACTAACTAGCTGAATGACTCTGTGCAAGTCACTTAACCCCATTGCTTTGCAAAAAAGATTTATAAACCTAACACAAGCAGAGGAAAATGAGAATTTCCACATATTAGATAAGGAGGATTGAACAGTTTCCAGTCTCCATTATTTTCATTTGACATTTGTAATAATTTCAACCCATCTTTATTTACATTTATGCATTTTTTGTGGTGAACTACTTATTGAGTATTTTCCCCCAGTTACATGTATAAAGAATTTTTAATATTTGTTTTAAAAACATTGAGGTTCAAATTGAACCCCAAAATAAGTAAGAAAGAAGTCAAAGAGCTAAATGGAAAGTTAGAAATGTTAGATATGATAAACCTTTGGAGAAAACTGAAGACATGAAGAAATACATTTCCTTCTCAGTGGTACATGCAACCTGCACAAAAATTGAGCATGTATAAGACATAAAAATCTCAAAATCAAATGCAAAAAGGCAGAAATAGTAAATGCATCTTTTCCAGATCATGATGCAGTAAAAATTACATATAATAAATAGACAGGGGAAAATAGACCACAAATTAATTGGAAAGTAAATAATCTAATCCTAAAGAATGAGGGGTAAAACAACAAATCATAGACACAACTGGTGACAATAATGAGACAACATAATGAAATTTATGGGATGCAGTCAAAGCAGATCTTAGAGGAAGCTTTATATCTCTAAATGCTTCCTTGCATAAAATAGAGAAGAGAAGATCAATTAATTGGTCAACAAGAAAGCTAGAAAAAGAACAAATTAAAAATCCCCAATAAAATACAAATGAAATTCTGAAAATAAAAGGGGAGATTAATAAAATTGAAAGTAAGAAAACTATTGAATTAATAAACAAAACCAAAACTTGGTTTTATTTAAAAAACAAAATAAATAAACCTTTAGTTAATTTAATTAGTAAAAGGAAAAAAGAAAATCAAATTGTTAATTTCAAAAATGAAAATACAGAACTTTCTACCAATGAGAGCAAATTAAAGCACTAATTGGGAGATATTTTTTTTCAACTATATGTCAATAAATTTGATAATCAAAGTGAAATGGAAGAATACTTACAAAATATAGTATGACAAGATTAACATAAGAGGAAATAAATTACTTATATAGTCCCATTTTAGAAAATGAAATTGAACAAGCTGTTAATAAACTCCCTAAGAAAAAATCTCCAGGACCAGATGGATTTACATGTAAATACTATCAAACATTTAAAGAACAATTAATTCCATTACTATGCAAACTATTTGGAAAAATAGGGAAAGAAGAAGTCCTACCAAACTCCTTTTATGACACAGATAAGGTGCTGATAACTAAACCAGGTAGGGTCAAAACAGAGAAAGAAAACCATAGACCAATTTCCCAGATGGATATTGATGCAAAACTCTTAAATAAAATATTAGCAAAGAGATTACAGCAAGTTATCCCCACAATAATACACCATGATCAAGAAGAATTTATTCCAGAAAAGCAGGGCTGGTTCAATATTAGGAAATTATTAGCATAACTGACTATATCAATAACCAAACTAACAAAAAACATATGATTATCTCAATAGATGACAAAAAATAGATGATAAAATCCAACAACCTTCCCTATGAAAAACTCTAGAGAATATAGGAATAAATTGTTTCCTTAAAATGATCAGTAGCATATATTTAAAACCAACAAGCATCATATGTAATGGAGATAAACCAAACCATTCCCAGTGAGATCAGGGGTGAAACAAGGTTGCCCATTATCACCAATACTATTCAATATTATATTAGAAATGTTAGCTTTGGCAATAAGAGAAGAAAATGTGATTAGGTAACAAGGAAATCAAATTATCACTCTTAGCAGATGATATGATGATATACTTAGAGAATACTAGAGAATCCATTAAAAACTATTAGAAAAATTTACAACTTTAGCAAAGTTTTAGGATGAAAAATAAATCCACAGAAATCATCAGTATTTTTATATATTACCAACAAAGTTCAGCATCAAAAAATACAAAAAAATTCCATTTAAAATAATTGTAGCTAATATGAAATATTTGGGAGTCCACCTGCGGCAAAGTTCGAAACTATATGAACAAAATTACAAAACACTTTCCATACAAATAAAGTCATATCTAGCTAACTGAAAAAATAGCAAGTGCTCATTGGTAGACTGAGCTAATATAATAAAAATGACAATACAACCTAAATTATCTACTTATTCAATGCCATGCCAATAAAATTCCTAAGAAATTATTTTACAGAGCTAGAAAAAATAATAACAAAGTTCATCTGGAATAACGAAAGATCAATAATTTTAAAGGAATTGATGAAAAAAGTGCAAATGAAGATGGCCTAGCTGTACCAGACCTAAAACTATATTATAAATTAGCGGTCATCAAAACCATTTTGTACAAGCTAGGAAACAGAGTAGGCAATCGGTGGAATACATTAAGTTCACATGACAAAATAGTCAATGACTATAGTAATCTAGTGACAAACTCAAAGGCTCCAGCTTTTGGAATAAGGATTCACTATTTGACAAAAATTACTGAGAAAATTGGAATTACTATGGCAGAAAGTAGGCATTGACCCACACTTAACACTGTATCCCAAAATATGGTCAAAATGGGTTCATGATCTAGACATAAAGAATGAGACTATAAATAAATTAGAAGAACATAGAACAGTTTACCTCTCAGACCTGAGAAGGAGGAAGGAATTTGTGATCAAAGAAGAGCTAGAGATCATTATTGATAACAAAATAGATAATTTTGATTATATTAAGTTTAAAAGATTTTCTACAAATAAAACTAATGCAGACAAGATGAGAAGGGAAGCAGTAAACTGGGAAAACATTTTTACATTCAAAGTCTCATTTCCAAATTATATAGAGAATTGACTCTAATTTATAAATGGTCAAAGGATATGAATAGATAATTTTCAAATGAAGAAATTAAAACTATTTCTAGTCATATGAAAAGGTGCTCCAAATCACTTATTGATCAGAGAAATGCAAATTAAGACAGCTCTGAGATACCACTACACATCTGTCAGATTGGCTAAGATGACAGGAAAAGATAATGACAAATGTTGAAAGAAATGTTGGAAAACGGGGACATTAATCCATTGTTGGTGAAATTTTAAATGAATCCAACCATTCTGGAGAGCAATTTGGAACTATGCTCAAAAAGTTATCAAACTGTGCATATCCTTTGATCTAGCAGTGTTTCTACTGGGATTATATCTCAAAGAGAACTTAAAGAAGGGAAAGGGTCCCATATGTGCAAAAATGTTTGTGGCAGCCCTTTTTTGTAGTGACTAGAAACTGGAAACTGAATGGATGCCCATTAATTGGAGAATGGCTGAATAAATTGTGGTATATGAATGTTATAGAATATTATTGTTGTGTAAGAAATGACCAATAAGATGATTTCAGAGAGTCCTGGAGAGACATATGAATTGATGCCAAGTGAAATGAGTAGAAACAGGAGATTATGATACATGGCAACAAAGAAATTATACCATGATCAATTCTGATGGAGTGGCTCTCTTCAACAATGAGATGATTCAAACCAGTTTCAATTATTTAGTAATGAAGAGTCAACTACACTCAGAAAGAGAACTATGGGTAATGAGTGTGGACCACAATATAGCATTACCACTCTTTCTGTTATTGTTTGCTTGAATTTTTGTTTTCCTTTTCAGGTTTTTTCTTTCTTTCTAAATCCAATTTTTCTTGTGCAGCAAAATAATTGTATAAATATGTATACATATATTGGATTTAACATATACTTTAACATTTTTAACATGTACTGGACTACATGCCATCTAGGGGAGAGGGTGGGGGGAAAGAGGGGAAAAGTTGGAACAGAAGGTTTTGCAAGGGTCAGTGTTGAAAAATTACCCATGCATATGTTTTGTAAATAAAAAGCTATAATAATAATAACAATAATAAAAATTAAAAGAAAAAGAATACAAGCCATTATTCAGTTGATAAATGGTCAAAGGATAGGAACAAACAATTTTCAAATGAAGAAAGTGAAACTATTTCTAATCATGTGAAAAGTTATTCTAAATCAGTATTGATCAGAGAAATGAAAAGTAAGACAATTCTGAGATACCACTACACATCTCTCAGTTTGGCTAAGATGACAGGAAAAGATAATGACAAATTTTGGGGGAGACATAGGAAAACTAGGACACTAATACATTATTGGTGGAGTTGTGAAATGATTCAACCATTCTGGAGAGAAACATGAAACTATGCCCAAAGGGCAATCAAACTGTGCATACCCTTTGATCTAGCAGTGTTTCTACTGGATTTGTATCCCAAACAGATCATAAAGAAGGAAAAGGGCCCCACATGTGCAAAAATGTTTGTGGTAATCCTTTTTATGGTGGCAAGAAACTGGAAACTGAGTGGATGCTTATCAGTTGGAGAATGGCTAAATAACTTATGATATATGAATGTTATGGAATATTATTGTTCTATAAGCAGCAAAAAGACTTCAGAGAGCCCGGGAGAAATTTATATGAACTGATGCTAAGTCAAATGAGCAGAATCAGAAGATCACTGTATATAGCAACAGCAAGATTATACAATGATGAATTCTGATAGACATGGCTCTCTTTGACAATGAGATGATTCAGGCCAGTTCCAATGGTCTTGTGATGAAGAGAGTCATCTGTACCCAGAGAGAGGACGGTGGGAACTGAGTGTGCATCACAATGTAGTATTTTCACTGTTTTTGTTGCTTACTTACATTTTGTTTTCATTTTCATTTTTTTTCCTTTTTGTTCTGAATTTTCTTGTGTAACATTATGTTTATCATATATTTGATTACTTGCCAACTAGGAGAAGGGTGGGGGAAAGGAAGAAAAAAAATTGAAACATAAGGTTTGAAAGGGTGATTGTTGAAAATTTTCCATGCTTATGTTTTGAAAATATGAATAAATAAAAGTTTAAAAAAAGAAATAGTATAGTTGATCAGTAGGATAGGTTATTTTCAGAAGACACAATAATCAATGGCTATAATAATCTAGTGTTTGATAAACCCAAAGACTCCAGCTTCTGGGATAAAAACTTACTATTTGACAAAAACTTCTGAGAAGAACTGGAAATTAATATGGAAGAAACTAGGCATTGACCCACGCCTAACATCCTGTACTGAGATATGATTAAAATGGTTTCATGATTTAGACATAAAGAATGATACTATTAGTAAATAAGAACAAAATGTAATCTATCTTTCACATATATGGAAAAAGAAGGCATTTATGGTCAAAGAAAAACTAGAATACATTATGAAATAATATAGATAATGTTGATTATATTATGTTACAATGATTTTGTACAAACAAAACCAATGCAGACAAGATTAGAAGGGAAGCAGTAAATTGGGAAAAAAATTTATATTCAAGGATTCTGATAAAGACTTCATTTATAAAATGTATGGAGAATTGACTCAAATTTATAAGAATACAAGCCATTGTCCAATTGATAAATGGTCAAAGGATAAGAACAGATAATTTTCAGATGAAGAAATTAAAACTATTTCTAGTCATAAAAACTCTTCTGAGTCACTATTGATCAGAAAAATACAAATTAAAACAATTCTCTCTCTCAAGCCTCTTAGATTGACTAATGACAGGAAAAAACAATAATGAATCTTGGAGGAGATATGGGAAGATTGGGACACTAACATTAACATCCAACCTTTCTGGAGAGCAATATGAAACTATGTCCAAAGGACTATCAAATTACACATACCCTTTGATCTAGCAGTGTCTCTACTGAGTCTGTATCATGTGTAAAAATGTTTCTAGAAACTGGAAACTGAGTGGTTGCCAATCAGTTGGAGAATGGTTGAATAAGTTATGGTATATGAATGTTATGGAGTATCATTGTTCTATAAGAAATGCTCAGCAAGAGAATTTCAGAAAGACCTGGAGAAACTTGTGTGAATTAATGCTAAGTGAAATGAGTAGAACCAAGAGAATATTGTACATATTTAACAACAAGATTATATGATGGTCAATTCTGATGGATGTGGCTCTTTTCAACAGTGAGGTGATTCAGGCCAGTTCCAATGGTCTTGTGTTGAAAAGAGACATCTGTAGCCAGAGAAAGGACTATGTGTGGATCACAACATATTATTTTCACTTTGTTGTTGTTGTTTGCTTGCATTTTGTTTTCTTTCTGATTTTTTTCCTTTTTGATCTGATTTTTCTTGTACAGTGAGAACTATGGAAATATGTACAGAAGAATTATACACGTTTAACATATGATGTTGCTTGCCATCTAGGATGGCAGGGGAGGAAAAAGGAATTAGAAAAGATTTTTTTAAGGGTGAATGTTGAAGCCTATTTATGCATGTGTTTTGAAAATAAAAAGCTTTATGAAAAAAATCTTTGTGTTACAAAATATCTCTCTTTCTCCCTCTTCCACTATTAAGAAGACAAGGAGTTTGATATAGGTTACATATGTGTAGTTATCCAAAACATTTTCATAATAATCATCTTGTAAATGAAAACATGGACCACCCAAAATTACTAAACTCAAGACAAATAAAGTAAAAATATGCTTCCATCTATATTCATATATCATCAGTTCTTTCTTTGGAGATGGATATAATTTTTTATCTTAAGTCTTTCAGCATTGTCTTGCATCATTGCATTAGGCGAGTAGCTAAGTCATTCCTAGCTGATCATTTTACTATATTGCTGTTACTTTGTACACAGTATACTTCAACTCATGGAAGTCTTTGAGAGATTTTTCTGAGAGCAGCCTGCTTATTATTTCTTATAGAACAATAGTATTCCATCATAATCACACTACAGTTTCTTCATCCATTCCCTAATTGATGGGCATCTCCTTCACAATTTCTAATTCTTTGTCCTCAGAAGAGAGCTGCTATAAATATATATTTGTGTATTATGGTCCTTTTCCTTTTTGCTTTTTAATCTCTTTTATCTCTAGTGGTGGCATTGCTAGGCCAAAGGATATGCATTATTTTCTAGCCCTTTGGGCATACAGAATGGTTAAATAAGTTCACAACTCCAAAAACAGCAGCACATTAATGTCATATTTTTCCCTTCTCCTTTTCTATCCTAATAGCCAATCTAATAGGTTTGAAATAGTAACTCAGTATTGCTTTAATTAGCATTTCTCCAATTAATAATGATTTAGAGAATTTTTCATATGGATATAGCTAGCTTTGATAATTCATTTGAAAACTTCATATCTTTTGATCATTTATCAATTGGTGAATGGTTCTTACTTTTATAAATTTGAATTAGTTCTCTAAATGTTTAAGATGTGAATTCTTTATCAAAGAAACTTACTTTTCAAAAGTAAGTAAAACAGCATTTTTAGTTATTTTTGCTAATTGTATTTCCCTCCATTTTATTTCCTCCCTCCATCCCAAGTTTATTCTATTCTCTCTCCTTTTATTCTTTCCCTCCTCAAAAGTGTTCTCTTTCTGATTACCCCTTTCTAAAATCTGCCTTGCTTATCACCTCTGCTCCCTCTCTTATCTCCTTCCTCTCCTTCTTTCCTGTAGGGCAAGATAGATTTCTATGCCTCACTGAGTGTGTAAGTTACTCCCTCTTTGAGCCTGTTCCTCATTCTCTCACCTACCCCTCTATTCCATTCTACTGTAAAGCTTTTTTCTTGCTTCTTTTCTGTGCCATAATTAACTATATTCTATTTTCTCCCAGTACATTCCACTTGCAACTCTTAATTTTTATCTGCATTGAGATTCCATCAGTTCTTTCTCTTAATAGGATTTTTCCATCATGACCTTTTTGGACTTGTCTTGGATCAGTGTTTTGCTGGGAACTAAGTCTATCATAACTGTTCATTGAGCAATGTTGCCATTCCTGTATACAATGTTCTGGTTCTACTCACTTCACTTTGCATCACTGCCATCACGAAAGCAATCTGGACTTTATTATTATTATTATTATTATTATTATATAGCATTATAAACTAAACACACTCAACACTTAGAAAAATCTAAGCCTTTCCAGATTTTTCTTAAATCAGCTATTCCATTATATTCCTAATTGACGGGAATTTCCTCAATTTCCAGTTCCTCATGCAAAAAATCCCATCCAAAATAGAATTCTAGTTTCTATAGAGTGGGTCTAATTCAAATCTCTCTACTCCATGATTATATTACACATTTACAGACCAATTTTGAAAAAATATTTTCATAATCAAATAATATCTCTTTAAGAGAAAGAAAACTGAGCCTGGACATTATTGATTCAGTTGGGTGAAGGTTTCTTCTTTCTGTGCTAGCCGTGTGGATTCAAAGTTCATAAACTGGGAGGGAGAAATTGGAAGGAAAGAATGCAGAAAATTTCAGGTTCCTCTTGTCTTCAAATATGCAAAGCTGAGAGAGTAATGGAACATCCCTCAAAGGTATTAGGTAAACAAAGCACTCAACAAACTTTAAAGCATTATGTCAATGTCAATAGTGACTATTAAGCCAGTCACATGTTATCAACTTTTCTACCACTTGAGGCTTGTCTTAAAGCCTTTCAAATTAAATGATTTACTATCAATGCAGAAGCTTTGGAGGAGACTTTGAAAAGAATTTCGCTGGCAGTGACTAAGTGACTAAGAGAGAGACTCCCCTGGGGTTATAACAGGACAATCTATTTCCTTTTCCTTATTATAACACAGGCATCCTTATTCTTATAGGGAGTAAGCTCTTCTTACAATATAAACTGGAAGATTTCTGTCAGCCTTTATATGAGCAATGGCTTGTAGATTTATGGGAAGGAAATTGGCATCAGATACTTTCCCACATGAGAGGAGGCTAATAGCATTTCAAACAATTATTTCATTTGGAAATTTGTCTAGAGAGGGATTGACTTCAACCTGAAGTAAACTGTCAATGGTTTCAACATTGGTTGATGATGGGTTTTTGAGACCACTATCAGTGTTTAGACCATCTCAACAGGATCATGTCCTGTGACTCCATCAATGCTAAGTAGTTAATATGCACCAAGGGTTTTTGACCCCAAAATAGACTTTAAGCCATCATGAAAGTGATCTGGACTGGTACTAGCATTATAAACTAAATTTCATCTGCCTTCTTACTAAAACAAGATTCCTACATCTTTAAGCTTTGATTGCACTTTACTTTTGATGAAATTAAAAGCTGCCTTGTTAGAGAGACTGATAAAATATCCTTCTGGTTGATCCTGTAGAGTTCTTGTTTTTCATTTAACTTCTGAATTTCCCCATCATTTTTATCAAACCAATTCTGATGTTTGTGAATGTTTTGATTCAGATGTACACCACATCTAGAAACTGCCCACTCTTTTTTCTTCTCTCTCTAAAAGAATTAAGCTACAAAGGGATTTCTTCTTTGTTCACCAGAGGAATTTTCAAGGGGATAATTGGTTGTTGAAAAATTATTTTGAGCAGAACCAGGAGAACACTATACACAATAACAACAATATTTTGTGATAATCAAGTATGACAGACTTGGCTCTTTTCAGAAATATAGTGCTTGAAGACAATTCCAATTCTAAGACAAATCCATCTGCATCCAAAGAAAGAACTATGGAGATTTAATGTTGATCATGGCATGCTATTTTTACCTTTTTTGGTGGAAAAATTTTCTTTCTGTGTTCCATCTTGCTTTGATTTTCTTTCACAATGTGACTAATTTGGAAATATGTTTAAAATGATTGTACAGGTATAACCTCTAGCAGATTGCTTGCTGTTTTGGGCAGGGGGGAGAAAAGAAAGAGAGAAAGAAAACAATTGGAACTCAAAATTTTATAAAAGTGAATATTTAAAAGTATCTTTACGTGTAATTGGAAAAATATAATTCTGTTAATAAAAAAGAAAGAAACACGTTTGAGGATTTCTTTAATCTCTAAAGAAAAATATTTGAAGCATTACAACTTCCTTTTGCCAAAAGTGAGAACAGAGGGTAAAACATTTTTCCACAAAAGTGTTTGATGGGCCTTTTGGAAAAAGCAATCTCAACCTGGAGCTCTTATCTTAAATAAGTTTCAGTTAGGGTCAGAAATTTAAATGGAGAGTAGATGACTTTTTTCTTTTCACTAACCTTTGCTTTCCTTTGTAATCCGAAGTATTTTATCTTATGCATTTTAAAAACATTATTCTGAGAAAGGGTCCACTGGCTTCACCAGGCTGCTTCAAAGGGTCCTTGAAAGGAAAGAAAGCTTAAGAACCCCATATTTAGATAAAAGAACAAGATACTTTAAGGAGGGGGAGTAAGTGGAGGTAGAACAGATATTAAAGAAAAGAAGCCTGTCTTGAAAATAAAAAAGTATCACTTTTCTCATAAAGTTGCTTGAAAAAACTTATATTAATTTTCCATTCCTTTAAGCTCTGGGGGCTTAATGATTTCCTTAAACTGATAGAGCATTGGCAAATGCTCAGATGGGCAGGTATTGTATGCTCAATTAATGGAGCACCTCTTGAAGTAGTTTATTCAGGGAAGCCTCAAAAGCTGCTTTATTACTAGTCTTTCCTGATTTCTCTACCATTCCTAGAATCCTGCCAGCAAAGCACTTTGAATATCTCATGCCAGAATTTACATGTACACACACACACACACACACACACACACACTCCAAACTGTTGTAGCTAATGGACTGATATCTTTTGAGTTTTAAGATCTCACCTATCTCTGGTATTTACTGATTCCCCCTTCTCTCTTCCTTTAGAAAGCCTTTCCTATTGCTCTGTAAAAGCTTGTATTGATGGCACATATATCTCTCCAGTAGAATGGAAGCTGTAGGAGGGCAAATGCTCTACAAGGCCTTTAAAATCACTTTTCCCCCTGTCTTTGATCTCCTGTGTTTCACTCTGTTCTCTGGGAATAGTGACTTTTTGGTCCAGTTTTTTTTTTCATTTTTAATGAGGTTAGCAGTCTCTTATCAATTGTACCAAGTAATTGGGAGGAAAATACTTTGTACAACTTGAAGTTAACTGTGACCTGGCATAGCAAGAATGTTTGTTCCCTGCAGGTCTTTCTCTCTGCTCTACCTATAACAGGTGGGGATTTAAAAATATTTCCCTGAATCACAAACTTAATGGCTGGATGAGACCTTTTCAATCATCTAATTCAACCTTCTTTTATCCAGGAGGAAACTGAGTCACAGATAAGTTGTTCACTTGCCCAAAATCCAGTAATAATATTTAAATAAAGCCAATATTCAAGCAATTGCTATTTCTCTATAATTTTGAATTCTGAAAACCATCCCTCTAAATCATGTTCTATTCTGGTTTGTCTCCATCTGCTCCTAAAACTATTATTTTTCCCTTAAACCATTCTTAATCTCCATAACCTTCTATTTCCTCTCTTTGAACCATATTTTAATCAGTTCTATTATGCATTCTTCTCTATCATTCAACCCCTTTATCCCAGCCTCTTTCCTTTCTTTGATTTCAACTACTCTTTAGACTTGAATCACCATCATTGCTTGAATTTTGTTCTAAAGTTCCAAAATGCAATAAAGTCTTATCCTTTCTTCCTCCATGGATAGTTCTTCTAAAATTCTAATGTCAAATGGATACTGTTGCAGCTCAGAAATCTTGCATCCTTTTTAGATTAAGCTTTTATCTCTATCCTTCTAGATTAAACTTCTATCAGTTTCTCTCAGACATATCAGTAATTTCACTTAGGACTGCACAGGAATTCTAATTTTTTTTTCTCTCTTCCTGTCTCTCTTTCAAGACAGCTGGTATCCTCTGAGATTTTATAAGAAAAAAAAAATTGTGAATAGCTATTCCAAGTTCCCTAAAAGATCTCTAAGTGGCACTGCAAGTCGAACCTAGGTCTTTGTATTAGGAAGACCAGAGTACAAATTCTAACTCAGACACAATTTAAACCATATTTCTTCCCTGGGGACAGTTATTTAATTTCTGTCTATATCAGTTTCCTCATCTATGACATCTAGAATACAGAGAGGCTTGGAGAGACTTACATGAACTGATGCTAAGTGAAATGAGCAGCACCAAGAGATCATTATATACGTCAACAACAATAGTGTATGAAGATGTACTCTGATGGAAGTGGATTTCTTTGACAAAGAGACCTAATTCAGTTTCAATTGATCAATGATGATCAGAAGCAGCTACACCCAAAGAAAAAACACTGGGAAATGAATGTAAACTGTTTGCATTTTTGTTTTTCTTCCCGGGTTATTTTCACCTTCTGAATCCAATTCTCCCTGTGTAACAAGAAAACTATTTGGTTCTGCACACATACATTGTATCTAGGATATACTGCGACATATTCAACATATATAGGACTGCTTGCCATCTAGGGGAGGGAGTGGAGGGTGGGAGGGAAAAATCGGAACAGAAGTGAGTTCAAGGGATAATGTAAAAAAAAATTACCCTGGCATGGGTTCTGTCAATAAAAAAAGTTATTATAATAAAAATAAATAAATAAAGTTTAAAAAAATAATAATGGCATCTAGATCCCAGTGTTCTTGTAAGAATTGAATGGAGATAAAGATATAATGCTTATTTGTTATAATGTAATAGACTTAAACATTAGAAAAAATTATTTAGACAATATGGATTCATAAAATGCACTACCAGAAAGTTAGCATAAGGATTATAGATTGCATTTTTTACTTTAAAAAAAATCAGTTTCAAGTTCTTCAAGTGACAATATGAACATTTTAAATGACTGTTGCTAACAATAAGGTTTCATTTTGATCCTTCCCTACTTTGTCTACCCTCTCAGCCATTTCAGCAGTTTATTCACCAGTAATAATCATTTCTACATAATGACTTCCTGTTTTTTATTTTTCATTTATTTAAAAAAATTAAAAACAGAAAAACAGAAAAAGAAAGCAAAACACAATAAAACAAAACATTGTTGTATGCCTAGCAGATCAGGGAGGATTCAAAATATACACATTCAAGAAAAAAAAAATATATATATATATATATATAAAATAGAAGAAATTATATTCATGAGTGCTCATCTTTTCTTTACTTTCTTATAGGTTGTTCTTTTGCTCTCTGCTGTATACTTTTTTTATTTTGTTTGTTTTACCTCTTTTCATCCCTCCCCCACCTCCACTAAGCAGGTTATAATTAAGCACAGATATATTTATATATACATATATAGAGATATACATACACACATGTACACACCTTCCTCCCTCTCCCTCTGACTGACATATAATATAGATTTCTCTTTTAACCATATTTTTGTTTTTAATAAATTTTACTCCTGATCCTTGTTAAAGTATTTGTGTATCTCTTCTTTCCTGTACCCGCATACTCTTCTACTTTAATTCTACTCCTTAACTTGCTTTCTTATTACTTAACCTCTCTTCACCCATGGGTCCCTCCCTTGTCTTCTCCCATTTTTTGCTTCTCCCTCCATATGTCTGTTTATCCATCTATCCATCCATATCCCTCTTATTTCTTTATAGATTTTGGAGGATACTATATCTTTAGTAGTATAGATGTAATATTGACTATTTAACCCTTTCATGATGTGAATAGGTTTTCAGAATTATGAGCCCTCCTCCCCCTTCTAATGCCTCTGTGTCTGTTCTTCCTCTGCACCTCCTTTGTATAACATAATTACTATTTTTATCTTTTTCTAGGTACTTTTGCTTTTTAGAAGCAGATCATACTCAACTCTGCCCCAATCTTTCTCTTGAGCTACCTAATTGCTGTTCTCAAACTGTATGGTATACATTCCCATGCAAAAAAAAAAAAAAATGTACATGTTAAATTCCTTGAAATTTATCTTTGATATTGGCTCTTATATGTTAAATTTTCTCTTGAATTTGGGTTTGGTTGAAAATATTGAAAATCTGCAAGTTCGTGGAATGTCTTTTTTAAATTCAATATTATCAGTAATTTTTTTTTATTTTTTTTTGCATTCTTTTTTTTTTTATTTAATAGCCTTTTATTTACAGGATATATACATGGGTAACTTTACAGCATTAACAATTGCCAAACCTCTTGTTCCAATTTTTCACCTCTTACCCCCCCACCCCCTCCCCTAGATGGCAGGATGACCAGTAGATGTTAAATATATTAAAATATAAATTAGATACACAATAAGTATACATGACCAAAACGTTATTTTGCTGTACAAAAAGAATCAGACTCTGAAATATTGTACAATTAGCTTGTGAAGGAAATCAAAAATGCAGGTGGGCATAAATATAGGGATTGGGAATTCAATGTAATGGTTTTTAGTCATCTCCCAGAGTTCTTTTTCTGGGCATAGCTGGTTCAGTTCATTACTGCTCCATTAGAAATGATTTGGTTGATCTCGTTGCTGAGGATGGCCTGATCCATCAGAACTGGTCATCATCTAGTATTGTTGTTGAAGTATATAATGATCTCCTGGTCCTGCTCATTTCACTCAGCATCAGTTCGTGTAAGTCTCTCCAGGCCTTTCTGAAATCATCCTGTTGGTCATTTCTTACAGAACAGTAATATTCCATAATTTTCATATACCACAATTTATTCAGCCATTCTCCAACTGATGGACATCCATTCAGTTTCCAGTTTCTAGCCACTACAAAAAGGGCTGCCACAAACATTCGTGCACATACAGGTCCCTTTCCTTCTTTTTTCTCTTTTGGGATTAACCCATAAAACTGTTGACAAAGGAAGTTTGATAACTTTTGACATGTTTCCTCCTCCAAAATGTTGGATTCATTCAACCCACCAACAATGCATCAATGTCCCAGTTTTCCCATCCCTCCAACAATCATCATTATTTTTTTCCCGACATCTTGCCAATCTGAAGGTTTAAGGTATCTAATTGTTAATTTGATTTCTTGATTAATAATGACTTGGAGCATCTTTTTAGACTAGAAAAGTTTCAATTTCTTCATCTGAGAATTGTCTGTTCATTCCTTTGACCATTTTCAATTGGGAATGGGATTTTTTAAACCGAGTTAATTTCATATATTTTAAATAGCTTTATCAGAACCTTTGATTAAAATATTTTCCCAGTTTATTGCTTCCCTTCTAATCTTGTCTGCATTAGTTTTTTTTTGTAAAAAACTTTTCAGTTTGGTATAATCGAAATTTTCTATTTTTGTCAGGTAAATCCTAGTTCTCTTTGGTCATAAAGCCTTCCCTTCCACAGGTCTGAGGGTAAACATCCATGTTCCTTAATTTTTAATAATTTCATTTTTAGCCAGGTCAGAACCCATTTTGACCTTGTCTTTTGGGTTAATATAGATAATGCCTAGTTTTATTTGTTTCAATTTTCCCAGCAATTTTATCAAAAGTAAGTTCTTATCCCAAAAGCGGGATCTTTGGTTTTCAAAGACTAGGTTGCTATATTTTTTGCTGTTTTGTCCCTTTGAACCCAACTATTCCACTGATCAACTAATTCATTCCTTGCCAATACCAAATAGTTTTGGTAACTGCTGCTCTATAATATAATTTTAGATCTGGACAACGCCATTTCATTTGATTTTTTTTTCAAATTTTCCCTTCTATTTTGGCCTTTTGTTTTTCCATATGAACTTTTTTGTTATTTTTCTAGGTCAAAAATAGTTTTTTAGGAGTCTGATTGGTATGCGCAAAAAATAGATTAGTTTAGGGTAATATTGTTCTTTATTATATTTGCTCGCCCTATCCAAGGCATTTAATATTTTCCAATTGGTTAGACGATTAAGTGGAAAAGTGGTCTGTAATTTTGCTCATAAAGTTTTGATTTTCCCTTGGCAGATAGATTCCTAAAATTTTATATTATCAGTAGTTACTTTTAAAGAATTTCTCTTTGTAACTCTGATTTTGGATTTTTTAGTGATATATAAGAATGTGATGACTTATGTGGTTTTTTTATAACCCAACTTTGGGAAAGTTGTGGATTATTTCTAATAACTTTTTAGCAGAACTTGGGTTCTCGATAATCATGTCATTCAAAGAGTGATAATTTGGTTTCCTCATTGCCTATTCTTTTCCTTTAACCTTTTTCAGCCTTATTGCTATAGCTAGCGTTTCTAATACAATATTAAATATAACGTGATAATAAACCTTTCACTCCAGATCTTTTGGAATGGTTGCAGTTTTTCCATTGTTGATGCTTACTGATGGTTTTAAATAGATGTGCTGATTATTTTAAGGAAAGTCCATTTATTCCTATATTCGTGTTTTAATAGGAATGGATGTTGATTTTTAAATGCTTTTTCCATCTATTGAGATGATCATTTGGTTTTTGTTAATTTTATTAAATGGCCAATTATATTGATAGTTTTCAATATTGAACCAGCCCTCTTTCCTGGTATAAATCCTACTTGATCATATGTAATCTTGGGAATTTTTAGTCTTTTGCTAATATCTTTTTAAGATTTTAGCATCAATATTCAATAGGAGATTTTATAATTTTTCTGTTTTCGCCCCCCTGGTTTGGTATCGTCCATGTTTGGCATAGAAGGAATTTTAAAGACTTTCCATTTTAAATCAAATAATTTATAAATTGGGCAATTTCTTTAAATGTTTGGGTAAAATTCCCAAGTAAACCATCTTGGGGATTTTTCTTAGGGAGTTGTTTAATTGCCGTTCTTTTCTTTGAATGGGA